>NC_136070.1:861193232-861701435 GCF_964261635.1 Lissotriton helveticus | reverse complement strand
AATTCGCCCCAGCTGCTACTTTGGTATCCGATGGGTATGTAGTACCAAGTCAGGCGTTACTTCATTACGTATGGGGTCGCGCCTGCTGCGCGTTGCATATTGCGACGAGTGCACGCCGCCAGGCCTGTGTTACATGACAATGTATGGTGTTGCGCCGGGTACGCGATTCGCTCTTTTGTTTGTCTCAAAAGTGTATCTAAATATCTTTAAACAGTATATGACAGCAAGCGATAATCTAAAATATTTTAAACATTTATATATTTCTAATTCTAATACACTTATATTATGATAAATACATTTTCTCAAAATCGCGTCGGGTG
This sequence comes from Lissotriton helveticus, assembly GCF_964261635.1. NCBI lineage: Eukaryota > Metazoa > Chordata > Amphibia > Caudata > Salamandridae > Lissotriton > Lissotriton helveticus. The sequence goes on along the minus strand of NC_136070.1, from coordinate 861,701,115 downwards.
CGGCCTCCTTGCATCCTCGGTGCGTGATTGCCATGTGACCTTAAAAAAAGCATTTCATTGCTTCATAACATTTCCCATTGTAACAGTTGGACAACCCCACCCATTCTCTCTACAGCGTTTGATGAGAGACACCACCTCACCTTGAACAGCTTTTTTGAAAAGTTTTTTTTTCTTTGTACACATATCTTATACTACACACAACATGCAACGATCATCTTGATCAATATTTTTGGTCTGTACATTAAGCCTTCCATGTGTGATGGCCATGCATCTGAAACGTTACATCAAAAAACAAATGGAGGTTACAAAATGCCCCAAAATGCCCCTGGTGTGTGTGTGTGTGCACATTATTGTGCTGCCTTTCGGCCAGGGTATTGGTGGCTCTAAGGAGTAACATTAGCCAAGGGCAGAGTGCACATCCTAGATCACATGTGACAAACAATAAACAGTAATGTGTAGATCTGTATTGCTGTACGCTCTGTTGTCAGGCTTTACCAATATAGTAGTGTGTCATATGTAAGACTTTCAGATTCACGTTTGACATAAATTGCTTGACTGTAATGAGCGTTAATATTGTGTATGATGTATCCTCACTGCTGATCCTCCCTCCATCCGAGCACATTCACATGTGTACGTTTGCAATAGAAAGACTTTCAAAAATACCGCACACCATTGGCATGCATGTGAGCCTAATTCAAGACCCCGCTTTTCTTTTCTCCATTTTTACCATCCGTATCTCCTCTATTGAAGCACAACAAGGTTTTCCATCTCTCGCTTCAACTAGTCAAACAAGGATTTGCTATCACAGGGTTGAAGCCATGCACCCGCCCTCTAATAGCAAAGATAAATGTCCCCCGGATGCACATCCCGGGACATTGTATCAGCTGCGTCTGGGAGGTCGCGCTCCCTAGGACCATGATGCATTGGTTAGTATAAACGCATACTAACACTACTTACACAGGTGTAGTACAGCGACCAGAGTGTAGTGAAGAGGCAGAGGAAGTGCAAAATCTAAAAATATAAATCCTACCAGAGGTCGGATGACATAATACAATGAGCCGACGACCCTGGGATGAGTAGAAACAGCTACACAAAGAAAACAGGTCTTCAGCACAACGCCAGCAACTTTGAAGTATTGGTGAGTGCTGCCTTCTTTTTACCTTCTCCTGCTCATCGCCAAATTTATGTATTGAAGAGGCAGACAGCAGTGGATCCAAGTAGATTTATTGCAGGAAAACAAGACACCTTAAACACCCACCTACAGGAGCAGACAGCAGGGCAACCGTCTTCTCCAGCACTGTGTATAAACTCCCCAAGGTTCCCCTCATGACAGCCCTAAATTCTAACATTACATTCTTACATTTTAGTAGAATTACATACTAACATTCTACTATGTCTTACATTGGAATACTACACAGAGCACATAACTTTCCAGCAATGAACTCATGGTTTCATCCAGGAGTCTTAAGACCAGTAGTGAGTAATTTGCTTCCCACTCCCTGTATTATATAAATGCAAACTAACACTACTTCTACAGGTATACTACAGCGCCCAGAGCACATCATTTTACAGCAATGAGCTCCTGATTTAGGCTCACGGTTTACTCCCCAAGTCTTCAGACTAGGAGGAGAAAGTAGTTCGCTACCCACTCCCTATTTACTATAAATGCATGCTAACACTACTTACACAGGTATACTACAGCGGCTAGTATCCTACAGCGCCCAGAGCCCATCACTTTACAGAAATCCGCTTGGTTTGATCCCCGAGTCTTCACACCGGTAGGCATTAGTACTTCGCTTCTGGTATAGTGTAAACAAGGGGTCTCCAACCTTTTCTGTAGTGAGAGTTAATTCTGCTATAAACACACGGTAGTGGTCAGTAGTTTGATTCCCACTCCCTGTATAGTGTAAGCGCCTACTAACACTACTTGCACACGTATACTACAGCACCCAGAGCCCATCCCTTTACAGCAATCACCTCAGTTTGATCCCCAAGTCTTCACACCGGTAGGCGTGAGTACTTCGCTTCCCCCTTCCTATATAGTATAAACCCGCGATAGTGGTCAGTAGTTCGCTTCCCACTCCCTGTATGCTATAAACGTGTACTAACACTACTTGCACACGTATGCTACAAAGACCAGAGCACATCACTTTACAATAATGAGCTCACGGTTTAGGCTCTTGGTTTCATACCCTAGGGTAGCAGCATATCACATCAGCACCATGTCACTCTGAGCAACACCGTACTTTCAGACTGGTAGGAGTGACTACTTCACTTCACACTCCCCCACAGAGCTTACAGTGCTCCTACCCTCCTTTCCTACTTTTGTTGCCCTTTTTCCCCTTACTCGCTTCAACAGAATCACAAAATGGTGGCCGACACTTCCTAGTTGCAACCGCTCGCAGAGCTCGCAACCAATAAGCAGCAAGCTTGTGCTCGTAACGCCTCAGCCAATCAGATGGCAGAATTCCAAAATATCGATATCTGTAAATTTTGATATTTCTCAAAGACTACTGAACAGATTTACACCAAATAAACAATGCGTGCTTTCTAGAACTAGACCCTTCTCCCTGTCAAATGTAGGGTAATTCCGTTCACCCGTTCGACCTGCAGCCTTGTCAAAAGTTTCCTATGGAAATTAACATGGAGAAAACATGTTTTGGGACTCCCCTTTTTTCTCCGCCCCCCTTGACGAATCACTCCCAAACTTTCATCATATGAGCTGGTATGAACAAAGAATTAGTTTGGAAAATTTCGTGAAGATTCATCAAACAACACATAAGTTATAAGCAAAACAAACAATGCTCTTCCTATGGAAACTAGGTCCTAACTATAACTACCTACTGGTGACCGCCAGTAGGTAATATAGTCACTCCTTCACATTCAAGGTTCGATCCATAGTGTGTCATAATCTACAAAGGTACGGGTCACAAATGCCTGACAATTAAATAGTGTGACCCGTGCAGTAAAAGTCACTCCTTCAGGAAGGAGTGACTTTTACTGCACGGATCACACTATTTAATAATTTTTCGTCATTGGGGGCTATATCACTATGGATTCTGGATCCATGTGCATGCAAGCATGCACTATGGACCATCAAGCATGCATTCCATATATTTCAGCACTGCATTTTACTATTAATACTAAACTCATTTTGGAAACACATAACCAATGACTATTTTCTAATTCTACCAAAATGTGAGAACACAAAACATTTTTAACCAATTACATGTCGGGAAAAACATGAACTACCAAAATGCTTCTCTCAGAGTGCTTCCTAAATGCACAGACTCACTGTGTAATTCTACTCAAGCAACTCTATCCCTTGCATTTTATCAAAACACATTTACCACTCAACAAGACTTTAGGTGACTCTGCACATTGCACAAAATGTTCTACTACACATTAGTATAGAGTGCTGTCAGAATGATTCCCAAATGTACACAAAACTCACTCCGAGACTCTAAACAACCAACACTATCCATTGCATTTTACCAAAACACATTTCATATTCTAGAATGAGCACTGCATTTTAATGTCATTTTTGCAAATAAATAAAAAGTAACTGGTTTCTAATTCTACCAAAACATGAGAACAGCATAGTTATCTGGCTGCAAGCACATAAAATACACAAATGCTTACCTCAGAAGGCTTTTTAAATACACAGACACTCACAATAAAATTCTAGAGAAGAAAAAAAAGTATTCCCTGAACTTTAGCAGGACAAACACATTAGTCTGATTAAAATCAAAATGCACCACATACATTCCCTCACAAATTAATGACTCACCTTTCAAATTGTTTTGTAGAATAAGAAGTATATCACTCACACAGCAGATTTTCTTATACAGAATCTCTGTTTTGAACACCTCTCCCCAGAACCAAAGAATGGCACAGTTTTGCTCTCATTTTCAACATATATACACCTTCACATCAAATCACATTGCTTCCCTCATTAATTCAAAAGCAAACACACATTTGTATTGGTTACACATTTCAATTCTTTCCAAATGACATACATTTCAACCCTACCTCCATTCTGCCTTCTGCCTGTTACCATGAATTAGTATTGTACTTTCCCCTGAGGCGGAAGCCGGGGGTTAGGCTGCGGTAAAAACCTTTTTAACTTTTTAAAACAACTTGTGATAAGTATTGTGATTGCAACAATCTTACTTTGCTTGTGTTGAAACCTCGGTCCCTCGCCGTAATTCGAACCCCGCTCCCCGATCAGACGAGTAGGCTCTGACGCGGGCGCAGACAGGGTTGGACGCCATCTTAGGGGTGAACAAGGACAGCGCACCAGCTGTTGGCTGCCTCCCGCCCTTCCAAAAGTACTTAAGACGCGCTGATACGCGAGCGCACAGAATTAGCATTGTACTTTCCCCTGAGGCGGAAGCCGGGGCTAGGCTGCGGTAAAAACCTTTTTAACTTTTTAAAACAACTTGTGATAAGTATTGTGATTGCAACAATCTTACTTTAATTGTATTGAAACCTCGGTCCCTCGCCGTAATTCTAACCCCGCTCCCCAATCAGACGAGTAGGCTCTGACGCGGGCGCAGATAGAGTTGGACGCCATCTTAGGGGTGAAGGAGGATAGCGCACCAGCTGTTGGCTGCCTCCCGCCCTCCCAAAAGTACTTAAGACGAGCTGATACGCCAGCGCACAGAATTAGTATTGTACTTTCGCCTGAGGCGGAAGCCGGGGGCTAGGCTGCGGTAAAAACCTTTTTAACTTTTTAAAACAACTTGTGATGAGTATTGTGATTGCAACAATCTTACTTTAATTATATTGAAACCTCGGTCCCTCGCCGTAATTCGAACCCCGCTCCCCGATCAGACGAGTAGGCTCTGACGCGGATGCAGACAGGGTTGGACGCCATCTTAGGGGTGAACGAGGATAGCGCACCAGCTGTTGGCTGCTTCCCGCCCTCCTCCGCCCTATAAAATGAATGCTGATTCCCAATGGCGCAGCGGGCGTGGCGCAGCGGGCGCGCCGGCGGCACGCCAAAGGCAAGCCCGTCTGCGCCCTTCCGCATCAGACCAGGACTAGGGGCTACACCCCTGCTCCTTCATTGGGACTGAAGAAGCATTACAGCATAGAGTCTCTCTGCCAACTACGGACCCCCGTAATAATAAGTTGCCATCACCAGTTCCACCCTCTGGAGATTCCCCACCTCTGTCCTCATTGTAACACAGAGGTCATCAGCCCACCAAGCTAGAATGATTTGCGGGACTACCACATGCTTCTTTTAAATTGTAGGTCCCTGCCTAAACATAGCCTGGAAATGGCACTACTGTTGGACGAACATATGCCCGATGCAGTCTTCTTGACTGAAACATGGCTGACTCAAGACTCTGAGCCTGACCTGGTGCAAGCCCTTACACCTGGCTACCAGATAGCCTGCACAGACCGCGCTCACGGAAAAGGCGGGGGCTTGCTATTATTTACAAGGACATATACACGTGTCGCTGCTCTTTGGAGACCATCGCGGACTGTGAAAGCATGCCCTTTGTCATTGAATTCTCCCCCAATGACAGCTTTACAGGCATTCTTATTTACCGTCCTCCTGGGTCAATTAAACAGTTCCAAACAGCTCTTCCCTCTGCTGTGGCCAAACTGGTTACTTCCTCGGCAAATTTCACGCTACTTGGCGACTTCAATGTCCATTTTGACAACATTCTGGACAACGTCGCCATAGAGATGACGGCGAGTCTGGCTGCAGTCCAACTAGAGCAACTCGTTCCATCGCCCACACATGTCAAAGGCCACCTTTTAGATCCTGTATTTAGCAACTGCGCACACCTCAAAGTAGGCACTATCAGTCGTCTTCCCTGGACTGATCACTTTCGGATTCCCCTCACCTGGACTACACATAAATTCCTACCCTACACCCCCACCCAGTGCAGAATGAGAAACTGGCCTAAATTACGCTTGGCCCACTGGACCAACATTCTTACAACCACTAGACCCCTTCTCTTCTGCGACCCTTTTTTAGATAACAATGAATACGACAACTGGATTACGAAATCATTGGACTCCATACTCCCCCTTCGTATCACCAGTTCAAAAAAGCAGCGCAAACCAGCGCCTTGGTACTCAGAAGAGCTTAGAGGTAATAAGCGTCTATGTAAGAGACTGGAAAGAAAGTGGCGCCTGAGCTATGCCACCACGGATAAAGCCAACTATAGGGAGGCTATTAGAACCTATAAATCCGAAATAAAATCGACACAATCGGCCTATTACAGCGAGAAAATAATGTCGGCTAGGTCCAAGCCTAAAGAGATATATCAAACAGTAAAAAGTTTGACTAGGCTTCCACCACCTCCAGCCGCCAATTACAACCCATTCTCCCGATGTAATAACTTGGCTGAGTTCTTCTTTCACAAAGTAAATACAATTTACTTATCCTTTCCGGATACAGATTTAGAATCTCCCACCCAAGGACCTCATCTAGCTGCAGAAGTGGAGGATTCTCACCAAAATACCTTAGACCATTTTCCCCTGCTAGACCCAGAAACTCTCGAGCCCCTGATGCACCAAATAAAGTCTGGCTCGCCATGTGATCCTGCCCCTTCGAGCACGCTGGTCTTGGCCGACAAAGTTATTCCCCCCACACTCACGGAGGTATTGAACTTTTCCATAGTGACTGGGACAGTACCACCTACCTGGAAACACGCCATGGTACGAGCGCTCCTGAAGAAACCCATCCTTGACGCCGGCAACCTCAATAACTACCGCCCGATCTCATTGCTCCCCTGGGCAAGCAAAGTCCTCAAAAAACATATTAACATCTCCTTAACTAGGTTTCTTGAGAGTAACTACCTGCTTGATGATACGCAGACGGGCTTCTGCCCCAAACATGGGACGGAAACTGCTTTTATGGCGGTAACAGAGGAAGCTAGGCGGATCTTGGATCGGGGGGGATCAGTGGCAGAGAGCTCCGTCTGAACTTGGGGGAAATAACTAAGGCTGCACACTGTCACAACTGGGTCCCACAGACACCGCTGCTCTCCCTTGCCGCAGCTCTGATCATCGCGGCCGCCAAGCGGGGAGAGCTGGACTTCAACATCCAGCGGCCCTTGCTGGACCGGGACGCTGCCCATCAGCTGCTTTTCGCGCCCGGAGGCGCACAAGAGGACGCTGCTCCTTCGGTGGAGCGGGAGCTCCGTCTAAACTTGGGGGCAATAACTAAAGCTGCATACTGACCCACCTGGGTCCCACAGACACCGCTGCTCTCCCCGCCGCCGCTCTGGTCATCACGGCCGCCGAGCGGGGAGAGCTGGACTTCAACATCCAGCAGCCCTTGCTGGACCGGGACGCCGCCCATCAGCTGTTTTTCGCGCCCGGAGGCACACAAGAGGACACTGCTCCTTCGGTGGAGCCGGAGCTCCGTCTAAACTTGGGGGAAATAACTAATGCTGCACACTGACCCACCTGGGTCCCACAGACACCGCTGCTCTCCCCCGCCGCCGCTCTGGTCATCGCGGCCGCCGAGCGGGGAGAGCTGGACTTCAACATCCAGCAGCCCTTGCTGGACTGGGACGCTGCCCATCAGCTGCTTTTCGCGCCCGGAGGCGCACAAAAGGACGCTGCTCATCCCGCGACGCAGGATCGCGCGCGGGAGAAGCCCGGGACAAGGGCGGGCCGTCTACGGCCGTCCAAGACCGACCAAGAATGGGCTGGGCAATGTCTCTAAAATCTTCATTATCGTGGTAAGAAGTCACATCTATTAATTCTGCAAACTATCATCCCTGACTTCTATTAATTATGGCCCGCAATCCTACAAGGGGGGGGGACGTGGTACTACTGCATTTGGGGGAAGTCTAAATGGGACATTGGATGACTTCTTTATCAGAGCTGTTGGGGTTATTGACAGTGAAATAGCACTCACGGAAACACGCCTATAGCATGAACTCATGGGTGCTAAACGTTCCTCGTTAGGCGATCTGAAAAACGCAGTCACACCAACTCATGGCGAACCAAGGAGACTACTTACGCCTAGCCCCGATGACCAGAAAGGACTGCAACACAAAGATAACTCTACAGACTGGGATGTTGATACATTGCCCCTGAACATTTCCTCATGTAGAAGTTTATCATCAGAGAGCTTCCACCCCATTGTGGCAAGGAAAAGTGTACAGGCTGCTGATTTACAAATTAAAGTACCTACATGCACTAAGCTAGCGGGAAAAAGAAAGAGGGGAGGGGGTCGCCACTTGGGCAGGAAATCTAAAATCTCTAAACTGTCTGGCAGACCATGCATATATACCTCTAAAAAAATCACTATGATACCCAATAAACAAATAAGACAGCTAAAAGGACGGACAGCATCTGATACCCTGGGCGCACAGCCTCAAAACTGTGCACTTATATCAGGAGAAGAGCAAGAAATGACTCTTTCAAATATGACTCACTTGTTAAGATCTTTTACACTTCCCTTGTTAGAAAGACTAAGGGTTATTAATAGCAAACTTGACGCCCTAACTGAAGCAACCCAAGAGAACACACGCAAGTTGGATACACTAGCACCCGTAGATCCTAATAAGCTTTGTGTGCCTGAGCAGTTTAATATCTTAGTATCCAAACCTATGCCAGTCATTCGCCCAGATTCAAAGGTTGTACCGAAAGATCCTGGCCAATTGCAGAAATCTGCTGAAAGTAAATCCATTAAAAAAGCTCTCAAAATACACCACTATTGAAATTGAGTGAGAATAAGGGGACAGGAGATGGACATGTCTATACAGAAGACAATGTCCCTTTGCCTATAATTAATTTACCGCCTGAATCTTCACCGTTGGTATTAGTTCTTGGGAACATTCCAACATTGAATAAGGGAATAAGGGAGAATTATGGACATCTAAAAAACAAAGTGGCCCATTGGATTGCAAATAATACTTCTGAGGGCAACAAGTTATGGCAAAATATTATAATATCCCGAAGGGTGGCCTGGTTGGGCAGAACACGTAAAGATAAAGCAGGGGACTGCATCATAATCAATTTTAACAGTCCTGAACCTGTAGCTAGAACACTCAGTGAGGTCATGTTTAACGCAGGGTCAAGGAGACAGGGTATTGAGATTCTGCCTCTAGAGTATTTCTATAGGGATCTGAATAGATCAAGACCCAATAGAGGTAATGGGCGGGGATACAATAGGACTTTCCACCCACAAGTACGACAGGGATGGGGACACATTAGTAAGAATTATTCGTACCAGACACACCGGGGAAATGAGGGCCATGTCCCAGTTTTTGAAGATTTAAATAGGTTTGCAATACTCTCCGGTCTCAATGAGTGTGACTGACTGGGTGGTAATAAAAATAAAGTAACACAGATTCTCTTATATGTCCCGCAGACGGGGAAGTCTCCCACCTTGACCATACCCAATGACCAGGTAAACCAGTGTAATAAAACACCAATGGAAGTGTTAATGGCTCCGAATTTTAGCACACAGGATACTACCACTACTATTGCAAACACATCAATGGATAATACATTTAGGACCATGCCCACTGTGGGGGGCAGCAAGGGCACAGTATTGATGACCCCGGAAAATAAAGTGGGTAAAATTGAGAATGATGTAGCAAGGAGGGTCTAATGCTAGATTTACAGGGGGGGCGTACATCAAAGGATAAAATTTGGTCACAACAAAATTGCCGGAGACAACAGGGTGGACTAGTGAGGATTGTTTCCTGGAACGTATATGGTCTAGAGAGTAAAGTGCATAATACCATCTGGCGGGAGTTTGTGCAAAATATTGACATATTATGTATCCAGGAAAGTTGGCTTATAAACGAAAAACATCTTGATGGTTTTAAAACTTTCCATATCCCTGCAGTCCGTTCTTCGCATGGTAGGCACAAGGAGGTATATGCATTTATGTGTCCAACCTGTTGAAGGTTATTAAGATTGCCAGTAGAAACGGTTCTCATTTTTTTCAACTGGTATCTGTAACCTTAAACCACTGTGTAGAGCTAGTTATAGTTAACTTCTATAATAATATTAAGAACACTGAGTTTGCAGAAGTCTTAAAGAAATTACAGGTGGAATTAAGAGGTCAAAACCTGTCGAAAGGGGAAAACACTATATTGATATGGGTTGGGGACTTTAACATGAATGTGTGTGCACAGGAAACATGTGGGTTTCAGGAATATGGGAGAGGAGAGAATGTGGGGGGAAGTCATTTTATGCATACGGATAAAGGGGAGATAGTAAATAGTATAATGGCCAACTATGACCTTGGTTTTGCTAACATGTTGTGTTCTCCTAAAGTTGATTTTAGCCCCACTTTTTTAGCTAGGGGGCTTCAATCTGTAATTGACTTTATCATTGTACCGAACAGATTTCCAACTGTGTGGAGGACTATGAGATTCCCATAATCGGGTTGAGTGACCATCTTCCCCTGAGTGTGTCTATAAGTACCTCTGAGTTTAATAGTGCCACAATGATTGTCCCTGATCTGGACACAAGACATTTCAATAGCATGCCAAAACAGACTGGCATTGAGATGGAGCATTGTGGACCCAGAAAAAAAATCAAAAGAAATTGTAACTAAGGATTTTAGACACATTATGGCATGTTTAGATGAGGATTCCTCAAATGACCAGATTCTGGAGGCTTTTAGTAATATTACAGGCATTATCCAGGATACGTTAACTATGCCACATAGTAATAAGACTAAGAAAGGGATGGGATGGTTTGATTCAAAGTGCACCAAGGCATATACTTCCCTTAAGGTGGCCCTAAGTAATAAACCAAGGGAACATGACGTAATATGAAAATGTAGGAAAATATATAATCAGGCAAGACGCCAAAGAAAGAAGGAAATTAAAGATTTAGCATGGCAGAACTTGCTGAGGGCCTCACAGTGTAGAGACTCCAGATCGTTTTGGCAGGCAGTTAATGCACCTTTCTTTACTGCAAAGGAGGCAGCAAAGATAGAAATTGCAATGGACGAAAATACACAAGAGGTCCTCATAGATGAGGACGGGGAGAAAGGGTATCCCTCATCAGATGGTGGCCACGAACCAATAGCCATGGAGATTTCCCTTGAGGAAGTACGGTCAGCATTAAATGCCAGTAAAAATAACAAAGCCAGATGGGATCCCTAATGACATTTATAAAATGAATGCTGACCTATGGGCCCCACTTTGCACTCGGGTCCTTGAGGCCTGCTGCGCAAAAGGTTTCATTAGTACGTGGTCAAAATCGGTTATAATACCAATTTACAAAAAGGGGGACAGGGAGAGCCCATGTAATTACAGACCCATATCTCTTTTAGACTCCCTTATGAAAATGGTAGGGAGAGTGGTCTTAAATAAAATGCAAATATGGGCAGAGGAGCATGGCATATTAAGCCCTGTACAGTACGGCTTCCGAGAAGGGATGGGTACCGTAGAGCAGGTCCTAAACTTTGTATTGCTGCAAGCAAAATATACTCGAGCGAAAGAGGGAAGTCTATACGTAATTTTTGTCGACCTCTCTGCCGCCTTTGATTGCGTAGTGCATACAAAAATGTGGCAAATATTGAAGGAGATGAATGTTGACCCTGCCATTGTACTTTTTCTACGGCAGCTCTATTCAGGGACAACTTCTAAAGTAAGATATAGGCTGAGGGGGGAGTGCACGGGGCCGTTCAGAATAGAAAAGGGTGTAAGACAAGGATGCGTGTTGGCACCATTTCTTTTCTCCCTCTACACAAATAACCTTGAGGCTGAATTGAGGGCCAGTAAATTCGACTCCCCAAGATACGGTAACAAGCAGATTGTCTCACTCTTGTATGCGGACGACGCTGTATTGATGGCAAGAACAAAGGTGAGTGCGCAGAAGGCCCTTACAAAATACTTAGAATTTATGGAGATCAGGGGACTAAAAATTAATGCGAAGAAATCGTATGTGATGTGCTGTGGTAAAGGTCGGGCTACCTGTAAACATATTAAAGTGCCAGGACTAGTAATTGAACATATTAAAACCTTCCCATATTTGGGGGTGTTAATCGATGGGTCAGGCACCTGGGGGCCTGAGGTTAAGAATAGGACCTTATCCTTTACACGATCTATAGTGGCGTTGAAGAACTTTTCTACCAAATTAGGCAAAAGACCCCCTGAAATCATGTTAAATATCTATGTGGCCAAATGCAGAAGCATTGCACTATATGGGCCAGGGATCTGGGGGTATCAGGATACATCACCCTTGCAAATAGTTGAAAATAATTTCTTTAGATACCTGCTAGCACTCCCAAAGGGCACATCTGTTTCTAACTGTCATGCGGAATTAGGGATGGATCATATTACAGATCTGATAAAATTGCAACCTCTTCTGCTTTGGCACAGAGTATGGGCTTCCAAAGCCCTTGGTCTGAATCAGGAGATTATCAAGGACGTTATGAGCTTAGATAATGCGAAGCGTATAATCTGGCTTGAGTATATCAGGAAAACATTATCCGATCTCCAGCGACCTGAGTTATTCAGTAACCCGGAGATTAGGTATGGCCCATTTTGATTTAGTAAGACGCTCTGGGGAGATAACAAAGAAAACAGTTACTGAACATCAACTGAAACTGATCTCCTACAAAATACAACCATACTTAACCTTGAGCAACTTGGGTTTTGAACGTTTCATCTTGACGGATTTAGGTTTAACCTATTTCATCGGCTGGTCACATTCCCAACCAAAAACGATTGGTCTAGAACTTTAGCTCTCTGCCCCTGCGATAGCATGTCGCTGCATTCCACCTTCCATGTAGTGTTGTTTTGTTAACTATATGAGACGGAACGCAAAAGATGGATTAAACAGTACCTGAGGCAGGGTGCTTGGAGGCAATGTAGACCCGCGTATCTTAGTTTGCATCAACTAGAAAATGATACTTGTACAATGGTTATGACAGGATTTTTTAAAAATGTTTTAAGGAAACGTAATTCGATGATTAGCTGAACTATAATGTTGATTTAATCTTATTTTTATACTAATGTTATTTATTTTTGTATGAAATGTAATGTTCTGTATATATGTATTGCTGCTTTTATGATATTATACTACAAAAATCGAATAAAGCTAATCTGAATCTGAATCTGAATCAGTGGCAGTGATCCTCCTTGATCTAAGCGCTGCCTTTGACACGGTGAACCACAAAATCCTCCTGCGCCGTCTCCTTGGTCTAGGAATATCAGGAGAAGCCTTGGCTTGGTTCAAATCCTTTTTAAGTGACCGGACCTTTCAAGACTTTGAAGGAGCCTTTGTCTCCGCTAGCAAGCCTCTGGGCTGTGGGGTGCCGCAGGGCTCATCCCTGAGCCCCACGCTATTCAATGCGTATATGAGACCGCTGGCTGGGATTGTCCGTCCGCATGGTATTAAGATCATTACATATGCACTCAGCTAGTGGTCTCTCTTGTGCAAAAAAACTGCCACCAACCACAGACCAGTCTGACAACCTGCTTGGAACAGGTTAAGAGCTGGATGACGAAGTCATGCCTGAAGCTCAATGGGGATAAAACCGAGCTTATGCTTCTTGGTCCATCATCCCCCTCCACCTTGGAGCTGTTATGGCCCATTAGCTTGGGCACACCCCCCACACCCAGAGACAATATAAAAAGTCTTGGGGTGTGGCTGGATAAGTCCTTGACCTTTAATACACAAGCAACTAAACTGTCAGCGATCTGCTTTGGTCTCTTCAGGATGATGAAAAAAATCCTTCTGCTTCTACCTTTTGAGGCCAAACAGGTAGTCATGCAGGGCCTAATCCAGTCCCGCCTTGACTTCAGTAACGCCCTGTACTTAGGGGCGCCTGAATATTGTCTGCAAAAACTTCAGCGGATTCAGAACTGTGCAGCACGCACACTGCTTGGAATTCCGCGCAGAACCCCGATAGAGCCTGGGTTGAGAGCTCTACACTGGCTCCCTGTCAGGGAAAGAATTAAGTTCAAATCTATGTGCATTACCCACCAAGCATATTGGAAGTCTGGCCCAGCAATCAGTCATTCTCTGATTACTCTCCACCAACCCAACAAACAGCTCCGCTCATCCTACGCCTTCTTAGTGACTGTCCCCCGGATCCGGAGATCTAGAGCTGGAGGCCGGTCTTTCTCCTACAATGCGCCCAAGCTATGGAACTCACTCCCCCTCCATCTAAGATCTAATCCTAATTTTCTGAGCTTTCGTAAACAGCTTAAAACCTTTCTTTTCAATTAAGCTAGGCTAACCCCTGGACCGATTACACTGGAAGGTACCAACGTAGTTCTTAGCGCCTGGACGCCTCAGGGCAGCTGCTGCGCTTAATAAACCCACCTTTCATTTCATTTCATTTCATTTCACCATGGAAACACTTCATGGAACACTTAACTGAGCACACAGGTCAAAAGTGCGCACCATACAGATTATGAGTTGTGCATCCAACGCATGCACACCAGGGGCCATTGCAAACAACAGTGTCCTGGGGGTGGGCACCCCCGGACACTGCAGGAGCTGGTCCTGGGGAGTGGTGGTCCCCAGGACCATCTTAGGCTCCAGGAGGGGGGCCACGTGGCCCCTCTCCCACACTTTGAAAAAGCCCCAGGGGGTGGCGGTCCCCGGGGCTGGCGGGACCTCAGAGCCCCCCTCAATGAATGTTTTGAAGCCCCAAGGGGTGGCAGTCCCCGATGCTGGGGGGGCCTCACAGCCCCCCACCCTTTTTAAACAAGCTGCGGGGGTGGAGGTCCCCGGGGCTGCGGGGGGCCCTTGAGCCCCCCCACATATATTAAGTTACAACCCCGGGGGTGGCTGTCTCTGGGGCAGTGTGGAGGGGATTGGGACCCCCCACACTATCTTTTTAAAAACGCCCCTGGAATTTGGGCCCCCCAAGGGCGAATGACCTTTAAAGCGCTTTGTTTTTTTTTCAGCAATGAAATGCGCGGATCCTACACGCATCCCGTGATTTAAAAAAATATATATATTTTTTTGGCCTTGGGGGTCCTTCTTGGACTACCTGAGCAGGCCTAGGGGGTCACAGTGTATCTACCCTGCACCCTTTTCCCTTTTTGCACACATATTTCACAGACTTCTTCAGCCTCGCTTCTACCGAGACATAAAATGGCAGCCAACAGTTTCTAGTTTTGAATGTTGACAACCACTTGACAGCTGATTAGCATTGATCGCGTGATCAGAACAGTGTGCTTATGCTACGATGCGAATCCTCGCACAATCCGCGGATCCACCGCGCCCATAGATATATAAATGACTTTAACCATAATTTTCTCAGGAACTACTGAACAGATTAGTACCATTTAAGCAAAAGGCACAAGTATGAACTGAGGATTACCTCCTTGCCAAATTTGGTGTAATTCCGTTCAGCCGTTCGGGCTGTAGCCGTGGCTAAAGGTCCGATGGGAAATTGCATGGGGAAAACATGTTTTGGGCCTCCCCTTTTTTCTCGGCCCCCACTTGACGAATCACCCCTAAACTTTGAGGGAAGGCGCAGAATTGAGCTGGCCAAAGGTTTGCAAAATTTCGAGTAGCTTCTTTAATCGGCGCCAAAGTTATTAGCAATAGAATGTTGCATATTTCCTATCCGTAATACGTCCTAACTATAACTATCTACTGGTGACCGCCAGTAGATAATATATGAAGTGCCATGCCTGTAAAATGTGTCAAATAGCCAAGTCAACAAATGAAATAAATTTGGTGAATAAGACAGAGTGGGAAATACGCCAGCTTATCACTTGTAAACCATCATATACAGTGTATGTGGTTGAATGTCCATGCCCCCTAATGTACGTGGGAAGTACGATTTGTGAATTAAAGAAAAGAATAATGGAACACACAAGAGCGACAATTCACAAAGACAGGTCTAATGCAATATCAAAACATATGGAACAATTCCTTCAAGGAGACTGGAAACAGATGAAATTTTATGGGATAGAGACAATCCCTAAATGAGACCACGGGGGAGATCGGGAAAAGCTGCTCCGACAAAAAGAATTGCGCTATATTCTGAATTTGAGAACTTTACATCCGCATGGCTTGAATCAGTCGGAAGAAATGTATATCCATCTGTAAATAAACAGAGAAGAGTTTGAACCAAAGCTGAAATAAAAAGAACTTGGATAACACAGGTGACCATTGGTCCCACTGGAGGGGAGTAAATAGAAGAACAAACAAGGTAACTAATAAAGTTCTTTATTGAAGTACAAAAACAACACCAACAGAAACATGTACAAGCCCCACAGGAGGGGAGTGAACTTTATAACATCCAATGAAAATAATAAAGTTTTGTTGAAACACAAAAAAAATAATAAGCCAACCGGACATTTAAAATTGAGAACACTATGAAGCAACCGAACAAGATCAAAACATTCCTTTTAAGAAGAAATAGGAAAAAGGACCAAAAATATATATATATATATATAAAAAATAAATAAAGATAACTACAATTACCATAATGCAATGGACCATTTGAAACAAACAGGAAGTGACGTACTCAAAATGAAAATACTTGGAGGAAGCTTGATCAAGTGGCCTCCCATGCTATTTTAGGCCCTGGGGATCCCATTTCCCAGGGTCTGCCCCCCTTTTTTTAAATTATCATAATTTTTTTTTAAAGGGAGGGGGGCTGCGCAGCCCACCTCCCAGGCCGCTTTTGGTCCCAGAGACCCCATCCCCGGGGCCTGGCCACAGTACTGGGTGCCCTGGTCCCTCCCAGGATACCCAGTAATTTCTGTTGATGACTGCGGGGGAAGCCTGAAGCTACCCCATGGTCCAAGCCGGTTCCTCATGTACTGCAGGAGCTGGGATTGCTTTTTTTCCACATAGAGTGCAGCTAAAATGCAACTCCCTTTGTTCAAAAACAATTCTTCTCCACTTTACACCAGCAAGATCATTTTACATGCTCTTGTTTGCATAAAGCATAGCAGTGTTTGCTATGGCGATGCAGGAACAAGCCATATCCTATGTCCTGGGGTGGGCATCCCAGGACATACCAGTATCCGGCCGTGGGTATTGTTGGTCCCCAGGGCCATCTAGGGATGCTGGAGGAAGGCCACGTGGCCCCCTCCTTTGTTTGCTGTTGCCCAGGAGAGGTGGTGGTGCCAGGGGCTGCATGGCCCCCCACTTTAAACTTTTACCATTTACCCCAGGGAGGTGGCAGTCATTAGGCTGTTCGCCGCATAAATGTTATATTAAGCCCCATCGCTGCGGGGGGCCAGGTGGCCACCCCACATTTCTGTCATATTTTTCCCTGGGGAGATGGCATTACCTGGGACTGCGCGGGGTCTTGCAGACCTCCTCAGCATTAAAAGATTTGCCCTGGGGAGCTGCTGGCCCCAGGACACAGGGGTTGCCGCAAGGACAACCCTGCATAAATGATGAAAAATGCCCCAAGGAGGTAGCAGTCCCCAGGGTTTTAGGGATCCTAGGAGGGGCCCACGTGAGCCCCTCCTACATATTTGCACATGCCCCCAGGACTTGGCCAACCAACCAAGGGTCGCTTAGAAACGAATCGCGGGATACCTCAATTTGTTTTTTTTTTAATTGGTGGGATTTGCAAATCCAGCCCAACCCCAGCCAAAATTTACTTTAAAAATGTTTTTTGTCCCTGCAGGGTCTCTTTGGGACTACCCCAAGAGGCCTAAGGGGTTAGTGTGCTTCTATAATGCCTCCTTTTCATTTTTCTTATATTTTGTCTGTGACCTGATTCAACCAAGTCACAAGATGGCTGCCAACACTTCCTTGGTTTGCAGTGTTGGCAACCGATCAAATCTCAGCACGAGATCGGGAGGGTTCGCAGATCTACTGTGTCCTTATATATACGCCTGGACATTTCTTTAGATTTTTTGTCAAATACTGACCGGAATTACATCAAATCACAAACAGGCACATCCCTGAACCAACATCTACTTTCATTCCATATTTGGTGTAATTCTGTTCAACAGTTCAGGCTGTACCCGTGTCTAAAGGTCCTATGGTAATTAACATAGGGAAAGCAAGTTTTTAAGGAACCCTATCAATCAATCAATCAATGCATTTATAGAGCGCGCTACTCACCCATGAGGGTCTCAAGGCGCTGAGGGGGAGGGGGTGCTGCTACTGCTCGAATAGCCAGGTCTTGAGGTGTTTCCTGAAGGTGAGGTGGTTCTGGGTCAGTCGTAGGTGTGCAGGGAGGGAGTTCCATGTTTTGGCTGCCAGGTAGGAGAACGATCTTCCTCCGGTGGTGGATCTGCGAATCCGTGGGACGGTGGCGAGGGCGAGGCTGGCGGAGCAAAGCTGGTGGGTGGGAGTGTGGAACGAGAGGCGGTTGTTGAGGTATTCGGGCCCATGTCGTGGAGCGCTTTGTGTGCGTGGGTGAGTAGCCTGAACATGATCCTCTTGCTGACGGGGAGCCAGTGCAGGTTTCTTAGGTGGGCGGATATGTGGCTGTGGCAAGGGATGCCGAGGATGAGTCTTGCGGAGGCGTTCTGTATGCGTTGTAGTCGTTTCTGGAGTTTGGCGGTGGTTCCTGCGTATAGGGTGTTTCCGTAGTCCAGTCGGCTGGTGACGAGGGCCTGGGTGGCGGTCTTTATGGTTTCTGTGGGGATCCACTTGAAGATTTTTTGGAGCATGCGCAGGGTGTTAAAGCAAGAGGACGAGATGGCGTTGACTTGCTTGGTCATTGAGAGGGAGGAGTCCAGGATGAATCCCAGGTTGTGAGCGTGGCCAGAGGGTGTCGGCACGGAGCCCAGTGCCGTGGGCCACCAGGAGTCGTCCCAGGCGGATAGGGATTGTCCGAGGATGAGGACCTCCGTTTTTTCTGAGTTCAGCTTCAGGCGACTGAGCTTCATCCATTCTGCAACGTCTTTCATTCCTTCCTGGAGGTTGTTTGAGGCGGTGGCTGGGTCTTTGGTGAGAGAGAGTATCAGCTGGGTGTCGTCGGCGTAGGAGATGATGTTGTAAAGCTTTTATTCGACACTTTGTCATAAAGCCGACACACACATATAATACATACAATTTAGTCATCAAGAAAAGGAAAAAAGAATGTTTTGGTTAAAATTAGTAATACATTATCAACCATACTAATGTGCATATTCAATAGGTACAAGTATACATAAAGTGCAGGTCCAGTGCCATTCTTTACAAAAATTCATAACGTGATTCCATACATTTATAGACAATCTTCAATCCGGATATCTTAAAAGACCATAAGTTAAAAACGATTAAAACATTATAAATAATTAAAAATGCCAGATAAAACAATCTTATAATAACATTCCAAATTTCTTTCTAATTATGCATACACCATGGAGATACCTACTTAAACCAAATATTAATAGTTTCGTAGTAGAAGTTCTAAGTATACGCTCTGCCTCTTTGAATGACCTTGTACCCATATCTCTACAAAGAGGTATGATCCATTTCTTACGTAGTGATACATATAACGGGCAAAAAAAAGAGAATATGAGCCTCGTCTTCTTTACATTTTAAGTCACACAATTTGCAATTTCGGTCTTTACGTAGCCCACCCCACCGATACGTATTAGCATTAATTTGCAAGACCCCGTATCTAAATTGCAAATAAACAGATTTGGCCAGAGGTGGCTCAATTTCATCCATAAAATATTCAGACGAGGGTTGGTCCTTAAATTGCAAGAACTTTTGAGTTAAAATACCAGTAGCTTGACCGTATACATTAACATTCACATAATACCAATAAGCAGATTTCACTTGTTCCTTACAGATATTTGGCGAAGTGATTGACAATGCTGGTGATGCCCAGAAATGTGATAAGCCAATTTTTATCAGCCAATAGGAAACATGTCTCAACCACTTAATTGAGTTAAAGGTATCCAACTCCCTTACTTCCACTAAACCTGCTCTATAATCAGCCAGTTCCGGTGTAGACCATAATCTCACCCAATAAAGCAATGGTCTTAGCCAGCACAAATAACCTGTGCGTTTTAAATTAATGTCCAGATAGACTGGCACTAGTGGTGTTCTTACTGGGATTCTTAATAGACGTCTGACGAATATATTTTCCTCTATGTCAAATGATTTTTTTGTGTAGGGTCCCCAGATCTCGGCACCATATAAGGTGGCAGATTGTGCTTTGGCTTTGAATACTTCAATAGCCGGGGTTATGGCTTTTGATGTACTCCCACCATGTATTTTTAAAATAGGGAGGGAATTCTGCTTCAATATTAACCTACTTTTTGACAGTTGGTTTATCCAAGACAGTCTGCTATCCAGCCTAATGCCCAGATAATCAAATGAATCCACATAGTCAAGTTTGGAACTGTTTAAGACTAAATTCTTCTTGAATGTTTTAGAGGGATTAATAGCCATGTATTTAGTCTTAGATGAGTTAATTTCTAACCCTTTTAACTCACAGTAACTGTTGAATTTATTTATTAGGTTTTGCAAACCTTTTGGCGTTTGGGATATTAGGATGGTGTCATCCGCAAATAGCAATGCTGTGACTGCCTCATTGCACAGTTTAGGAGAATCATGGTTGCATTGGGCTAAGTAGTGGGGAATATCGTTTACAAATAGGGAAAAAAGGGTTGGGGCCAATACGCACCCTTGCCTTACCCCCCTTTTTACTGGGATGGCTCGAGTAAGTTCACCATTCCTTCCCCACCTAACTTTAGCAAAATTACCCGTATGGAGTCTTATAAGATTAACCAATAATTCATCCGGGACACCCATTTTCTTTAAACAATCCCATAATAAATTACGGGGAACAAGATCAAACGCTGAGCGTAGATCTACAAATGCAACATAGATACTACACTTTTTTATCTTAATGTATTTCCAGCATATACACATAAACCTAAACACCTGATCTACCGTGCTTGTCTTTATTCTGAATCCAGCTTGGAATTTAGAAAGAATTTCGGTTTCCTCAATCCAGTTTAAAAGCCGATTTAAAATATGTCTGGCAAGATGATGTTGATTTTGTGTTTACGTGCCATGGCGGCAGCGGGGGTCATGTAGATATTGAAGAGGGTTGCGCTGAGCGAGGAGCCTTGGGGGATGCCGCAGATGATCTCGGTGGCCGCTGAGAGGAAGGGAGGGAGGCGGACTCTCTGGGTTCTGCCGGAGAGGAATGAGGTGATCCAGTACAGGGCCTTTCCTTGGATCCCATTGTAGAAGAGGCGGGTTATTAGGGTGCGGTGGCATACGGTATCAAATGCTGCCGAGAGGTCCAGGAGGATGAGAGCGGTTGTTTCTCCGTTGTCCATCATGGTCCTGATGTCATCGGTGGCCGCGATGAGGGCAGTCTCGGTGCTGTGGTTGGCTCGAAATCCGGACTGGGACAGGTCAAGTAAGTTGTTTGCCTCGAGGAATGCAGTCAGCTGCTTATTGAAGGTCTTCTCGATGACTTTAGCCGGGAAGGGAAGAAGAGAAATGGGGCGGACGTTTTTTAGGTCTTTAGTGTCTGCCATGGGTTTCTTCAGAAGGGGGTTGATTTCTGCGTGCTTCCAGCTCTCAGGGAAGGTGGCTGATGTGAAGGAGTTGTTAATGATGTTCCGGAGGTGGGGTGCGATGATGATGTCGGCTGTGTTGAAGATGTGATGGGGGCATGGGTCCGAGGGGGAGCCGGAGTGGATGGTGTTCATGACGTGGGTGGTGTCTTCGGTGCTGATGGGGGTCCAGGTGCTGAGGGTGGTGGTGGGGGTCGTTGGTTCGGTTAGTGGAGGCGGAGTCTAGGGTCCAAAGCTGTTGTGTATAACTGTGATCTTGCGGTGGAAGAATGTGGCGAGGGAGTTGCAGAGGTCTTGTGATGGTGTGATGTCGCTGTTGCTGGTGCTGGGGTTGGAGAGGTCTTTGATGATGCTGAAGAGTTCCTTACTGTTGTGGGTGTTGTTGTCTAGCCACTCTTTGAACGCTGCCCTTTTGGTGGTCCGGATCAGCTCGTGGTGTTCGCGAGTGGCGTTCTTGAGGGCTGTCAGGTTTTCTGTTGTCCGTTCGTGGCGCCAGGTTTTTTGAGGGTACGGCAGGATTTCTTTGATTCTTTGAGGGCGTCTGTGAACCATGGTGTTTTCCTGTTGCCGGTCTGGTTTGGGGGGGTTCTTCAGTGGGGCCAGGTCGTCGACGCAGTAGGTGATCCACCGTACGAGGTTGTGGGCTGCTTCGTTGGTGTTCGTGGTGTCGGCTGGCGGGTTCTGGTTTAGTGATGAGAGGAACTGGTCTGTGGTGATTTTGCTCCAGCATCTTCGGGGCTTTGTCGTGTGCGGTGGTGCGATGTATTCTTTTTGAACGTGAAGTGGATGCATCTGTGGTCGGTCCAGTGTAGTACAGTGGAGTGGCTACAGGAGACGTGGTTGCTGGCAGTGAAGATGAGGTCGAGCGTGTGGCCGGCGTGGTGGGTGGGGGTGTTCACCAGTTGTTTGAGTCCGAGGTTGGCGAGGTTGTCGAGCATGGTGGAGGTGCTGTTGTCATTGTTTTTCTCCAGGTGGAAGTTCAGGTCCCCTAGGAGGATGTATTCTGGTGAGGCTAGGGCACGCGGGCTGATGAAGTCGGCGATGGTTTCGCTGAATTGTATGCGCGGGCCCGGGGGTCTGTAGATGAGCGTTCCTCTAATGGTGGTCTTGGGGTCGGTGTGAATCTGGAAGTGTAGGTGTTCGGCGGTGCAGAGTGTGTCTTCGATGTTGGTCATCATGTTGATGGTGTTCCTGTAGACGATGGCGATCCCTCCTCCGGTTTGGTTGACGCGGTCCTTCCGGGTGATTTTGTAGCCGTCCGGGATGGCTATGGCGATGTCGGACCGAGGAAGCGTTCGTCCAGGTTTCCGTGAGGAAGGCGACGTCCGGTGCTGTTGTGTCGAGGAGGTCCCAGAGTTCGACGGCGTGTTTGTGGACGGAGCGAGTGTTGAGGAGAATGCATTTGTGGTTGTTGTTGCTTTTGCTGCTGAATTTGGTTGGCGGGAGCATGTTCGAAGGCATGTAAATTTGCAGGCTTTGCAGGCGAAGGGTCCGTGGGTTCGTTTCGGGGTGGCTCGGTAGCAGGCGGGTGGGTGTCCGGTGTTGAGTGCTTTGAAGGTGGCGGAGTCATATCTCAGTCGGGTGCGGCGGGGGTCAGGGGTTCTGGCATTGGGCACACGCGGCCTCCCTATGAGGGGCTGTGGGAGGGAGGAGCAGCTGGGAGGCGGGAGCGGGGTGGCGAATGGGACAGTGGGGGGCGGGGTCCCAGGGACGGAGTGGCGGGAGAAGGTGGCACGGAGGGGAAACGGGGGAGGGGGGCAGGGAGGCACAGAAAATGAAGGGAAACAACAGTGATCAGGAGCACAGAATGCAAAAAAACGGGGGAGATGGGGCACAAGGGCACAGAAAAACAAAGGGAAACAACAGTGATCAGGGGCACAGAATGCAAAAAACGGGGGAGATGGGGCACAAGGGCACAGAAAAACGAAGGGAAACAACAGTGATTAGGCACAGAAGGACTTACTCAGGCAGCAGCGGGAGCACTAGTGGGGCAGCGCCACAGGAGGACCGTGTGGCGGCTGGGTGGGCGACCTACCTGCTGGCAGGGTCAAGGGTCGCTCGCTTCAGCGCTGCACAGCCTCCCCCCACTTGAAGGCTCACCCTGAAACTTTCAAGATAGCAACTGAAGTGAGCATCATATTAGTTTTCAAAATTGTGTGATAATTTGTCCAATACTGTCAAAGTTATTCGCAAAACAAAAGATGCTACTCCTATGTCAGCTAGGTCCTAACTATAACTACCTACTGTCGACAGTGGGATGTATATCTACAAAATACATCTTATTAAGAATACCCTGGCCTAGTTGCAGAAATAATGATGCAAAACGTTTCAATTTGTTTTTTTTTTATACTATTTATCTAGCAAAGACATGGCCACAGTGCTCAAAGTGCTTAACAGTGGAACTAAAAATATATAACTCTAAAAGAAAAACAAAATAAGGTCTGGCACAATATGGCACTGAATGAATGAGGTGACCACAGATAAACTAGTAACATAGAATCATTGTAGGACTCCTGTTTTCTGCGGAGGAGAAAAACAAGTTGATTATTTTGAGACGTTAATTCTAAAGACGCGCGTTTTAAAAAACATTAGAGAGATGGCTCACCAGCATTTAAAAAGTTGGAAAAAGGGAAAAAAAAGAAAGGGAAAAAAACTAGGAACGAGGAAGCCATGGTGGTGTTTCAATTGTTATTTTAGGGATTTTTAATAATTCTTTCTACCCACATTTAATAAAATGTAACCAGATGGCTGCATTGGGAAGACCAGTAAGTCAGAGCATTCTCTCAAAGGTTAGTGCCAGGGTTTTCAGAGTATTTTACTTCGGATAAAGTGACCAGTCTAGTTTTTGCTTCTGTCTGCCGACCATAATAAGTAAAGTCTACCATTCTACTAGCTCTCAAGTCTCAATTGTAGCAATCCAGCTGAGATATTTTACATCTAACTTTTGAGTAAGCACCCTTTGGCATGGTGCTGAAGGATGTTCCCTTATTAAGGCATCAAGAAAGGGATGGCGGTACACGATTTAATGTAGTGTTCATTCAATGTAGCGACCATAAATAAACCTGCTATTTTTGCTTTAGTTTTACAGAGAAGTCAAGCAAACCTATTGTGTAACTACTCATAATGAATCAATCTCAAATGTCAAGCACCAGATTGAACTTAAATATGATTGTGTAAATTCTGGATCTAGGAATCTCCTGCTTACTGATACTTCTTGAACTGTGAGCAGCATTTAACACTCTAGACCACTTGTCAGTCCTCCACACTTTATCTTCTTGAATGGGAATAAAAGGAACTGTTCTGAACTGGTTCCAATCATTCCTGTTCTCAAGATCTCATTTTATGGCATTAGATGCATTTGATTCAACCACAGTTCAAGTTGAAATATGGTGTTGTTGGAAATGGCTCTTTCTGCAGGGTCACCCCAAACGTTTTGCCGAATTTGTTTTTGTTGGCTTTAGGATTCTGGGCACTTTACCACTGCTAACCAGTGCTAAAGTGCTCACGCTCTATACTCTAAACATGGTAACATTGATTTGCCCACAATTGGCATATTTGTTTACCAATAGGTTCCTAATAAAGCGCACTTAATGTGCCCAAGGCCTCTAAATTAAATACTCCTAGTGGGCTTGCCGAACTGATTGTGCCACCCACTTTAGTATGCCTGTAAACAGGATCCGGCCTGCCACTTCAGAGCCTGTGTGTGCAGTTTTATACTACCATTATGACCTGGCAAGTTAACCTACTTACCAAGCCCAAACCTTCCTTTTTATTACATGTAGGTCAAACCTAAGAAAGATCCTGGGTAGCCCTAAGGGCAGGGTGCAGTGTATTAAAAAACAAGGATATATACTTTTAAGTTATACATGCCCTGGTAGTAAAATATATTTGTTTTTCATTACTGCAAGGCCTATCCTTACCTAAGAGTTGCATTGGGACTACCTTAAAACATCTTCTAAGTGTAATTTCCAATTGGGAAAATATAATAATGTTAAGTTTGGTGACTCTGGTCTCACAATTTTAGCTCCCAACTGATGGTGAAGTTGGGTTTTAAGTCACATTTAGAAAGTTGGCATTTTCTTACTTTAACCTTTCTGTGGCAATGCCTATATCAGAATACATGTCTGGGCTAGGTGACAGCTGGGCCTGGTGCATTCCTTCTAGACAGTCACACAAAAGGAGTAGAGGTTCGACTCACGTCTTTATGGCCATCACCAGATTGATGGGTTTTCCGGAGCTAGATTGAGAGGGAGGTGCTGAGACTTGCACCTGAATAAGGCTGTGCTTGTCCCCACACAAAGAGCTGAATACCCCCTGTATGGTTTCTGGGGCCATAGAAGGAAAGGCATGGACTTTGAGATGTTCAAATGTCCCTCCGGAGTCTCCCTACTGCAAAGGCTAATATGGGTAAAAATATTGGACCTCTGAACCATATACTCAGTTCACTTTTGGGACCTGGTGAGATTCTGCCAGGAAGAGGAGCTGCACTGCAGGTGGTATTGCCACTTTACTACTTTGCTGTCTTCGCTTGCTGTCTGTTAACTATGGCGCTGTAAGAAAGACTGTAACTTTGCTACTTGCTTTGCTGTGTTAGCCTGCTGCCTCTTGCTTGGGAGTAAGGACTGCACCTGCTCTCTACAACCTCTAAAGCTTTTGAGACTCCAAGGGCTTGCTGGCTTTCCACCTGTTCAGGAAGTTCTCCCCATGCTGCTGCTGCATCAATGTGTCCTGCAGCTGAGTTTGGCCAGGGTCAGCATTGCATGTCTGATATGCAGCTGAGTCTTCAAAGGATCAGCATATCTCTTACATACTGCTGAGTTTTCAAAAGATCAGCCCTTTTATTTCTGTGTGCCGATCAAAATCGCCATGTTCATTTCAGTAACCCCCACAGGAAGAACTCCCAGCGTGGCTTAAAGGTGACGCATTGCCTAGGATACATGGAGTTTTCCAGCGACTTAAACCCTGCATCAGCCCACCTACATGAAGCAGAATCAATGCTGTGCTTTGAATGTCGGCAGCCCCTCCAATCAGCTGCTGTTCTCAGCAGGACTAGTGGGGTGCCTGTAGCCGGCCTGCTATCCCTTGCAGGTGGCTGGAATTGTGTGATCATACCGTCCTAAGTGACCTACCGTAACATTTGAATCATTAGTGACTTTTGAGTGCATTTTCTTATCACTATATTATGAGAAAGCTTCTCTGGAGACCCCTCGATGGATTTTGTCATTTTACCCTGGTCTAGTGTGACCGCCAATAACCTCTGAATCGCTAGTGATATTTAAGCACTGTTTTACCCGTGTACTTCAAAAATGCATTTCTTGAGACCCACTAATTGGGTGTTTGTTATTTAAGTCTCATTTTGTTAAGTAAAATGCACTATATTTTCTAACTTAGAGTGAAGTCTGTTTGTATTGTTTTCACTTTGTTACAGTATTTAAACGGTGCACGCATACTTTACACATTGCCTCCTAGGTTAAGCTTGACTGCTCTGTGCCAAGTTACCAGAGGTTGAGCATACACTAATTTAGGTGTGTGAATGGCTTACCCTGACTAGGATTGCGGTCCCTACTTGGGCAGGGTGTACACCCCTCCCAACTAGAGACCCAATTTCTAACAGGTGTTCTACAAGTCTTCATTCTTCCACAACATCTTTTCAATTTGTATAGATACCTCTTGTGCACAATACTGCAAGACAAATCTATCCACATAGAGTATTCTGCTTAAGATGCTCTGCTGTATTCTACATTCAAGAGTTCCATATTAGGCTAAAATGCTTCCTCAAAACATAAAGCAACTGGATATCCTTGCTGTTTCCAAAATTAAAAACTACCAAAAGAGATTTCCTGCTCATCTTCTCCAGTTACTCTTCAACTCAAACCAAAAAGCAGCACAACAATTTACACCCTCAATTTATATGACATAACACCAGCATGACTAAATCTGCCTCATGTCACCTCCATCTACTCAAGAATCCCCAAATGTCTATTCCTAACAAAGATATTAGATCACCAATATATGCACTTGTTTTCAGATCTTGATAGAGGGAATACTTTTCTGGTTGGACATTCAAAATCTCCTGTTCCATCTGTAATAGGTACTCCCAAAGTCAATTGCTGGAGCCATTTCCCTCTCAATGCTTTAATTAAATTCATAATTGCTTGTGTGTTGCAGTCTCCCAGTTTGATGGATGTCTGCACTGTACAACCTTCCCTTCTTGCGGTTGCAGGACACCCATCTTTGAAGAGTGTTTGCCCTAAACAAGTCCAGGAAACATAAACCAACCAATGGAGAATAATTGCAGACAATAGGTCAAATTAAGAATACACTCTATGCTTCTAAGCCCAACTCTAGAAACAGATGCACAATAGTGAATCATAAATCAAGTAAGCATTGCAGCCGCATTGCAGACATCCATTTCTCACCAAGCATATGTGTGATCCAAGATAACATCCTACCCTCTCCAGATAAGAGAGAGCCCACGGTCTAAAGAGCCTCCCCTGCCTTGTTAAGCTATAGCTGCTGGGAAGCCCATCCACAAGTCTCAGTTGTTACTCCCTGAGGGAGTTCCCACACCATAACAACATGGTATCCCAAAGAAGTTCGGATGGGAGTAGGAGATGTGATTATAGTTCAAGGAGGATCTGGGAGGCTAACCGTCACTTCTGCCAAGTACTACTAAGCATAAATCTGCATAGAGCTGGCCCTTGTGTAGAGGTTTACCTCCCTGAGCATGACAGGAAGTATCCACCCAACCTCTTACTTCATGCCCTTCATTTTGCACCACAAAGAACAAGAGAGGGAGAAAGAGGTAAGTTATGCTGTGGTCTCTGCCTCCTTAAGAAATTGTGAAAAAACAAAAGAAGTCCACCCTTCATTCATGGAAAACCTTAGTTTCATGAAACAATCTGTCCTTACAGTAGTTTCTATAAGTTTATCAAAGATTAGTTTTCTTAAAATAACAATCACCCACCAAATGGTCCCTTGGAGGTATGCGTCATCATCGGGTTCTTCCCGCCCGCCCCGCTGAGGGATGGAGAGTACTACGACCGACGGAGATGTGGGAGCACTTTTGAAGTGATACTACATGTTAATGTGCGAGTGGTATGGTCAAAAGGAATGTGGGTTAAAAAGTACCAGGATACATGGAACGTACACTTTATTAATTCCAGTGGGTGGTATTATTAAAAAAGGGTTTAGGAGAAATGTACACTATGATAAGTGGTTTATTCCCTAGTCTACATGTTTCAATCCTTCCCCAAGGCTTTTCTTCAGGACCAAAGTGATTGATCCCTCTAACCACTCTTTGTTAACTTAATTGGTCCCCCTGATTAATGTCAGGGTGTAATGTGCATTTGAGCATGCATGAATACAATACCTAATTGGTAAAATGTTTCTAAGAAACCTGGAAAGTTAGAATAAAACATAACACACATTGTTATTAAACTGTGTACTCTAAGAAAACCTCAACACCAAATTTGTGAAAGGTAAAAAGGAAGTGATATATTTTTCATGTGAGTGCTGTGCTTCCCTTCTTATATAAAGAGACAAACTTGACAAACAATACACACAACAGAAATCACACACTCTATAAGGGTTTCCATCCGGTGGGATCCTTCTCAATTCTGATGTTCTGAAGGTGTTACTGATGTCATAAGACATGGGAGTGACTCGATGTAGTATGCCACTGAAAACAAAATAGTGAGAAATGAAAGAACGTGAAAACTGTACACGCTCATGGCCTAACTAGGGTTCCATGAGCTATTCATGGAAGGGGAGAGGCGCTTGTTAGCAAACACTGTGGGGGAAAAGACATTGAGATTTTGAGTTAAATCAAAAGAGTCTTTTTAGGTCTATTCCGGCAATACTCATTGCCCAGTGGTTCAGCTATGACATACTTACATCATCAAAGCTGCTCTCTCAACCATTGAATTCCTGCCCGTGGCTCAGAATAACACTGATTGTAGTCAAACAGTTTAAATAACCGGTGATTTCCTAAAGTTTGCGCATGTGTGTACACGCTACATCACTAACCTTCAAAATGGCCGCCAAAGGTGGCATTACTTCTCGGTTGGTTTTCCACCCGGCGCCAGTTCAAGACGAGGCTCGGTTTTTTGATCATTGAGGACTTGATTTGAAATGCAATGATTCAACTCCAATTTTCTAAAAGATTCCTGAACATTGTTTTAGCATGATTCTATTGAGAGTATATTATTGTGCTTCTTGTTAGAATCTAATTATAAAAATAGACACAAAAAAATAATTGGGCATAAACTCCATTTTACTGTGGAAAAAGATTTATCAAAATAGATGAGGCTTAAAACCGCTATTCATAAGGAAGTGGGAAAAGCGCATTTTTGTGTGTTACTGGTGGGTCTACTAGTTCATTTTCTAATATGATGATAAATCCCCATGGTAGATAGGTGTGGCTCATATGGCAGTTCATCAATGGGGGTATTGACAATAGAAGGTGACTGAGATGCAGCCATGGTCTAAGAGTTTCACATTTTCTCAGGACAATACTTGGCTACACTGAGAGGGTGTACGTGAATTGGCACCAGTGTATGTCATCATTCAGTCCCTTTATATGTGTACCCAGGCGAAACACCCAGCATTGTTCCTTCATAAACAGTAGGGATTCCTTGTTTACTTTTTTTATAATAGTCCATTGTAAGTTCTGTATGGTGTGATTTTCTTCTATGTAGTTTGATGACATTTTTGTTGTTGCCTTTTTACACTTGGCATTGCTCCTATGTTCACATATGCATGTTTTTACTGGGTGTGTGGTCATCCCAAGGTAGTGATGGCCACATGGGCAGGTGATCATGTAGACCACATTCTTTTTATTACAGTTTGAGAAATGGCGACCACGCATCAGGGGGTCAGATCTTCCTTTGCGATACAGAGGGGGGTCTAGGTATTATGCCCCCAGCCTCCGGCTCTCAGCACTCGGTCTCGGATGGCTGAAAGTCAAGAAACAGCCACGGAAGGGCAGGAGCACGCTCAGGTTGCAGACATTGCTGTAGGCTGCCAGCCACGCCCCCCAGTAATGACACCTTTGACGGCCATTTTGAAGGTTAGCGCTCTAGTGTGTACACACACCTGCAAACAATCATGAAGCCACTGGTTATTTAAACTGTTTGACTACAATCAGACAGTGTTCATCTGAGCCAGGGCAGGCATTCAATGGGTGAGAGAGCAGCTTTGATGATGTAAGTACAGCATAGCCAAACCCCTGGGCAATGAGCATTCCCGGAATAGACCTAAAAAGGCTCTTTTGATTTAACTCAAAATCTCAATCTCAATGAAAAGCGTATGGGGATTTAGTTAGGCAATGAAGTGTATGGTTTTTATGTTCTTTCATTTCTCACAATTTTGTTTTCAGTGGCATACTACATCGAGTCACTCCCATGTTTTAAGACATCGGTAACACCCTGAGAACATCAGAATTTAAAGGGATCTCACCAGATGGAAACACTTACAGAGTGTCTTATTTCTGTTATTTGTATTGTTTTATCAACTTTGTCTCTTTATATAAAAAGGGCAACACAACACTCACAAATCATTGGAACGAGTAGTCATGCATGAGTGAAAAATATCTCACTTTCTTTTTACCTGCCACAAATTTGGTGATTACTTTTTCCTAGAGTATGCCTTTGTGTAACAACTTGTGTAATGTTTGAGACTGTTGAGCCTTAAACTTGTGTATGAACAAAATGTCTTTGTGAGTTTGGCCAATGGCATTCGTAGTTCATTAAACTGAATCACCTAGCGAATACTGCTCAATAAACACACTGACAACACTTTCCGCCCGCAATATTTACCAACTCTTTTCTTTTCTATCGAGAGTTCCAGAAAGTTTTATGCTCATTAAAAAGAAATGAAAAAGGCCAGAGCGAATTATTAGAAATAGATCTAAGGTGTTTAGGGAAAACAAATCTGACTTATCAGACATAACAGGCCACTCAAAACGGTTTATTCTGCAAGCTGCCTTAATGTAAGCACACCAATCATTCACAGAACCCTTCTCCTTTAAGATCCATAATTTTAAAAGCAATTGAATTCTGCTGTGTGCAGGAGCACTAAATAAAATGAGCTATGCCTGTTGGAAAAAGAGGGACACTTTAAGAGGCAGATTACTATTAAATATGGATGTACCTCTAGTTTATTAAGCCGTTTAATAAGACGTATTCTTAAGAAACAAACATTAATTTAGGAAGAGGACAGTTTGATGTCTCTGCGCAGCCTGTGGTGAAAAGAAAATGTGTAAGAGGCACACATAAGTTAATTTTATGCGGAAAATTAAAATGATCAGAGTTTATACCTGGTGTTGTAATGGAGACGGGTGTCACTGCATTTGGTGCAGGTCTGATAAATAATGAGGATATGCAAATAAACAAGTTGGATATGTAAATCCCATAGCAGACAATCGGACCTCATATAGGAATTGTGAAAAGTTGATTAAAGAAATCATAGTACATGTGTAAAGTCATCTTTTATGCACTTCTGGGCCTATTATGATTGCGGTTTTTCCGCATCCTCCGGGCCGGCGGAAGCCACCGCTGGCCCAGAGGATGCGGAAAAAACGCAGCGGACGCACCAAAGACCCACCGCCACATTAGGATGGCTGGTGGGTCCTGGTTTCCGTCCGCAGCTTTTCCGCCGCGGTTGGCTTACATCCGCGTCGGAAAAGCTTTAATATGGTGGCGGTGTCTCTCAGACACCGTCCACCATATTAGGAAGTGCTTGAAAAGATGCTTTTCCGCGGCGGATTTTCCGCCGTGGAAAAGCATGTGGAACTTCACTGCGGGGGCCCATTGCGGGCCCCCTAGGTGAAGGGGGGTTGGGGGTGCACATAGGGGGTACCCCCCTGCATTTGTATGCAGAATTCGGCAGGCACCGCGCGGTGCCTGCCGCTTTCTGCATTCAAATGCAATGTATGCATTTTTAACATTGCGGCGGGTGCAGCTTGAAGCTGCACCCGCCGCAATGTTAAAGATAGAGGATGTGACCGCCACCCTGGCGGTCACATCCTAATCTTCACGGGGGGAACGCCGCTGCCCATGCGGACGTTCCCCCCTACTCTATGGTGGCGGACGGACTCAGGTCCGTCCGCCATCATAATCGGCCCCTAATACGATTTTTGTTTTCTTGAAAGGTACCAGCAAAAATATGGTTATTTCTTATTTTTATCCGAAATTGTGGTGATATTAAGATTTCTGATGGCAGTAATGAATGTACCTGAACTGTTGTATGATGGCAAGGGGCTGGCATACTCTATATGAGGGCATTAAAAAAGGACATACTATCACTTGGACACTTACTGGCAGTCTATATAGCCAGTGGAGACTATGGTCCTGAGCTAGCTCTTGGTGGGCATCCCGTCATCCCTCCACGACGGAGTTTACTAGAACTCTGCCAAGCTGACAGAGTTGCCCGCTGTATTTAGATGTGTGCTGGCTGAATCGCACTCTGTGTCTACAGAGTGTTTTCGGTCATGTAAATGGTTCACAGCTGTTGACGCAGCATACTTTTCTGCTGGTTAACGTTACCCCATTGCTGTCCGGGTGGCGGGATTGTGCTGAGCTTATTTAGATTTTACAGTTGTGCTGGCAGTGTTTTAGCGGCGGAATGCCGATGGAATGGTTCGATCGCAGGATGCATTCAACTTTGGATTATTCCTGTGGCTGTATGATGGATGCTAGCATCACACATATGATATGTTTTGGCTAAATTGTGTTCACCTGCATGCCACATGATAAAATACACTCCATTTCAGACCATGATCCTTTGCCATTCCACTGCACCGCAACATGTACAAGCAGATAGTTTGCCAGTTACATCAGGTCGTTTTTTGGCTTTCTGTTTCTTGTCGCTTATTTTTTCTCTTGCTTATTTTCTTGTGAGTCATAACATTTATTAATTTGTGTTTGATTGATAATAGCAGGGAGGAGAAATCACGTTTTACAGAGGGAGAATTGTCAGTCATGGTGGATGAAATTATTAGAATAGAGCCATAATTGTTTGTAGCCCAAGTATAAATATAACCATATCTAACAAAAGGCAAATGTGGACTTGAATAGTTGACAGAGTGAATGCTGTAGCAAACACCCTGCAGACACAGGAGGAAAGCCCTCCCTCCTAAACCCCGTCTACCCTCAAACCCTTTAAAAAAAATGACTTACCTGTTTAATGAATGGCAGCACCTTACCACTACCAGGTTCCGGGAAAATAGACTGAAAATAACAGAAAAAGATTACAAAATGTTTAAAAATGGGCATTAAATACACCTAAAAAAAAGTATGAACTGGACCTATTGTAAAAATGTTGCGTAAATGAATTAAAAACATGTAATACATATCAAACAATGGTATAAAAACTTAATTATGAAAAAATTGTAAAGTATAAATTAAATAGGAGTATAAAATATATACAGTTATTCAATTAATACAAATGAAACGTATGTTAAATATTATTGAAAATATGTCTATGAATACAAATTAAAAAATGTTAAAAAAAATATTAAGCAAGGAAATATGAGTTGAAAATGCACAAAAGACAAATGTATATAAATAGGATCTACTAGCTCCTTGAGCCCGTCGGAAGCCCCGGAGATGATCCCTCCGTCTGATGCTTCCACTGCCGCATCGTAATGCAGCGGGCGGACCGCAGTGGCAGATGTCGGTGGGTCTGACACTCATGCGATATCGGTGTCGGACCCACCACATTGTTACCAGACCCTAAATGTCGGCCTTTCCACTGGCCCGATTACAATGCGACCGTAGTGTAGGCGGTTGTAAAAATTCTTTTTACCATTGCAGCTTGAACTGCAGACCGGAAAAGGACTGCAGCACAAGCCACAATGGTAAAAGAAATTTTGCAAACATCCATGCACCATTTTCCAGGCACCATCTGGTGCCTGGCACATGGTGCATGAATATTAGAGGGGACACCACATGTGCCCCCCTGGGCCCATGGCGGAGGCCCACGGGGGACAGCAGCCCTGCTAGGGGCCCCCAAAGTCCCAAAGTGCCTGGACCACCATTGGAAAGGCAGTCAGAAATGTCCATCATAATCCCTATGGCGGTGCCTCTACAGGCACCACCGTATTGTAGGAATTACAGTCACAATGCGGCGATCGGACTGCTATGCTGGATGTCAGTGGCAACACCACTGACGGCCTCTCTGTGGTGGTTCCACCGACTTCACAACACAATTGAGCTCTAAAGAGGTAACATTTATCATTCCCAGTTGAATCTTAACCCATATAACCTATTTAAACAAGGTTTTGGATGCTAAGAAGGTGAAATTTACAATATCCCCTTCAAAATAAAACGCTCTACATAACATATTACAAAATAACAGTATTACATACACAATAAATACTCTATATTAATACACATTTTTTTTAATAATGTTAGCTTAAATGTCATCTAAAATAACAAATCTAAACTACAAAATGTTATATGAAGATTTTAATTTAAATGTTATATTATAATTGTTACATGTTAACTGTTATTAGAATTTGATATTAAGAAAATATTGACAATCATTCATAAACTTTAAACATTTAAAATCATAAATATGAAAAACTATTTACATAAATATTACAGTTAAAAAATATAAATCTTACTTAAAATTTAAATTCAATTTTTAAAACGAAAATTACAAACATTTGTTCAATTTTAAATATTTTTCAAATTTAAAATATTTCTAATGATTCTAATTTATTAAAATATGTTAAGTTTTTATTATTTGATACTATGTTTTTTCATACTAAAATATTAATTATATTAATTTGTATCCTAATTTTCATACTTTTGAAAAAATATTAAAACTATTAGTATACTAAATTACATTTAAAAATTCTAAATTCTAAATGTTCTATCTTTAAAATTATTACCTTAAAATGTAAATGTAAACATAAATAAAAAAGAAATCTCCCTAGCCTTATCCGCTAGTATCTCAAAATTCTGCTACAACACAAAATGTCAACAGTTAGTTAAAAACAATAATACAATTTAGAATGCAAGATTCAACAGTTTCATAAGTAAAACAAGATTTTACTAAAAAAGGAAATAAAAAAATAAACATATACAAACTCACTACAATACATTCATTATTAATCATCACAAGCAATATTACATATAGCAATATTTTCTTAATCAATGAAAATATTATTTTTACCTTAAATATTCCTGCCCATGTTATTTTTGATATCCTGATATTCTTTACAAAATATGTGTGTATCACAATATTATTTTTCCAATATTTTGTCCAAGCACCAATAGCTTTAACTGGAGTTCCAAACCATGAGGGCTCCAAAACACAAAGGCCCAAATCAACATCTGGGACTCCAAATAAGAACCATTTGAAACATTTGTGGTGAGTAACTTCACTGTGAATCTTTTATGTTTTGGTGGAGGCTTAAGAGGAGTTCTTTAATCTTTACAGTTTTGACAGAACGTCTGATTTTTTGAAAATCAGAACTGTATTAATGACAGCCACATATATTGTTGCAAATGAATCCATGGTAATACCATCCTACTGCAATGCATATTAAGGCTGGCATTTCTGACCAGCTTTCTTTTTCCATTAAACAATTGGGGCATGCACATTGAGGCCACCATTAATTGATGGATACAATATAGTGCCAACGTGAGTGACATGAACTTCAAGGCTACCCCATTCTTTTTTTCTGGTCTGTTTTTACTAAAAAAACTGTGAATGATAAACTGTTATTTACTGTTGGTTAAAAAAAAAAATCCAACCTTTGATTTCAGCAGCAGCAATGACTTCCAGATGGCTGGCGCGGTATCATGAAGGCGTCAACACTAGCCTTCAGAAAGAGTAACCAAGGCTGGTGAATTCAAAGCCCATAACTCAGGAAAGTGTCCTCCACATCTGTGACATTCTGAAGCTTCAATGTAAAGGTACCCCTGGACAGTAGGTGTAAACTTGGCCAACCAGCCTTGTGCCTCACCCTTTCCTGAGTCGTGAAAGACTGGGGTGGAAAATTGCAGATAATTTGATCCAGTTGTAAAGGAGAGTCCTTATTATATTAAAGAAAAATTATGGTGGTATTGTACATTTTGTTTTAATGGTGTTTATTTAGGTTGCATTTGTAAAGTACACTACATTTCCCAAAATCCTGTTCTTCTGAACTTGAAAGAACAACACAGAAGAACTACACAAAACAATATAAATCTAGTCAGTCCAAAAGCCATATCCTCTTTTCTTGATGATTGAAGTCCAAATTAGGCCAAGTCAAAAATGTATTTATTCCTGAGTAATCAAAATAATTTGGTGTTATTTTTCTTGATACAAAATTACTGAAAACCTGTGATTTTGCTGATTCACATAACTATGAGTAACTTGGCACAAAAATGATACCGTAAGAGCACAGGAATAAATAACTTCACAAGTGGCTACTACTGCTTGCGTTCTGTTGCTGTTAGCGCAAAAATGCATCCTCTGGTCTATTTTCAATGTAAGGGTGCAATTTCTGAAAACAAAACAGTGCCAAATGCTTGGTAACACTACTCACGTAATTCATCATCATATTTGTCAGTTTTATAAAGTGTGCAAATACCCCGGGGTTTCCAGGTGCTAATACTAAAGGTGGAAACTTCATCGGTGAAGTGGCATCAAAAAAGATAGGTCTTGGGAGCCTTGGGAAGTGGAGCAGTCTGGTTTTTTCTCTTGAGAGAATGGAAATCGTTTACTTATTTATTTTATTTATTGTCGGATTTGTAATGTGCATGGCTGCCCCAGCAACGGGGCATCCCAGTGCCACCAAAGACATTGAGAGTGAGCATGGAGGGAAGACGTTACGCCGGGAAGAGCCAGGTCTTTATGGCTTTATGAGATGCAAAATGATTCTGGATCCCTCAGATAGAGACTGGGAGCGAATTCCATAGTTTTGCTGCAAGACTACGAAAAGAGCAACCTCCCGCTCTAGCTCTTAAGACTCGAGGAATACAGACCAAGCCTTGATCTGCAGACCTTAAAGTGCGCTGCGGCGCATAGAAAGCTAGCAAATTAGCCAGCCCCAAAGGTGCTTGTTGAGTCAGAATCCTGTGAGACACACAAAGTGTTTTAAACTGGATTCACTTTTTGATTGGCTGCCAATGTAATTTAGGTAGAACATGAGATACAGAACAGAATTTCGGGAGTGCCACGAGAATGTGTGCCGCTGCATTCTGTATTCTCTGCAGGCACCTAATACTGCACTTATTGGCACCAAGATAGGGAGAATTACCATAGTCCAGTTTAGATAAAATCGTCGCCTGAACAATGGTTTGACGCACTTTTCGAGGGAAGAAACCCAGGAGAGATTTTAATCCTTGCAAGAGCCCACAGCAGATCCCTGCCACAGCTTTCGATTGAGTTTCAAAGGTAAGCCCACTGTCAATCCAAACACCAAGGTTCTTTACTGCCTCTTTCGGTGAAGGAGCCGGTTTGAGACGATCCGGCCAGCACTGCTCGGACCACATATCCCAGTCCTTCCCAAACAGCAAGACTTCTGACTTACTGGCATTCAACTGCAAGCCGTTTAAAGCCATCCAATCCGCAACCTCTAGCAGATCCTCCTTAAATTTTTCAAGGTTATGACTACATTTCTTAGAGAATGCAATCACCAATTGGGTGTCGGCAGCATACGACACCAATGACAACCCTCTTCTTTTAGCCACCGAAACAAGGGGTTCAACATAAATGTTAAAAAGTAGGGAGCTCAGTATTGAGCCCTGTGGCACCCCATGTTGCAGGACAAGCTCCCACGAATAAAAAGGTGATACCAAGACCTGGAAAGATCACCCCACCAGGAAGGAACGAATCCAGGCCAAGGCCAAAACCCTGATTCCTATCTCCTGTAAGTGCTTTAAAAGTATCACAAGGGAGACGGTGTCGAAGGTGGAACTTAGGTCCAGGAGAACTAAGGCCGCATAGTCACTGACATCAAGACTGCCACGGATTTCTTCCATCACTGCCAACAGATTTGATTCTGGACTGTGGTGAGCTCAGAAACTGTTCTCCGAAGGATCCAGGATGGCATTATGCTCGATAAAGTCAGTGAGAATGGTATTCACATGAGATTCGACCAGCTTAGCCAAAAAAGGCAGCTGGGATATAGGGCGATAATTGCCCGGCTCAGATGGATCCAGAGACGGTTTCTTTAGAAGAGGAATAACTTTAGCGTGCTTCCACACCGATGGTACAGACGCTGTAGTCAGGGAGAGTTTGACTGGGACCTTGCTCACCAGTGAAATCAAGGCATGAAACTAACGGAGGAGGGCAGGTGTTAAGGGGTCGGCTGGCGAGCCCGATTTAATTTTCAAGCAGAGGGACTCAAAATCAGTGGAGGACAGTAAGAGAAAAGATGACAATTTGTTGACAACCAAGGGTCCAATATCCCCTGGCCCATCCACAAAGTCAGAGATGCCTGTGGCCGGAGGGAGGCTTTTATATATATTCTCCACCTTGTTAAAAAAATAACTGGCCAAGTCATTGCACTGACGATTCAATGAAATCGGTGAGTCCACCGTTGAGCCTGAGCTCTTCATATCCTTGAGCAGGGAGAATATTGTCTTAGAGGGGTTATTGCTCACCGAGATTTTTTCATCAGTAAACTCCGCTCGTGCTCTCCAGAGTAATTTATGGTAGTGCTTAATAGATGCTCGATATTTGCTTTTTGCTCCCAGATCATACGAGCGTCTCCAAGCACACTCAAGTTGTTACAAAGTTTTTTGGTGTTGGTTACCGAGTCATCATCATCATCAAGAGGCTTTATTCGAGTAATTCACATAAAAGCATATTACATACATAATATTTAAAAACGTCATTAAATAAGTGCCTCCTAAAAAGATTACAACTTGTTAAAACACAATTGAATAGATCACAACAATCAAAACCATTATGAAAACACAATTACACAGGAGTATACAGTACAATGATTCTTATGAGGGTAGGCTCTCTGCTATAGCTCTCTGCCTAATGGACCACGCCCACCCCAAAAACGTATCTGTCCCTATGCATAATGGCATGAAAGAGCTGGTACAAATAATTCTCATTGCTACAGCACTACTGGGGTGCCCAGATTTTTGCAAACCGGGGATAACCAGATTCGCCTTGGAGCAACATAGGCCCTGCAAGAGAATAAAAAATGCCCAATGGTTTCATTTGAGGTTCCGTTCCACAGACGGGGCAGGAGATATTAGATGAACCCCTCCACCTACCGGTTAAAGACCTAAGGGGGAGAGCACCTATTCTCATTTGAAAGAAGAGTTTCCTATCCCCCAGCTTGGTAATTGTGTCCCAGTAGAGCTCCAGGGCAGGGAGGAATTTAACTTCCATAAATCGTCCTGACATGGATTCGGCATCGGTTTTCCGCCAATCCCGCTCCGCCACATAGGCCCAATATATCTCCTTGATTGTTTTTTTGCTGGGAAAAATGGCTCCTGACGAGTTATCCCAAAGGGATTGGAGACCAAGCAAACGCAACAAAATTCTAAGATCTTTTAACCATTTAATCCTGTGGAACACATCGGCTTCGATAATTGCTAGGAAGCCATTGGCATAGTGTTTGAGCTCGGGGGTATTCCAAAGCCTTCTCCAATATAAAATCGGGCGAAGCCTTGTCAGGTCTCCTACCGCCTTCCTACCCAAATCATATCTGAGGGGAATCAGAGGGGTACTTTTGGGAAGGCCAGTAATTGTTCTGAAGAACTTTTTCTCTGAAATCTGCATTAAATGGAGATGCCCAAATCCCCACAGTTCCGCCCCATATACTGCAGAACCCAAGGCTTTTGCTTCGTATACCTTCAATGCTGGTGAAATGGGTTTAGACATTGATTTTCTATGTTCTGCCCCCAATGCACCAGCTATTTGTCTATGCCTTAGTACCGCAAGATCAATATGCTTGGACCATCCTAGATCGTCACATACGTGCATACCCAGGTAAGTAAAAGTACTCACAACCTCTAAAGGGCGTTGGTCCATTAACACCTTAGAGCAAAAGCTACGGTGGGGGTTAAAAATCATTAATTTAGTCTTGTTCGCATTGACCTCCAATCCGTGGTCCCTACAGAATTCGTCAAAAATACAAAAGGCGCGTTGCAGGCCACTTGGAGTCTTGGATAAAATCAGGGTATCATCTGCGAACATTAAAATCGCCACTTTAATGCCCGCCAACGAGGGTGCATCTACGTTAACAGATAACATTCTTGCCATTACCCCATTGATAAATAATGAAGAGAGCAGGGGGGCCATAGAACACCCTTGCCGAACTCCCCGCTCGACTGGGAAGTCAACAGTAGTCTCACCCTGCCTACCCCAGTGAATCTTGGCAAAATTTGTCTCATGCAACCTCATAACCAAGGTTAGTAGGTCCTCCGGCAATCCCTGGCCCCGTAATACCATCCACAGCTTAGACCTAGGTACCAGGTCGAAGGCCGCCCGCAGATCAACAAAAGCTGCATACAGGCTGCCTTCACCTAGCACCACAGTTCGCCACCGTAAAAGAGTAAAGCGAAAGACCTGATCCACCATACTGGTGGCCTTTCGAAACCCAGCTTGATAGGGTGATAGTGCGTTATGTTCGTCCACCCAGTCCGTGAGCTTGTTCACCACCATCTTCCCCACCACCTTTTGGATGGTGGCTATCAAGCTTATGGGTCTATAGTTGCCCGGCATCCCCCAATCTCCTTTTTTAAATATGGGGATAATGATGGCACCCTTCCAGGATGACGGTACCGGTGCTCCCTGGGCTATTGCATTCGCAATAAGGAGAATATATTTACTCCAGCGTTCCCTATCATTAATAAAAAGATCCGCCGGGACACCTCCAAACCAGGAGCTCTGCCCCTAGGCACTACACCAAGTGCCATAAACACCTCCCCATGGCTGAAAAAATTGTCTTTGGGATACACAGCCTTAAACCCATCCATATCCCTTCCAGGTGCAATTTCGGCATATTGGGGCTTAAAGTAATTAACCCAGTCCTCCTCCGGGACGTTGTTGTCAGGGCAATCAGGTTCACCACCTCTCCCCCATTTAACAATGCTCCAGAAGAGCCTAGAGTCCCTGGGGCCACATGCTTCCCTTAGCTCATCCCAGTGCCTCTCATCCCATAATCTTTTAGCTTTGGCTATACTATCTTTGTAGTGCTTCCTAGCACTACGAATAGCTACCTGTTCCCTGGTCTTGATAGCAATACCCAGAGCTAACCTAGCATCTCTACAGTGGGCATTATACCACTTCGCAGGCCTGAAGGATATCCTGCTAGTTTTCCTAGATGGTTTCAGGAAGTAGGACTTAATGGCCAGGAAAAGGTTATCATGAATATCTGTAGCTTCCCCAAATCCTGGCGTAACTAGAGCCTGTTCTAGGGCATTTAGCGCATTGTCCACCGCAATGTTAATGTTGGCCATAGATTGTTGGTTAGCCAACATACAGGGCCATTTTAGCCTACGCATGTCATTAGTAGGGACTGGCAAGGTGACTCCTTCCCATGCTACACTTGCGTTCCTATTTAGGGGGGTCCACCATTTGTGCGCTACACACAGAGGATCATGATCACTTTCCAACGTATGGATGACTTCCATATCACTGACCTGCTTCCATAGTTTAAGACTGCACAAAACATAATCAATCCAGCTCCTACTACGGCCGTTATCGAAAGTGCAAGCCCCCCCCTATCACTCTTCGTTCTACCATTTAAAGCCCTGAGACCCCTTTCAAGACAGATGGCATTTAAACAAATAATATCCTCGGTCCAGCGTCTAACGGGGTCTAGGACTAATTTTGGGACCCCCCACTGACCATCCTCTTCTGCTCCTGCAAAGTCGTCACAGATATCCAGGGGTTCAAACGTACGGTTAAAATCACCGGCAATTCTAATATTGATATCCAGGGAATGGGTTTCAAGTAGGGTAGCCAAAGCCGCTAGAACGTCCGACTTCCCTCCCTTGTTACCCCTGGCATATACATTGTATATGTCAAGACGCCCCAGTGGCCCCATATCTAATTTTATGATCTGGATGTCCTTGCTGCCTGATTCGACAATCTTAACATTAAGAGGCAAGCATTGCCGGACCCAGATGGTCAGACCACCCATTGCGCGACCCTTTTGGCCCTTGTTTGCAGGAACCGAATAGTTCAAATACCCCTGGAGGAACAAAGGTTCGCACGCCCATGTCTCTTGGAATATACACACGTCATAATCATTTATAAAATCTACCCATTCTTGTGATTTCTGCCTATGACGCAAGCCAGCAATATTCCAGGACATCAGACTTCCCTTGTCCTCCCCATCGTTATTCAGTGGTACCCCGTCACAAACTACCCGAGGTATATCGGGAGCGATAATATTATCAATAGCGGGTTCTAGGTTAATATCACCGTTAATCATGGGGCCCTGTATAAGAGGTGAAACGCAGGTGGGAATTAAATCATCTGCCGTATTACAACTAAGCTAATTACCGAGTCATTAAACCAGGGGTTAGACTGCCCTGTTTCAGGCCTTTGCAGTATACACTGAAAAAGCTCAGCCTCCAATTCTGGTTTTTTAAACTTTAGAACTTTGACCAGTGGAGCAGATGCTGATCAAAGTGATTTGCCTGGTGTATGTTTCTGTAAAAGTTGTAAGATATAATGATATATGATTGGCATGTTTTTTAGAGTGCATTACTAAATGGCGACAGCAGAATGCTGTATAAATGCATATTTCCAACTGGAAGCCAGTGAAGAGCCTTCAGATGTTGCGACACATGCTTTTTTCCAAGAAGTGTAGAATTAGCCTGACTGCTTCATTCTGAATAACCTAAAGCCTTTCCTGAGCAAATTTTGGGAGTTCCAGGTATAATGCATTGGTGTAATTGAAACAGCTAATTACTAATGCTTGGATGAGCTGCTGTTTGTGTTCATTTTGGATAAGCAGCAGTATATTTTTCAATGTTTTCAAAAAAATGTAGCAGGTGGAAAAAAGAGTAGAGACCCAAACACTAAAAGGTAATTTGCTGTCAGAAATGAAACCCAAATTGTGAGCTTTTTCAACAAGTGAGGGAGGAATTCCCAAAGAATAAGTACCGTACAGCTAATTACGTGAGTTACGCGCACCCCAGTCTAAAGTCCATGGAAGAACCAAAACAGCATAAAAAGCAATTGAAAGTCAAGATGAAACAAAAAAACTTCTTCTCCTTGATGAACCTCCATAACTAGTGTGCCCTCCATATGATACGAGTACATCCATACAAATACATTGGTAATTGGCGTATCGGATCGTCGTCTGTTTTTCTGACATTGGCACTAAGAATAAT
This sequence comes from Lissotriton helveticus, assembly GCF_964261635.1. NCBI lineage: Eukaryota > Metazoa > Chordata > Amphibia > Caudata > Salamandridae > Lissotriton > Lissotriton helveticus. Next base: position 861,657,383 of record NC_136070.1, on the reverse strand, counting down.
CACAAAAACCTGCTACCAAGTATTAAGAGGGCAGGTATATATACCAGCAGTGGGATAATACTTGCCTCCTTTGTGTTTGATAAAATTAGGTCTAGAGAGTGGGCATAACTCTCGAAATTCTGTGTAATATAATGAAGAGCAATGACTGAAATACTCTGCAAGATTATGCGGAATTCGGTAAGAAGAGTGACTCTGCATTTAGCACTACTTTCTATGCTAAAAAATGCCACCTCATTTCCTTATTGCTAAATACGATAGAACATGAATAGTGAGGATGAGTAGCCGATTGTGCATCTGGGGTTGGATTTTTCCTCAATTTACGCCCACCATTTAGTGCTACTTTCTAAGCACAAAATGCACCCTCACTTCAGAAATGGATCCAAGGATGCAATTTTCACTAAGAAAATAAAGCTAAATGCAACATAAAATAAACCCCAGTGTGAGCTGCCACTCGTACTTGCTAAGTGTGCTCTTGCAATAGGATTGATTTTTCCTCAAATTGCTCTTAATTACGCAAGCAGATGTAATTGCATTATTATTGTAATTACTTGGAATACTCTGTAATTGAAATTCACTCAGTCCTAATTAGACCTCCACTTCACAACTGACTAGAAGAATATGCAATTTTATCACAAGACAGGATGCTCATACTATGCATGTTCAAGGCAAATCCACAATATCCATTGATGCATGCTAAATCAGCTTAAATGTTGAAATTCTAGACCTATCTGCTGACTTGAGAATGTCCTCTAGTCTAACTCTCATCCATGCCTTTGATGTCATCGTCCCTCAGGTGGAATGGTCCCCAAAATACCCTGTGTTCCCCCTGTAGAGGCCACTGCAGCAACTGGTTTAGCCTCTGAATTTAATATTTGAGGGGCATATGTTCCGTAATGACGTTTGTCATTATACTCCCAGGACTTAAACAGCTGTAAAACCAAATTAACATCCCACAAGGTAGAGTATTTAGATTGACTAGATTGAGGGGGATTTGATTCCCTTCATTAGCCTTTATATAAAATAATATTCTCCACTGTTCCATCAGCTTTCGGATGACCTTGGATGTATTGAAGGCCTATACCCATTACTAGTCCTCTACAATTTCTAGTCAGCCACTAATGAGGCTAAGAAATTCAAGATCCTTGTGACATCAGATAAGCACCAGGGCTGGCTTATAGTCCCTAACTATACCCAGTACATATGAGTCCCTTATCTATCCAGAAGCAGACTTTGAAAGACCTGGCATGTCTGTAAACAACTTAGGAAGTGCCATGCTACCAGGGCCAAACGACTGTAAAACAACTCTTTATACTTAGCAAACATAGTAAATACAATTGTTCAAATTTGCCTAACTAAACTTTGCCAAATTAAGTTACACACAATTCACATTACATACATTGTAAATTCAGGAAGCAAGATTTCCAGGCATCCTTTAAATGTGAAAGTGTTTTAACAAACCAATTGCTTAAAAATGGAAACTCTTTATAATTGATCAGTCCTTAGAGCAGACACGTGACTATGGAAACACCAGGGGCCTTATTTATGAAGGACTTGCGCCGCCGGTGCGTCACGTTTTCCCATGTTAAAAGTGACGCACCGGCGGCGCAAGGCCTCATAAATAAGGCCCCAGGACTCAAACTCTTAATCTTCAGAAAAAAAAGTATAAGGCATTACCAATCATGTTACAACTTCCTTGAAAACACTTTGCTATTGACTGGACCTCCTGGAAAGCAAACGAATCTGAATGCCAGCAAGAAAAAATAAACATACACTGTATCGGCTGCAAAACACACTCAGATGCAACAATTTTCCAACCATAAGACATTAAACAAACAAAATGTACGCATTCAGACACATGCAACAGCTGGCTCAAAAGCAAACCCCAGTGGCATCAATTACTTGGTTTCAAACAACCAGAGATTTAAACATATCACACTTGCCTCAACATAATTTAATACCAGTATTTATAAAGCGCAAACGATCAACCCTAGGGGGTTTAGGCGCTGGAAGATTAAGGAAGGTATTGCCCAGAGTCACATGGTGCGGCTAACCTGCCACCATCGCTGGGGATCGAACCGTGAGCCTCAGTGTTTCTGAATCAACTGACCTGGCCGCTGCGTCTCACCTCTTCCTCTTGTAGAGCTACATAAGCATAGAAATACAATCTGTTAGAAAAATGGAAGTTCTACAAATTTCCAAAGCACAGCAGCAAAATATTTCATAGATCTAATATGTACCCAAGCATCAAGAAAAAATGACATAGGTCATGGTCTAACCCTACTTATAGCGTTTTGTGTATTTCCTATATGTTACCTATTGCCCTAGGGACCAGGATTATGGCAAATGTAGTGTGCTTTATGAATGCTACTAAAATAAGCAGCAGGAAAGAGACTGAACAATATGAGCCTCCTGTTTTGTAATAATCCTAGAATTAAACTTGAAATAGCAGCTAGGACATTATCAGACATACCCAGGTGTTTGGGATGACATCCATCAATATTAACCCTTAGTAACGTGACCATTGGAACGCTCAGTTGTCTGCTTGTTACGGTATACGCAAAGAAAAATGTAGCGAATACTGCTCCACCTACCTAACACAACCTTGTCGCTAAAACCATAATATAAGTGTTCTTATTCAAAGTATGTAAAAAAAAGTCAAGAGTAGCTGCAATGGGCTTGTTGATAAAGGTTTCTGAATCCAGTGATGTGAGTTATTGCTGTTAGGTAGGGATCACTGAAACAATATTGACGTCAAGAATATCGAATTACAAAAATATCGAGGTAAAAATATAGAATACCAAAATATCGACCTCCTATCTCCAAACAGGTAAGTACAAAAATATCGAATCAAAAATATCGATGTAAAAAATACAGTTACTAAAAATATCGAATTTTTTAAAATACTTTAAATTAATTAAAAATTAATGAAATAATAAATATAATTACCTTAAACATACGTAAAATACTTAAATAACCTTAAAATTAATAAATAATTAATGTAAGTATATATATATACATATATATATATATATATATATATATATATATATATATATATATATATATATAAACGTAATATTAATACAAAATGTACAATATTTTTACCATAGTATAGCGGAAAGGGTAAAATTTACTATTACCACTCCAGTGAGTGCAACAGTAGGGAAATCGTTGGATAGCGTAGGGGTAAAAATTACTATTCCAACTCCAGAGAGTGCAACAGTAGGGAAAGCGCTGGATAGCGTAGGGGTAAAAATTACTTTTCCTACTCCAGAGAGTGCAACAGTAGGGAAAGCGTTGGATAGCGTAGGGGTAAAAATTACTATTCCATCTCCAGAGAGTGCAACAGTAGGGAAAGCGTTGGATAGCGTAGGGGTAAAAATTACTATTCCCACTCCAGAGCGTGCAACAGTAGGGAAAGCGTTGAATAGCTTAGGGGTAAAAATTACTATTCCCACTCCAGAGAGTGCAACAGTAGAGAAAGCGTTGGATAGCGTAGGGGTAAAAATTACTATTCCAACTCCAGAGAGTGCAACAGTAGGGAAAGCGTTGGATAGCGTAGGGGTAAAAATTACTTTTCCCATTCCATGGAGTGCAACAGTAGGGAAAGCGTTGGATAGTGTAGGGGTAAACATTACTATTCCATCTCCAGAGAGTGCAACAGTAGGGAAAGCGTTGGATAGCGTAGGGGTAAAAATTACTTTTCCCACTCCAGAGAGTGCAACAGTAGGGAAAGCGTTGGATAGCGTAGGGGTAAAAATTACTATTCCCACTCCAGAGAGTGCAACAGTAGGGAAAGCGTTGGATAGCGTAGGGGTAAAAATGACTATTCCAACTCCAGAGAGTGCAACAGTAGGGAAAACTTTGGATAGCGGCAGTGTAAAATGTACTATTCCCACTCCAAAGAGTGCAACAGTAGGGAAATCGTTGGATAGCGTAGGGGTAAAAAATACTATTCCCACTCCAGAGAGAGCAACAGTAGGGAAAGCGTTGGATAGCGTAGGGGTAAAAATTACTATTCCCACTCCAGAGAGTGCAACAGTAGGAAAAGCGTTAGATAGCGTAGGGGTAAACATGACTATTCCAACTTCAGAGAGTGCAACAGTGGGGAAAACCTTGGATAGCAGCAGGGTAAAATTTACAATTCCCACTCCAAAGAGTGCAACAGTAGGGAAACCGTTGGATAGCGTAGGGGTAAAAATTACTATTCCCATTCCAGAGAGTGCAACAGTAGGGAAAGCGTTGGATAGCGGGAGGGTAAAAATTACTATTCCAACTCCAGAGAGTGCAACAGTAGGGAAAGCATTGGATAGCGTAGGGGTAAAAATTACTATTCCAACTCCAGAGAGTGCAACAGTAGGGAAAGCGTTGGATAGCGTAGGGGTAAAAATTACTATTCCCACTCCAGAGAGTGCAACAGTAGGGAAAGTAAATACTTCATATATAAATAAAAATAAATTAAATATTAATACAAGTTACAAAGTAATTAAAAGTAATTAACAGTTTTATATAATATAATAATACCAATAAAAATTAATTATTAAAAATGATTACCTATTAATACAAATTATTTAGCAATTAACAATTAATTAGCAATTAAAAAATAATTAAAAATTAGAACAACATAAAAACAATAAATACATTAAAATATTTAATTAATTACAATTAAATTACTTCCCACCCTATTCCCCTATAAACACACAACCCACAACAGAAAATAAATTAATAAAATTAACATAATTATCAATTATTCAAATAATTAAAAGGAGTCACCAATTATATTTTAATTAATTACCAATTAACAATTAATTAACAATTAATTCAAAATACCAATAAATAAATTAAAACATTTAATTAATTATAATTAAATTACTTCCCACCGTATTCCCCTATAAACCGACAACCCGCTACAAAAAATAAATTAATACAATTTACATAATTATTAATTTATCAATCAATTAAAATTAATCACCAATTATATTTTAATTAATTACCAATGAACAATTAATTAACAATTAATTCAAAATAAATACCAATAAATAAATTTAAAAATGTAATAATTATAATTAAATTACTTCCCACCCTATTCCCCTATAAACCCACAACCCGCTACAGAATTATATTACGCAAAAATTAAATACCATAAAATTAATTATTTAAAATAAATTATACAATAAATATAAACTTTTCACACATATACTAACATAAAAAATCACTTTAACAAATTGGATATTATTAAAAAATTGAAATTAACTTACTTACCTCAAATTCGATATTTTTGTTGTCTATATTCTGTCCATTCTATATTTTTGTTGTCTATATTCTGTCCATTTTATACTTTTGTTGTCTATATTCTGTCCATTCGATATTTTTGTTGTCTATATTCTGTCCATTCAATATTTTGTCCATTCTATATTTTGCATTCGATATTACAGCTATTCTATTCGATATTTTTGTAGTCTATATTCTGTCCATTCGATATTGTGTCCATTCTATATTTTTAATTCGAAATTAATGCAAATCGATATTAAAAACTCGATATTTTGAGTGTATACCGCTAGGCAGACTTCATCACAAGCAGGCAAGGAACAGATCAGAAGCATTTTGTTACTACTAAGGGTGAAGATCTGCTCCTGTCAAAGGATACTTTCCAGAAAATAAGAAGTGTTATACCACAGCACCAGGCCAAAAATGTAATTGTGGAAATCATATATAGTTCCAGCATTTAAAATCTTTTATTTATGATTGTTTCCCAATAGCAGTTGTCCTTATGCAGAGCTCGCTGTCTTTTCTTTCTGTGTGTGAGTTGTCCTAAGTTCAAACATGTAACGTGGGATTTCTCTGATTGAATGCATGACCTGTAAGCTGAACAAGTATTAAACAGTGAGGAGAAATGAGGAGGCCGAATTGGGGACCCAAAGTAGGTTTGGCAAACCATGCTCGAATCAGCCCACCTCCTTTTGTTTCCTTGCGTGGTCTTTTTCTTTCCATCCATCTATTCTCTCTCCTTCTCAGAGACAGAGGCACCAAGAGAGCTCCTGTACTTTCGAAACTGACCTTCAAGGGCCCAAGCCCACCAGGGAAATGCACAGTGGAATCGAAGGCATAGCTGCAGCTGGAGGCTGTCTCTCTCTGTTTCCGACTTGTTTAAGCATTAGCTTGGAGAAATAACAAATTTGATGTTGGCACTTTGGAGTAATCACTCCAAAAAACAGGTGTTCAGTCCATCATGCTATGGCTGCAGATATCATTGAAAAATCCAGATCAAAAAGGTTTGTCGTAAAAAATTCAAATAACCTAAAAATCTCAAGCTACTTGACAAGGTGACTCATATCCCACTTTAATGCAAATGCACTGCCACTGAAAGAAAGAAGAGGAGAGGCTTATATTGTGTTTCAATGCTCATCGTGATCCATGCTAAGGAAATAGTTTTAGAACCAGAAATAAGAGACCTCAGTATTGAAGACAAAACTGAAAAGAGCCAATACATACTAGGGCCTATATTGATGAAAGGGTTGCATCAATTTTACACCATGCAACAGGGCACAGGCACGCCACAACCCGTAAATGTGATTTAACAAACCACTCAAGGCCACATTTCATGGGCCTGAGTGGCTTGACAAATTCAGAGTAACACAAAGCTGTGAACATTTTTATGTTACATTACTCTGCCCAGGGAGGCACTGAAATCCTGGGAATGCAGCAGAACTGCTACACCTCCCCAGCTGAGTTACAAAATGGAGAAATATGTTTATTTCTCCTCTTTTTTCCTCTTTCTACTTACATTCTGCAGCATACACAGAAAGAGGAAAATGCCTAAGGAGATTGTTTTAGTGTATGAAGGTGCCCCTTCCTGCACAAAAACAATCCTTCTTACAATGCAGGCACCATGGTGCAAGAGTGCTTGCATTGGCACCAGGCAGCACATTGTCCAACAGCTCTGGGAAAAGGCAGGAATGGGCCATATTATGTTAAATATGGCCCATTTCGTCCCTTTCACAGTCACACAGTGCAATGCAGCAAAGTGGCTTGCTGAGCTGCATGACATATTGGTAAATATGACCCTAGGAGATCAGTACCAGGTGGTACAGAACTGTGCTTCTTTCAGCTGGTACTGATCAAAATGGACCATAAAAGTCAGAGATATGGCAGGCTCCTTTAATCATAAGATTCAATGCAAGGGACACCATTGAATGCTAGAAATATTCCATTTCAGTCTTTGACCTTTGGCACTTGATTTAATTGCTCTGGATTGCCACATGAATCTGCATACTTTTTAAGAAAGAGGGTTCCACCATGTCACCCTATTGCCTGAACACATACTTTTGTCAATGGCATGGTCACTAAAAATATCCTTTCACAAATGTTGTCTGTTGGAAATTGGGTCTCTAGTTGGCAGAGGTTTGCACCCTGTCGAAGCAGGGACCTCAATCCTAGTCATTGTACGCTAGATACATACTTTAACTTAACCTGTGCTCACCCTCTGCTAGCTTGGCACAAATCAGGCAGGCTTAACTAAAGAGACAATATGTAAACTAGTTGTGCAACACACTCACACATACACAGTATCACAAAGGAAATACAAAACAAATACTCTACGCAGGTTTAGGAATACTGGGAATATTTCTCTGAGTAAAACAAGACCAATATGAACAAAATCCAATCAGTAGAAGTCACTATATGAATTTTTAAAGAACAAATAAAAAAACTGTGCTTTAAGTCAATAGTGCTGAAAGGTTATTTGAGGTTGAGAGGGACCAGGATGCACCTGTGTGCCTGCGGAATGGTACAGCTACCTGTGAGAACTTGGGCAGCATTTCAACAACCCCTAATTACTTTTGTTCTTCTCTCAACTACTTTTTGCTCTCTACTGCAGAAGGGCTAATCCCAGAAACATGTTCTAGAGATTGCAGCACTACCTGCACCAACTTTGGTGAAAAACTACAGCAACTTTGAAGTAAGCGTTCTGCATTTACCATAATGCAATGGGGAGAACTGTACTGGGATGAGAGGCAGTGTGCTCTCTCCACCCTTGTGTTTAAAAGGCTCATTTGAGCCAATGCGTTGACGAGCTCACCTGGGATGCACCTGTGTGCTTGTGGAATGGTACTGTGTACTGTGAAGATTTGGGCAGCATTTTAGAAACCCCTGATGGCTTTTGCATACTCTCAACTACTTTTTGTTCTCTACTGATGAAGGGCTAAACTCAGAAACAAGTGTCTAGAGATTACAGCACTACTTGCACCAACTTTAGTGGAAAGCTACAATAACTGTGAAGTAAGCATACTGCATTTACCAGAATGCAATGAGGAGAACTGTGCTGGGAGGAGAGGCAGTGTGCTCCCTCCCCCCTTGTGTTTAAAAGTCTCCCTTGAGCCAACGAGCTGACAAGCTCACCTGGGATGCACCTGTGTGCCAATGGAATGGTACTGTGATCTGTGAAGACTTGGGCAGCATTTCATCTTCACCATTAACGGTATTCGGTCGTTAAGACCATCAAAGTGCATAGGCGTACAGAAGTATGTTAAATAAAACAACATTTTACATGATAAAATTGTAAGCCAGAGTAGATGATGTTATTCATACAACAATCAGCATATTAAAACCTGAGCCATTAAGGAATGTGAACAAATTAAAAGAACTGGCTTCCAATGTATTAAAACCATACAAGCTGAAAACACATAGAAAATACAAAAAGCGCTGGTGCAGGATAATTGTTGGAAGTGCAGAGTAGCTCAGTTCTCTGTAGATTGTACATAAGTCATAAAATACCATGATCATAAGAAATCAAGTACAAACTAAACACTTTATGAAAAGTAATACTTAATCAGATGATATGCTCAATTCATTTTAGCCTCTGCCTCCTAATGAACCAAAACCTACCCGGCAATTTAGCCACAGCACATACTATTAGTGGCCTTGAATCTGTCCTGAGGATACGTAGTGCCTCTAGGTGACTACGGGTTCCTAATTGTCTGCAGACAGGGGCTAGCCATATAGATTGCGGGTTTTTTATATACAGGACATGCAAAGAGAATATATACTTAGTTGTCTCCTCTATTTCAAGGCAACATGGGCAATTAATTGTTTTCACTTGGGAGCCTCTATTACATGGTGCCATAAAGGAATTTAAGGGGAGACATCCAAATCTAAATTGAATAAATAGCTTCCTCTCTTGCGGGACAGTGATAAAGCCCATATAGGGCTGGTACACACCAGACATCTTAAACTCCATTAACTCTATCATAAGTCGACCTCCTTTCACTTGTGTGACTGTTCTCTCTGCCACCCATTTCCAATAATAAGACTTAAACCACTCTCTACTAGGTAGTAATCTAAGATCTTTTTCTTCCCAAAGGTTCCCCAAGCCTATTTCAAACAGCAGTGTTTTGACATTACGGAACCAAGCAATTTTTTTAAAGCAATCCAGCTGAAGAATCTCCTCGGTGGCAGTAGCATAAGGGACCAGCTCAGGTGTTTTTTTTTTTTTTTGTGAAGCAAAAATAGAAGAGGTTGAAGCCTCGCGTTATCAATAATTGTATTTCTGCCCAGACCTAGTCGTAGGGAAGTAAGGGGGGTACTCTGAGGAAGTGAACAAAGTGATCTTAAGAATTTATGTTCTGCAAGAAGGCGGTCATCCATATTGTCAAATCCCCAGATTTTGGCCCTGTAAAGAGCCGAACCAACCACCTTCTGATCATATATCTGTAGTGGTGCTGCAATCGCTCTAGATTGTTATGACCTATGTTCTACAATTATAGCCCCAGAAGTCTTCCTCTTCTGTAGAATTTGCTTCGAGATATGTTGTTTCAATTCTAATTTTTCAGTGAGGGTAATACCAAGATATACAATGGAATCTACACTTTCCAGCGGAGCCCCCCCCAGTAAAAGTTTCCCTTTACATGATTTGTGGGGGTTCATTAACAAGAATTTGGTCTTTGAGGTGTTTACTTCTAGACCTCTCCTCACACAGAAAGACATGAAGCGATCTAGTGGGAGTTGAAGTCCGCAAAAAGGAATGTGCTTATTTTTACACTCTCCAATGAAGGGGCATCTGCATGGGCTTCCGCTAAGTAATTCACCACTCCATTTACAAAAAGTGAAAATAAGGTGGGGGCCCTGCCTGACCCCTCTTACAATCTTTATTGGGTCTGTCAATTGCGTTTGATCTTCCTAGAGTACCTTCGCATAATTGCCTTCATGAAGGTGAATTAAAAGTACCAAGATGTTGTGGGGGAGCCCCTGATCATAACGTACTTGCCAAAGTGTAGCTCTTGGAATAGGATCAAAAGCTGACCTCAGGTCAAATAGGCAGTATAAAGACTACCCTGTTCCAATGTCACACACTTCTAGGCCAAGAGGGTAAAACAAAGAACCTGATCGATAGTACTGACCTTTTTCCTGAACTCTGCTTGGAAGGAAGCTAATATATCATTCACTTCCATCTAATCGGTAATTTTTGCAAGCAGGGCACGAGAAAAGACTTTCTGCGCCCCATCTGTCAGACTTATCGGTCTGTATTTTGAGGGCAGTGATCGATCCCCATTCTTGAAGACCGGGTTAACCTTGGCTCCATGCCTAGAAAGGGGTATAGGAGCCCCAGCAGCTATACCATTAGCAAGTTTGTGTTTAAAAGGCTCCGTTGAGCCAACAAGCTTATGAGCTCACCTGGGATGCACATGTGTGCATGTGGAATGGTACGGTGACCTGTGAAGACTTGGGCAGCATTTTAGCAACCCCTGATGACGTTTTTATGCTCTCAACTACTTTTTGCTCTCTACTGATGAAGGGCTAAACCCAGAAACAAGTGTCTAGAGGTTACAGCACTACCTTCACCAACTTTGGTGAAAAACTACACTAACTTTGAAGTAAGCATACTGCATTTACCAGAATGAAAAGGGGAGAACTGTGCTGGGAGGAGAGGCAGTGTGCCCCCCCCTTGTGATTAAAAGTCTCCCTTGAGCCAACGAGCTGACAAGCTCACCTGGGATGCACCTGTGTGACAGTGGAATGGTACTGTGTCCTGTGAAGACTTGGGCAGAATTTCAGCAACCTCTGATGTCATTTTATAAGGTCTCAACTACTTTTGCACTTTACTTATGAAGGGCTAAACCTAGAAACACGTGTCTAGAGATTAGAGTAGTACCTGCACCAGCTTTGGTGAAAAAGTACAGCAACTTTGAAGTGAGCATACTGCATTTACCAGAATGCAATGGGGAGGACTGTGCTGGAATGAGAGGCAGTGTGCTCCCTCCCCCCTTGAATCTAAAGTTCAGGCCGACCATGATGGAGGGCAGGTCGGCTACAGGAAAAGGTACCTTCGATGGGACAAAGATTTGTTGTCAAGAGTCTGATGCTTCCGTTCCGATTCAAGCAGTCGGGTCTATGCGTCGAAGTCAAGCCTTGTAGTCAGGAGCTCAGATCAGCGCTATGTTGGTTTCGAACCTCAGCGTCGTGACTTTGGAATGGGGCTGCGTTGTCATCAAGCCTCATAGGGATGTCCTCGGATTGTTACTGCATCAGCGTCAAAGGGCACTGCGTTGGTTCCAATCAGTTCAGTGGTGGGGATGCATTGGTTTTGTAGACAATCAGCTGCAGAAGCTACTTCTGAGGCCCAGGACTGGAGGGGCTACATCAGGCAAGGGTAGGACTCACAGATGGCAGAGTCCAGCAGCACCAGAAATATTTAAGTAAGCCTTTTGTGCCCCCGAGACTTCTGAAAACAGAAGGCAAGCCAGCAATGGCTTAGAGTCACTCTGGTTTCAAGTGAGATGGGACCAGTCTTTGTCCTCAGCAGCGCAGAGATCAGCAGGAAACAGGGCCACTCAGCAGAGAAGCAGTCCCTCAGAACAGTCAGTCAAGGCAAAGTGGCAATGCTTGCAGCACAGCAGTCTTTACTCAAACTGAGTTCATCCCAGGTCCAGTGCTGTACAGATTTGGTAGGGTCAGAGGCACTAGTACGTATTCCCAAGTGTGTCTTTAATGAGGGAGGTGACTTCAATGCAGCTCCTTGAAGTGCACAGGTCCCCTTTTACCCCATCCATGTCTATCAGGCTAACTGTGGGAGGTAATCAGTCTTTTATGTGGGAACACGACACAGACAATTCAGATGTAGGTGTGAGCTCCCACTCCCCCTTCCTGTCCAGAAAGGCTATCAGAATTCAGATGAGTCCTCTGTTACACCCACCCTACATGTGTTTGTGATCTCTAGAGGGAATGCACAAAGTGCAGCTGTCACCCAACCCAGATGTGTATTGATGACAGGCTGCAGTCACACTGAGAAAAGTTAAGAGCAGAGAATTATCAACTTTCTAAAAGTGGCATTTCAAAAACAATATTGTCAAATGCAACTTTACCTCTGAAGAAAATGTATAATTACCATTGTAAAGATATGAAATCGAATTTAACTACTCCTGTCTCATCAGGAAATACAACTTAAAAGTATTTTAAGGGGTTCCCAATGCTAGTTTATGAGAGAAGTAGGCCTCAAAATAGTGAGCATCTAATTTAGCTGTTTGTCACTACCAGGACATGTAAACCTTAAAAGTGCATGTCCTACCTTTTACTTACACATCACCCTGCCCTTAGGGCTACCTAGGGCCTACCTTATGGGTGAACTATGTGTAATAAAAGGTGAGTTTAAGGCATGGCAAGAGGTTTTAAATGTCAAGCCAATGTGGCAGTAAACTGCACACACGGACCTTTCAATGGCAGGCTGACAGGTTTGAAAGGCTAGTTTTGGGTGGCACAATTAATGCTGCAGGCCCACTAGTAGCATTTAGATTAAAGGCTCTGGGGATAAGGCATACCCCTTTAAAAGGGACTTATAAGTAAATCCAATATGCTAATCAGGTATATACTAATGTCATCATGTTTAGGGGAGAAGCACATGCACTTTAGCACCGATTAGCAGTGGTAAAGTGCTCAGAATCCTAAGGCCAAGAAAAAGATACAGCAAAACATAGAGGTAAGCAAGAAAGAAGTTGGGGGAATACCACCCTAAGATGACAGGTCTAACACTGACCCATTCCCCAAATCCTGTGCCACAGGTAAACAAATACCTGATTGGCTGGAAGTTGTGGAGACCCAAACACATTGCTGTAGGACGTGAGTGGGATGCTTGTTATCCCCAAGAAAATCCGAGTAACAGTGCATCAGTTAGAAAGCTGGCTCACATGAAGCTCAACACCTTCAGGAAGCTGCACCTTCTGATGATTGATACTCCCACAATGTTTGGGGACAACCTTGAATTTGATTGGCTGTTTGCCGCTGCTTTGATATATAACCTGTATTACTGAGCCTTATACTGCAAGGTGTTAACTGCACCACTGCTGATTAATTGCCTGAACCAGGAAAAGGATCTTTTCTTTGACCCCAAAAGGAGTGGTGGCAATACTGTAGGACAGACGAAGGTAAAATGCCATGTGAGTCGAGAAATTACCTACTGATGTTGGATAAAGTGTCTGGTTAAGCCCCTGCAAACACTGCATTGAAACCTCTCTCTAAACGAGAGACAAAGATGAATTGCTGTATTTTTTTTTGTAATATTCAAATTGTCAGAATTCAACAGGCTGGGAGTATCTCTACTACAACTCCAACCTCCCACATGGAGAAGGGCCTTCTGAAGGAGGTAAAGAGTCTTTCAGTCCCAGACCACACTTGACTCCAGGTCTGGCCAAGATGTCTTACCTTTTCATGGCGCCTTTTAGTGCATCATTGTGTCAAACTGTGAGCACTTCCAAGATTCACAAATTGTTTGCTCATCACACAAAGTGTCAGTCACGCAGAGAGCTTTTGTTTTATTCTATTGCTGTAGAGGTGTTCTGCAATCCTACTATCCTCTGGATTGACTGTTCTCTTGCCTCTAGGGCTTCGTGCCATTCTCTTGGCTAACTGCCCTGACCAGCAGCAGGTGAAGGGAGGAGTTATTTCACCACAAGTTCCCAACACCCCTGACCTGTGTCTCAATTCTACACCATATTGACTTCACTTAGAAAACTACAAAAACTAGCTGCACCTCTTCTCTGTTTCCTTGAATAAGGTAGTGAAGAAAGTAAATAACTCCCTACTCAGCATGGTAGTTACTGCATATGTATTTGGCTTTCCAAACTGAAAGTGAATAAAGTTTTGAACTGTAATATATAACTTAAAGACCTGGTCCTGACAATCCAGGTATTGTGCACTGTTTACCTGTATACCGTATCTGAGTAGCCACGCCACAACCCTCCATCAAGAGTAATCTTGACTGTTCATCTTTGCTACTTCCTGAAAGGTAAAGCCTGAAAAAGAGGTACTGAGAAAATGCAGTGAGTTTGCTGTAGCACCTGGCTCTTGTGGTTCCAGGAACAACAGCAATGCTTATTACAAGGATTGGCCAGCTGTTTTGGAGTGGGCTTGATGACAATCAAGAAATAGATTGGCTTCTGTGGCTCTACAGAGAGCTGTTCTAGCTTAATAAAATGACTACAAGGTAATGTGTCTCCTCCTCCTTTACTTTGACGACTTTATCTTCATTTGATCTCTTGCTTCAACTCTCCGTTTGACTAATCTGTACATAGCGCCTATGGGTATCTCTCCTCCTCTTGGTGCTCTATCTGTTGCATCATGTTATGTTATATGTATTTGCATAGGGCACTGTCGAAAAGAGAGCAGTCTTGAACTTCTTTCAGACTTCAAGACAAGAAGAGGCGGCTCTTAGGTGGAGTTGGAGGTTGTTCCATGCTTTAGCAGCAATGTACAAGAAAGCCCGCCATTTGCTTTTGTGGATGTATGGGAAGTATGCTAGCAAGAGTCTAGCCAAGCCAAGCAGAGGTGCCTAGAATGGTCTTCAGAGGGCCCTTGCTACTTATATTAACTTTATGGACAACAGAGGTCTGAAGCTTAATGCGAAGAAGACCCCTTTGTAATGTCCTGTGGCAAGGGGAGGAATCAACAGTGTAACCTAGTAATAGAAAATGGGAAAATTGAATCCACTAAAATATTTTCCTATCTAGGTATTCCACTAGAGGACATGGGATCGGGGAGATCCGAGATTAAAAATAGGACCCTTCTTTTTAAACGATCGACCGCAGCTGTGATGCTATTCTCGCAGAAAATGGTTAAAAGGCCCCCGGAGATCCTGCAAAATATTTATCAAGCTAAATGCTTAAGTATAGCCATGTACAGGGCAGGAATCTGGGGGTTCTATGATGTTTCCCCTATTCAGGTAATAGACAATGCTTCTTTAAGATTTATATTAGCTGTCCACCAAATCACATCTGTTTTTAATTATCACAGTGAACTGGGGATTTCCCACATTGCTGATCTGATACAAATACAGCCTATGCCCCTTTGGCATAGAGTCTGGACGTCGCCACATTTGGCACTAAATAGAGAAATCTTAACAGACTCTTTGGGATTAAAACAGCCTGGAAAGATCCCCTGGTTAAACTACATAAGAAAGCTGTCTAATGATCTAGGGAGATCAGATTTTTATACTGATCTGGGGTACAATGTGCACAATAACTAGAAAAGAGTTAAAGGGTTTTTGTTTAAACCACTTTGAGTCTTTAAGAACTGGGTTGGAAATTATTAAAAGCACTGTGCTTCGACATCAACAGACCTTGAGTTGTGGCTCGATACAACCATACTTGGTAGTGTGTCTAGCTGGTTATGATAGATACGTCCTGACTAGATTCAGTTTTGACAGTTTTCATCACTTAGTATCTTTCCCAACCACAAACGATTGGTCTAGACAGCTCTGTCCATGCCCGTGCGATAATCTTTCTACACAATGTACAATGCATGTGATCCTTTTTTGTAAATTTTATACTAACAAACGTGCTAGATGGATTATCCCTTTTTAAAAATAAGGTGCACGGAGGCAATGGCCATCGGCCTTTTTATTCTTACAATTATTGGAAAATGTGTATGGTGTTGGAATCATGACCGTTTCTTTTACATGTATATTAAGAAAAAGGAGAAGTATAACTTTTTAAAACATTTGTATAATTGTAATGATTAATGTACTTTGAGGGCTGCTGCTTTGACGTATTTTATTTGTTAAAAAATGTATATGTAAATTGTTTATGGTATTTGCTGCTTTTATAGTTTTATATAGTATTTAAAATCGAATAAAGCATTTTTATTCATTCAAGTTGTGTAGTGTTTTTGTATTTGTGGGTGAGGAGCTTGAACTATATGCGCTTTTGTATTGTGAGCCACCAAAACTGCTCAAAGACTGAGCCACTCGCACTGAAAATTAGCACGAGCCACTGCCAGCCCGTCTCTTTGCACCACAGCATTAACCGCCTGTGGGTGTCGCCAACATGAAGCTCCAGTGAGCACATCAGCAATGCGTGGCTGGCTCTTCGCACCACACCAGCAGCCTCCCGTTATGCTCTCCTTGCAATTCGAAGCACTCTCCAATGTGAACAGGGCACTTGGCACAACTTCAGCAGACCCAATCTGGTGACTGTATCTGAAAGTGTGACTATGAATCGGTCCAGATCGACCAGATAGCCAGTAAGTTGGCCCTTTGTGCTTTTTGACACTATTTTTATTAAATGTTTTTTAAATTCATATCTCCGGCTCCACTGATTTGATTTTTTTCTGTCCGGTCTTGATTTATTTATTTCATTTGGGTCTATTTTTCTAACTTGTTGTGAGATCCTTTTTTGTTGTATTTTCACTTTTTTACTGTTTTTAGTATTGCACAAATACTTTACACATTGCCTCTAAGTTAAGTTTCACTGCTCTGTGCCAGGCATCTAGGGGGTTGAGCACAGGTTAATTTGGGGTTTATGTGACAAGGCTTGTGGATGCTACTTGCTCCAGTCAACCAGTAACCCAATTTCTCACAGACGGATGTATTTGTGGACAGTAAATTATGTGACATTTTTATTTTTAACCTAACTGCGCCATGTCACAGATATGCTTGCATTGATGGCACTTTGATTGATAGGAGCCTTATGCACAGATACTTTCACATTTTGGTTGAGTTTATTTTTGTGTAGAAGATAGTTGAGTTATTTTTAGGCCTGGCCAAGAGACCGCTATAGCAGTTTCTTTATCCTCAAAATTCCAAATAAATAGTAAAAAATTAAGACACAGAGAGGGATTTTCGGCCAGCCCTTTTCATCCAGTGGTATGTTAAGCGTCATCCACATTTTGCTTACACTCACCACAACATGAGGCAGTGAATCAGTGGTCATCAGCCATTGGCTATCATCACTCTGAGTAACATCATTTTCCTTTTGCACATGTACACATATGCTTAGAAAAAAGTCAACTTCAGTTCCATGGCAGGTGGGCACATTTCCCTAATATCGTTTTTTTCCCCACAAATATAGGCATGGCACCTTTAGATGGCAACATTTTTAACTTGTCAAGCCCGGACCTATCGGATTTTAGAAATCTTGTTTGTAAGTGTGCATACCGTCTTCACACTTCAGAAAGATCAGTATCCACTAGGCTGCCAGCTTGCAAAATGTAGACTGAGGAACATTCAGTAATACTGTGTCTTCCTCCAGCTTCTTCGTTTATACCAGGCCATGTTTTCAGCAGTTTTTTCAATACTGGACGAAGAACAGAGGCTGTTGAAACAAACAAAGGAAGGACTGGGCAACTGAAGAACATATTAAAAAAATGTGTTTCACATTCACAAATCAATTCTTTATGTATTAATAGTTGTCTTTTAACACCGAATGTGTTCTTTAATTACTCTATAGAATTTTAAACATGGACATTCCAGTAATACTGTGGCTTCCTCCAGCTTCTTTGGCTACTCCACGCCATGTTTTCAGAAGTTCATTCAATATTGGTCGAAGAACACAGGCTGTTGAAACAAAGGAAGGAATAGGCAGCTGAAGAACATTTGAAAACATTGTGTTTCTTGTTCACAAATGCATCCTGTATTATTAAATAGTTCTCTCTTAAAAAAGAATGTGTTCCTTAATTACTTTAAAGAATTTTGAACAGGGACATAGAAGCAGATATAATAAAACGTGCACTTAACATCACACTGAACTAGCCTTGTTTTTTATTAAAAACCATTGCAGATAAGTTCGTTGTTACATCTTTAAATACATGGCTGTATACCAGACTTGGGTGTTTACAGTAATGGGTAAACATTAATATCATGGAGCGAAGTATTTGCGGAATTATGAAGATATCTCCTATTCCTGGTTAAATTCAGAAAATGGGGGTTGAATGTTGAAATAGGAGTACTTATTTCACATGTTTAAGCTTTTGTCATGTTTTACTACAATAAGTTATGGCCGATTGGACATTCCAATTTTAACAAGGGTAAAGTTCCTGTGGTATGGTAATGACAGCATTATCCATAATTCTGATCCCTGCACAAACACTCAATTGCACCTTGGTTGGAATTTAGCCTCTGTACTACTATTCGAGGAATATATACATCAACATCTTTAGAGCCGATATAAGATGCCCAACTAACTCATCAAATATCTAAAGGGAACATTACAAAGCACATACACACCTTCTGCAGTGTTTCCACTACAATTATTGTGGGTGCCCTACTAGACTTGTGCAGGAGGTCAAGTTAAGTGATGAGTGTCAGCTTCAAGGGAATCCGGAGATTCCTACTATAAGAGAAGTTACCTATTTGTGGCAAAATGTTTGGCCTCTGAAGAAAATTACTTTTGTTTTTTGTTTGAAGACACCTAGGGCCTCATTTATGAGGCTGTGCGTCACTTTTACGCCGCCGGTGCGTCACTTTTTGTGACACACCAGCTGCATAAAAAGTGTGCCTTGTTGCAGCCTATTTACATAGGTACATGCGTCACTTTGTAAACCCATGCGCTACATTATACTAACGCCAGGTAGAATGTATGCAGGGGGCGCGTTCTGACGCAAAACAGGGTCATAGAAGTGACGCAGTGAAATCTATAAGATTTCACTGCGCCACTTCTAGGACACAAATGCGTCAATTTCTTATGCCTGCCTCACAGCAGGCATAAGACTGACGCAGGCCCTTTGAAAGGACACATTGCTGGAGTTGCGTCACTTTTGTGACACACTCCAGCAATGCGTCACTTTTGCGCCATACAGATACATCAGAAATACTGACATATCTGTAACTCCTTGCGCCATGATGCGTCATACTGTAAATATGACGCATCATTGGTCTCGCAAGGAGGGCGCAGTGAAAAGTGACGCATCGCTGTTTTCACGCAGCGATGCGTCACTTTTCATAAATGAGGCCCTGCGTCTAAAAGAAATAAGATAGATGAGATTAATACATTGTGTAGTTTATGCTGTGTGTCTACTAAACCTCAAAACATATGACCTGTTTAGTAACTTTACACTATAAATCGCATATCTCCAATTGAGGTGGCTCTGTCTATATAAACAAAAAATATAAAGCCTGCCAGATAGGAGTGTGCTGCAGCACACTACCCCTTTGCTACCCTAAAAGTGCGATCAGAGTGATGATACATACATTCAAACAATTAAAACTATTTTATGGAGCACACCATGTGTTATTACTTGTAAGTTGTGTACAAATTGTATGAATTAGACGTAATTAGGTAATTGGCAAATTGTTCTGTTTATCATGCGAGAAGTAAGTGTTTAAGCAGTTCCTATGAAGTGTGATAGTACATTGGTAGAAACTGATAAATTGTCAGGTCAATATAGTGATGACATCCAAACAGAACAGCAATAGTACATGAGTTGTAAGTGATTGTACTGCTAGATTTTAACAAAGAGAATAAGCAGTAAAGATTCTCCACCTATTTGTAATTTAAGACATGAGCTACCGCTGACACTTTTAATTAAAAATACTTTTTCAAGGCAGTAAGGAAAATAATAAATATATGCCAAAGATAAGAGTAGAAAGAAAGAAGGGAGTAGATTACGAAGGGGTGTAAAGTTAGGCCTTAAAATTAATCAGACCATCAGTGCCATATATAAAATGAAGAGAGCAAGACCATAGGGGCAGATTACGATGGTGGGCAGACTTACATCTGCCTCCCAACGTATCTGAAACGGGATTGCCTGACAGTCCATCACTAGTCCCGACATAGGCATTACAATGCGACCGCCACCACGGCAGTCACAATACCTATATTTTGTGTTGCGGTGTGTGCTGCTAGCTGCAGTACACGCCGCAAGACAAAAAGGTGACTGCACATATCCCTGAATTACGTGGCAGGCACAATGCGGTGCCTACCACATGGTGCAGGAATATGTAGGGGGCACCATAGGTGTCCCAGTGCCCATATCTGGGGTGTAGGGGGGAATGGGGACTCGCTACAGGCCCCCAAAGTCCCTTTCCGCCTGCCTTTTAATGGCGTGTTACCCGCCATGTAAAAGGCAGGTGGAAAGGGACATCATAATCCCCACGGCTGTGCCTGGTAGGCACCGCCACCGTTGTAGGGATATGGTTCCCCTCCAACAGTCCGACGGGCTCCTTGAGCCCTTCGGAACTGTGGTGGTCGGTGTTTTCCACCACCAAAACCAGCTTGCCATTGTAATGTGACAGGTGTAAAACCTTCTTACGACGGTGTTGAAACTGCCACCGACAGGCTGTTGGTGGCAGTTACACCACCATCGTAACCAGCCTCATAGTGTCAGGATTCATCTCAAGGTGAAATTGTGAATGCCAATAAAAGGAAGTTGTAACCCTAAGTTGGAATATTGAGAGGAATATGTAAAACACCACCAGCCCATGTCTGAGAAAAGGTAGAATAGATTCTCCACCGATTTGGATCTGGAAGGCATCAGCTAAAGCTCACACATGTTTAATAAAAAAGACTTTTTCAAGACAGTAAGATAAATGTCAAAAATATACAAAGGATGGGAGTAGAAAGAAAAATGACAGTTGATTAGCTATGGGTGTAAATTTAGGCCCTTCATCTCAAAGCGAATTTGTGAATCCCAAGAAAAGGAAGTTTGAACACTGTGTTTGAATACTGAGGGGAAAACAGAAAACACCACCAGATATCATGTCAGTGATGCCACTGCAGAGTAAGATAATCAAATTTGTCTCACTACTAGGACTGTGGGGATATTTTGCAAAAGTGCAGATTGAGAGGTCAAAAAACGATATAGCTACCTATTTAGTTCATGATAAGAATGTAGAATGATTGTAGTCCATTGTGTAATGCCAAAGATGAGGACGAGGGAGCCAAAGGGCGTCATAAGTGTGAGAAGTAAGGAAATATGTCATTTTTTAAAAATAGTTTTATATAGCTTGAACTAAACCTGAGACATCAGGTATCAGATCACTTTACATGAGCACCAGTTTCGTTACATGAGGACACATTCATTTTTTTTGTTAGGCATGGGGAGATTAAGTGATTTGCCCAGAATCACAGGATGTTGAGCGTCATTGCTAAGATTCGAACCCAGTTCCCCAGCTTTGAGGTCGACCACTCTAGCCGTAAGGCTTCATCCTCTCCCCAAAGTGATGGGGAAATAAAGCATAACTGAGAAAATGCACTGATTCTCACTAGTGGTAATTTGATAGATTGTACAACTGATAGAATGGTTGTGAACTGTGGTTGTGAAAATGGATTGTGATGGTTGTCAGTGTGGGATACTAGTCCCAAAATCAGTAACAGCTGATGCTGGGGAGGCCGAGCGGGGGTGAGAAGGGGTCGGGGGAACAAAATAAAATGAAAATAAAGCTTACCAGCAGGCGGCCGCAGCGAGCTCGCTCTTCTGCTGCTCTTCTCGCAGGCACAGGCTCCCAGACTCCAATGCGGGGAATCCTGATGCTGCTCTCATGTCATGAGATCAGCATCAGCATTAACCTGAGCTCCGAAGATTTGCTCTCCCAGAGAGCCTAGAAGTCTCTGCTGGCTTTTGGAAACAGCTTCAGTGCCCATGGCGGATTGGCCGGCCTGAGACGGCCGACAAAACCATCATGCGCACTGATCAGAGTGCACTACTACTCTACCTCAGTAGCGGCTCCTGGAGGGAGTGCTGCCGGGTGGTGATGCAGGGTGGGGGAGGGGCAGGGTAGGGGGTAGTAAACATCGGAATATGGATGAATGCAGGTAAGTTGATAATCAAATCAATAAAATGAATTTTGTTGAGTGCGCCTCAAACTTCTACATCGCAAGCGGCGCATCTGGGGGAAGTGTAACTTTTTACTTTCGCGGCAATAGTTTCAGAAACTTTTACTTTTAGGGTTTGAGATGGGATTACAGATTTATTCAGTAATACACTAACAGAAAAGTCTCGTTTTCAGCAAGAACTCAATTTCTAGTCTTTAAAGAAACATTCTTATAACAAGGTGCTCCTATTGATGTGGTGGCGAAGTGAAAGTGAAAGTGATGGGATGGTGCACAAGTGCTATACAAAATGCAGGTATGTACATGGGGCTGAGTAGGACATTTAGGAGTAACATTACACATCCCCAATGGAAGTGTTGAATCCTAAATCAATTTAAAACGACAGTCCAAAATAGTAAAAATTTAGGGCCAGATGTACTAAGCCTTTTTGCGTTTGCAAAAGGGCAGATTTGTGTTTGCGAATGAAAAAATTGCTTTTTCGATGTAGCAAACCCAATTTTGCAAATCAGTAACCTGTTACCGAATCGCAAAATGGGTTTGCTATTTGGCATTAGGAAGGGGCGTGTTTGGGGCATCCCTTCCTAATACTGAATCGCATTGGTATGTATGAGTGTTTTGTGACCGCAATTGTGGTTGGAAAACATTTGCATTTTACACCTACTTCAAGTAGGTGGTAACCCATTCGCAAAGGGGAAGGGGTCCCCAAGGAACGACTTCCTCTTTGAGAATGTTTGTTAAATCATTTTTAAGAGCAGGCAGTGGTCCCAAGGACCACCGCCTGCTCTTAAACAATCATGGACATGGTGGTCTGCTGAGAACAGAAGACCACCATGTGATTTGTGCGATTCATAGGGGGTCCCAAATTGCGACCTACCTCATCAATATTCATGAGGTAGGTCATTTGCTACCCCTTAGGAATCGTAAAAGGTGTACTATACACCTTCATACATTCTATTTTGCAATTTCCTAATTGCGAATCATTGTCATTCGCAATTAGGAAATCACAAAATGCTATTTTCATACATCTGGACTTTAGACCCATAAAACACAATTATTTAGAGGAGGGTAATTTTCTATGTCTGTGTATTACTGCAAAAATCTGTTAATGGCATCCCAAACCTTATTAGTGAAGGTGTCTGTAACTATTGGCGTGGCTGTCATGGTCTACACTTCTCCCATGGAGACCACCTCTACTTTTTATTTATTGTCCTACCCGGGTCCCTGGGTTAATAGGTTGCCCCTAATTTTTCAGCATACTTGTCAGGATCAACTGTTACAATGTGCAGCTGCTGTTTCAGTGAACACAGAAAAAACTTGCATGCTGGAATTTGTGTATGAATAGTATAATGGTAATCGAAATAGGAATGTAATCGTATGTTGGAGGAAAGAAGTGCACCATCTTGAAAGGAGTAAAACTAGAACAAAATGATCAGAAACGTATGTACAACGAGGGATTGTAACATGTTGAGAATGTTTCAGAAGTACAAAGTATAAAAAATGGCGAGAAGTTAGCTCAAATAATGAAAGTAAAGGTGTAATATCAAACAGTATATGATGAATTAGGATACAGATCAGATACATGTATGTAGGGTTAGTCCACCATGTTGGATCGTTAAAGAGGCTTTACTCTTTTGAAGAAATGTGTGAAGTCTTTAAATGAATTTTAAGTTTATATGTGTAAATAAAGTAAGAAGGTCATATCAAATAATGTCTTGGGAGAGAAAATGATGAAGAGAAAGTTTTAGATATAAGCTGGCTGCCATGTTAAGTAAGGACATCTTACGAGGGAATAGTGCCACATTAAGGGGCCGATTAGGATGGCGGTTTTTCCGCATCCTCCGGGCCGGCGGAAGTGTCCGCCGGCCTGGAGGATGCGGAAAAACCGCGGCGGAGACTCCAAAGACCCACCGCCAAATTAGGATGGCTGGTGGGTCTGATAATCTGTCCGCCGCTTTTCCGCCGCGGTCGGAAGGCGACCGCGGCGGAAAAGCACTAACATGTCTGGTGGTGTCTATCAGACACCGCAAGGCATATTAGGATGTCTGAAAATATATGCTTTTCCGCGGCGGCTTTACCGCCGTGGAAAAGCATACGGACCTTCACTTCGGGGGCCCGTTGCGGGCCCCCTGGGTGAAGGTGGGGTGGGGGGTGCACATGGGGGGTACCTATGGTACCCCCCTGCATTTGCGTGCACAATGCAGCAGGCACCGCGCGGTGCCTGCCGCTTTGTGCACGCAAATGCTGTGCATGGATTTTTTACATTGCGGCGGGTGCAGCTTGAAGCTGCACCCGCCGCAATGTTAGAGATAGAGGATGTGACCGCCACCCTGGCGGTCACATCCTAATTTGATCGGAGGGAACGCCGCAGCCCATGCGGACGTTCCCTCCTCCTCAGGGGTTGCGGACGGACTCAAGTCCGTCCGCGATCCTAATCGACCCCTAAGTCATTTGCCGAAAATAGCTACACAATAACTACAAATAATTCATAAGGTGTGGGCTTTGAGCATAAGCTTAAAGGGAAAGTAGCAGTTGAAACTCTCTCAATTTTAAGACTCAAAGTTTATGAGGGATTTAGAATGACAAAGAAAAAATCCCAACATTAATTTAGTAAAGGATATTGTGTCAGTGATCAAAGTGTACGATTTGGAACAGACCATCACATTTAATTAAAGCTTCACAGTATGTGGGATGTTTGGAGGAAAACGAGCTCTTATTCTAGGAGGCCTGAAAAATACTCTACCGTGAACGTGGAGTAATGATCTATATCATCGGTGAGTGATACTGACAAATGATAGGGTTTTTTCAAATTAAGTGCTTTTGTAATATATCAAAATTAAAATGCAAATGCTATTAGCTATGTATTATTCACGTATGGATTGACTAGATAATGTAGGTCTGTGTTCAGTAAGGCTAACATTTGGTAGCCATCCTGTTTAATCTCAAGTGTGTATTTTATTTCTATGAGAAGCTGAACTCACAATTAATAAACATGATGTATCTTTGCTTTCTTTCTCGTATGACGTGTTTCCTCCACTGAGTAGTGGTCAGTCCAATGTATCTATTCTGTTGGAGATAACTGCAAATATAGAGGGCGTTTAGAGAAGATGCATTGTGAACGATCCTGAGAAACTAATGAGCCCTTGATTGTATCTGTATGCTCTAACTTAATTTGAGTATTTTACAAGGACTGTGTAGAATTGTGTTATTTAAGCTAGTGCGATGTAGTTCAGAACTTATCTAGGAATGCTTTTGAACACTTTGGAGACAGCATTCCTTTGAGACAACTTTATATTAATTAGTCGTTTTACCTTGTATAACTCATTGATTTTGAACTTTACATTGAAGATTTGAAACTTTACCACTCTCTGGGGCATATTCACAAGCCCCTAACGCCACCACAACATCACTTTCTGTCCTTAACGTGGCTTAACGCTGCCTTGTGAATAAGGCCCCCTTTCACGCTGTGTGTAGCGTGAAAGGGGCATGCAATGGGTGTTGTGGTGTGCGTTCCTCCCCTACATCCATTGATTTTGATGCTGCCTCCTATTCACAAGGGCAGCGTAAATAGGAGGTAGCGCCAAAATTAAGACCAGGAAAACCCTGGTCTTAAGTTGGCGAATCAAGGGAACGCTTTATTTCTCCTTTTTTTGCTTTTTCCATTTGTTTTTAGCATGTTTATTGGAGGAGCGGGGACTCGTACCGCGCAATGTGAATTAATCATTTGGGAGATTTTTTGTCGTATATTCGCCCCATCAGCCACTTATTTTTGGTGCCCATGCCTATTTGCTGTTCCAGTCTGAACTTGGTTCTGTGTTCAAATCATGCCACCATATCAGAAAAGGACCTGTTTTATCTTGGAGCTAGACTAGGATTTTTTTATAACCAAATTTTCTTGTTCACTTTAATTTGGCTGATCCACAAAGCTGATCATCTTGTTTCTCTAGCTGTTTGTCAGTGCCTTTCCTGGTATATAATTGATTTGTGGCAACTTCACACTTACTGTGACCCATTTTTAACCCAGATTTGAAAGCATATACAGCATTTGTCATAGCAATCCATTCAGAAGTTTGCAGTACCAGTAGTGGCTGGTGTTGTGGATGTGTGGAGGGGTGGATGGGAAGGGGGGCAAAAGGGTAGCAGGGCGGAAAATAAAAAACAATACTAATAAAAAACTTACCTGCAACTTCCACGTTGCGCTCTTCTGCTGCCCTTCTGACACGCTCCCAGACTGCCCTGCAGTCAAGCCTGAAGCTAGGATGGGCCGGAGCACCCTCGTTTGCTCTCCCAGACAGATTGGGAAACTGTGCCTGCTCTCTCAACCCAGCAAAACAGCTGATTTGGAGAGAGCTTCAATGCGCATGGCGGGTTTGCCAGCCTGAGACGGCCCTCCAAACTGTCATGCCCACTGAAGGTAGAGCACTACCATTCCTCCTGTCACCCCCCTGGCCCACCCCCAAGACTCAGCAGGAAAGGAAAAATAAAAAAATAAAAAAATGCTTTTATTATAATTTTATTTTTCCATTCCTGCCATTTGTTTTGGGAGGGGTGACACTCCTCAGCCATAGCGGAGGAGCTGCCACTGTGCAGTACTTTTATTTGGGGAGCAACCAGATGGCTGGTTGTGTTTAAAATCAAAGGTTCTATGCACATTGATTTGGGAGTCTTTTAAATCGTCTGTGGGTATCATTATATTGGTATGCTACATCTTTGAAACATCACTTAGGTAGTCATAGCAATTTATGTTTATCAGTATGGTATCTTACTTGTCCACCTATTTATTAGTAGGGATGGAGTGGAACTTGCTGAGTTTCACTCTGCGGAATTCCGCGTAGTTGCATAACAACCCTATGAGATTCCATGGTTCCACCGATGGGTGGAAAATATGTATCTTGCAGTGCTCTCACTGCAATTTAGTGGCAGTAGCCTGAGCAACACTGAGAAATAAGTAAGACCAGCACCATGCAGTGCACAAGAGCACACAGCCATTTGAGTTTATTTTCCTGCTGCTTGCCTAGAGAATCTACTTGGGCAGCAGAAAATCTATGCGCGAAGCAGTCCTCTAAGCATGACCACTCACATTAGAAAATTGTGCTAGGGGACACCAAATCTTGCTCGCACATCTGGGTCTCATGGGAAAAAATTCCTCCATGCAGCATGGAATTCAGCCGTGACTCTATGTTATAAAAGTAACTTTGAGTTGCCAAATTCCGCCAGTTCCACAGGTGGGATGAAACATTCAGCTAACCCCTATTTATTAGGCAAACTATTATCAATTTCATCAGTTAATTCAAAGTACTTTTTTAAAGATTTGATTGTTTCCGCAGCTGCTCCTAAATGCACTTTTGACTCATAAACTCATACACCAACCCCACATCATGGTACCAGTCATCCTTCAACCCTGAGCTCTTCCAGTAGTTTACTCTGGTTTATTCCCTTTGGTACTCCTCTCGCCCTCTAAATAAAACTGCAAGCACAGTCACAGCACAATCTGGAACAACTGTAATCTTTGGTTCAAGGTTGAGGTCATAGGCCACACATCATCACTGGGTACGTTCAAGCTCAGCCCCAAAGATTACTAACTCAGCGCACCAGAAATCATCACCACGTGACCGTATTGAATGAGATGACTTATTTAGAAAAAAATATATCATACTTTTTGGAGATATGCTTCAACTTACTTTTGTGAATGGACAACCAATATTTATTATAAAACTTGATTATAAAGACTTTGCAACCAATGCATCCTGCTCGGACCACTCCTCATCGCAAACGCCACAGAACTTTGTTGCTTTAGATGCACACTTCCGGCCTTTCTTGCCTGGGATTATCAATTATTCTTCAATTTCATATTCTGATTGAATGTCAAGGCCCTTTATCGAACCTTTTTGTCACAGCTACTACCCCAGCCGAAGGTTAATACTCCAAAAGTAATCTGTAAAATTTGCCAAACAACTCTTTCAAATACTTCTTTACCACAGCAAATATAGTGCGACACATGAAGAATTTGCACTCCAACGACTTTGCTTGAGCTGCAACATAAAGATTGAAGGGCAACCCACTTGCTGCTGCACCAAGCACATCAACTGCATCTTCGGCAAGCAGTCCATACTCACATATTAATCTTGATTTGGTAAACTTAAATTTCTTTGCATTTATTGTGATTAACTTTTGTGTTACATGAAACAGTCAATCAATCTCATCAAAAACAAAAAACGGGAGCATCAAGTTTGTAAAAGAATGTCACAAATAGCATTCATCTATAAATGTGCTCACTAGAGCCTTCAATCTACACTAAGCACAGCTGCGTTCACAACTTGAATTCAGCGTTCCTCCTACATTAAGGACATTATTCAGGCTTGCTTTGCTTAAGGCAGAGACAATTGTAGTGTGTCCTCAGATTCTGTTAACTGTGACAAAATAGCATTCATCGATCTTCGTGTCAACAACTGTCTTCAATCTACACTGCGGACAGAAAGGTTCACAACTTGAATTCAGCTTTGGAACTAAAATTATCTTCAATATCTGACCTGACAACAGCCTTCAATATATTCTGCGGTCAGTAAAAATCAAAACTTCATAGCAAGAGCTCCACTACTACAGAAAACATTGAATTCAGCCTTGCTTTATTTAAGGTAGGGACTAATGGATTTTATGTCTTCCGATTTTGTAAAAGAATGTCACAAATAGCATTCATCTATAACTGTGCACACTAGAGCCTTCAATCTACACTGTGGACAGCCGGGTTCACAACTTCAATTCAGCTTTCCTTCTACATTAAGGACAGCATTGAATCCAGCCTTGCTTTACTTAAGGCAGA
The DNA here is from genome assembly GCF_964261635.1 of Lissotriton helveticus. NCBI lineage: Eukaryota > Metazoa > Chordata > Amphibia > Caudata > Salamandridae > Lissotriton > Lissotriton helveticus. The sequence goes on along the minus strand of NC_136070.1, from coordinate 861,628,538 downwards.
CACAATTAAACTCTGTCCTCAGATTCTGTTAACTGTGACAAAATAGCATTCATCGATCTTTCTGTCAACAACTGCCTTCAATCTACACTGCGGACAGCTGGGTTCACAACTTGAATTCAGCTTTCCTTCTACACTGAGGACAGCATTGTATTCAGCCTTGCTTTCCTTAAGGCAGAGACAATTGTACTGTGTCGTCAGATTCTGGTAACTGTGACAAAATAGTATTCATCAATCTTTGTGTCAACAACTGCCTTCAATCTACACTGCGGACAGAAGAGTTCACAACTTGAATTCAGCTTTCCTTCTACAGTAAGGACAGCATTGTATTCAGTCTTGCTTTCCTTAAGGTAGAAACATTTATACTGTGTCCTCAGATTCTGTTATCTGTGACTAAATAGCATTCTTCGATCTGTGTCTCAACAACTGCCTTCTATCAACACTGCGGACAGCTTGGTTCACAACTTGAATTCAGCTTTCCTTCTACATTGAGGATAGCATTGTATTCAGCCTTGCTTTCCTTAAGGCCGAGACAATTGTACTGTGTCTTCAGATTCTGTTAACTGTGACAAAATAGCATTCATCGATCTTTGTGTCAACAACTGCCTTCAATCTACACAGCGGACACCTGCGTTCACAACTTGAATTCAGCTTTCCTTCTACATTAAGGACAACATTGTATTCAGCCTTGCTTTCCGTAAGGCAGAGACAATTATACTGTTTCCTCAGGTTACGCAAACAGTGACAAAATAGCTTTCATCGATCTTTGTCTCAACAACTGCCTTCTATCAACACTGCGGACAGCTGGGTTCAAAACTTGAATTCAGCTTTCCTTCTACATTAAGGACAGCGTTGTAGTCAGCCTTGCTTTCCTTCAGGCAGAGACAATTGTACTGTGTCCTCAGACTCTATTAACTGTGACAAAATAGCATTCATCGATCTTTGTGTCAACAACTGCCTTTAAGCTACACAGCGGACAGCTGCGTTGACAACTTGAATTCAGCTTTCCTTCTACATTAAGGACAGCATTGTATTCAGCCTTGCTTTCCTTAATGCAGAGACAATTATACTGTGTCCTCAGGTTACGCAAACAGTGACAAAATAGCTTTTATCTATCTTTGTGTCAACAACTGCCTTCAATCTACACTGCAGACAGCTGGGTTCACAACTTGAATTCATCGTTCCTTCTACATTAAGGACAGCATTGTATTCAGTCTTGCTTTCCTTAAGGAAGAGACAATTATACTGTGTCCTCAAATTCTGTTATCTGTGACTAAATAGCATTCATCGATCTTTGTGTCAACAACTGCCTTCAATTTACACGGCTTACAGCTGGGCTCACAACTTGAATTCAGCTTTCCTTCTACATTGAGGACAGCATTGTAATCAGCCTTGCTTTCCTTAAGGCAGAGACAATTGTACTGTGTCCTCAGATTCTGTTAACTGTGACAAAATAGCATTCATCGATCTTTGTGTCAACAACTGCCTTCAATCTACACTGCGGACAGCTGCGTTCACACCTTGAATTCAGATTTCCTTCTACATTAAGGACAGCATTGTATTCAGCCTTGCTTTCCTTAAGGCATAGACAATTATACTGTGTCCTCAGGCTATGCAAACAGTGACAACATAGCTTTTCTTGATCTTTGTGTTAACAACTGCCTTCAATCTACACTACAGACAGCTGCCTTCACAACTTGAATTCAGCTTTCCTTCTACATTAAGGACAGCATTGTATTCAGCCTTGCTTTCCTTAAGGCAGAGACAATTATACTGTGTCCTCAGGTTATGCAAACAGTGACAAAATAGCTTTCATCTATCTTTGTGTCAACAACTGCCTTCAATCTAAAAGGTAGACAGCTGGGTTCACAACTTGAATTCAGCTTTCCTTCTACATTAAGGACAGCATTGTATTCAGCCTTGCTTTCCTTAAGGCAGAGACAATTTTACTGTGTCCTCAGGTTATGCAAACAGTGACAAAATAGCTTTCTTAGATCTTTGTGTCAACAACTGCCTTCAATCTACACTGCAGACAACTGCGTTCACAACTTGAATTCAGCTGTCCTTCTACATTACAGACAGCATTGTATTCAGCCTTGCTTTCCTTAGGGCAGAGACAATTATACTGTGTCCTCAGGTTCTGCAAACAGTGACAAAATACCTTTCATCGATTTTTGTGTCAACAACTGCCTTCAATCTACACTGCAGAAAGCTGGGTTCACAACTTGAGTTCAGCTTTCCTTCTAGATTAAGGACAGCATTGTATTCAGTCTTGCATTCCTTAAGGCAGAGACAATTATACTGGGTCCTCAGGTTATGCAAACAGTGACAAAATAGCTTTCATCTATCTTTGTGTCAACAACTGTCTTCAATTTACACTGCAGACAGCTGGGTTCACAACTTGAACTCAGCTTTCCTTCTACATTAAGGACAGCATTGTATTTAGCCTTGCTTTCCTTAAGGCAGAGACAATTATACTGTGTCCTCAGGTTATGCAAACAGTGATAAAATAGCTTTCATCGATCTTTGTGTCAACAACTGCCTTCAATCTACATTGCAGACAGCTGGGTTCACAACTTGAATTCAGCTTTCCTTCTACATTAAGGACAGCATTGTATTCAGCCTTGCTTTCCTTATGGCAGAGACAATTATACTGTGTCCTCAGGTTATGCAAACAGTGATAAAATAGCTTTCATTGATCTTTGTGTCAACAACTGCCTTCAATCTACACTGCAGACAGCTGGGTTCACAACTTGAATTCAGCTTTCCTTCTACAATAAGGACAGCATTGTATTCAGCCTTGCTTTCCTTAAGGCAGAGACAATTATAATGTGTCCTCAGGTTATGCAAACAGTGACAAAATAGCTTTCATCTATCTTTTTGTCAACAACTGCCTTCAATCTACACTGCAGACAGCTGGGTTCACAACTTGAATTCAACTTTCCTTCTACATTAAGGACAGCATTGTATTCAGCCTTGCTTTCCTTAAGGCAGAGACAATTATACTGTGTCCTCAGGTTATGCAAACAGTGACAAAATAGCTTTCATCAACCTTTGTGTCAACAACTGCCTTCAATCTACACTGCAGACAGCTGGGTTCACAACTTGAATTCAGCTTTCCTTCTACATTAAGGACAACATTGTATTCAGCCTTGCTTTCTGTAAGGCAGAGACAATTATACTGTGTCCTCAGGTTATGCAAACAGTGACAAAATAGCTTTCATCAACCTTTGTGTCAACAACTGCCTTCAATCTACACTGCAGACAGCTGGGTTCACAACTTGAATTCAGCTTTCCTTCTACATTAAGGACAGCATTGTATTCAGCCTTGCTTTCCTTAAGGCAGAGACAATTGTACTCTGTCCTCAGATTCTGTTAACTGTACAAAATATCATACATCAATGTTTGTGTCGATTAGTACCTTTGATCTACATTACAGACAGCAGGGTTCACAACTTCAGTTCAATTTTCCATGTACATTTCTCCTCACTATGTATGCTGAGAAGTGCCTTCAATCAATTCTGCGCTCAGTAGAGTTCACAACTAGATACCAAGAGCGCCAGCACTACAGAAAGTATTCAATACAATCTTGATTTACGTAAAACACAGACAATTGCACAATATCCTCAGATTTTCTTAAACTTTGAACACTAGGAAATTCAGCCTTCATTTATTTAATGCAGACAAAATTCTACTATATGCGTTTCACATTTTGTTTAAATAAGTGACAAAAACCATTTGTCTATGTCTGTTAACAACTGCTTCAATCTACACTGCACAGGGAACCTACAAGCTCACCACCAAAGATACTATTTACTCAGCGCATCATAAATCATCACAAACAAGAGTGAACACTTTTATGTCACACTGAAACAAACTGTCCTTTTTAAATGGAATTGATGCAGAATTCAATCAACAAAAGACATTACTTCAATTACTGTACCTCACCCCGACCACACATCATCAAAGGGTACATTCAAGCTCAGCGCCAAAGGTATTACTAACTCAGTGCATCACAATTCATCACCATGTGACCGTACTGAATAAGATGACTTATTTAGAAAAAAATACATCATACTTTTTGAAAATATACTTCAACTTACTTCTGTGAATGGACAACCAATATTTATTAGAAAACTTGATTTTAAAGATTTTGCTACCAATCCGTGCTGCTTGGACCACACATCATCACACACTCCACAGAACTTTGTTGCTTTAGATGCACACTTGCTTCCTTTCTTGGCTGGGTTTATCAATTATTCCTCAATTTCAAATTCTGATTGAACGTCAAGAACCTTTCTCGAACCTTTATCTCATTTCTACTACCCCAGAAGAAGGTTAATACTCCAAAACTAATCTGTAAAATTTAGCAAACAACTCTTTCAAGGGATGATCCATTCAAAAATATACTCCTTTGGCACACCAACTATGGTACGACATGTAAAAAATAGCACCCCAACAACTTTGCTTGAGCTGCAACACAGAGATTGCAGGACAATCCACTTTCTGCTGCACCAAGCACATCAACTGCTGCAACAGCATCTTCGGCAAGCAGTCCATACTCACATATTGATCTTGATTTTGGTAAACTTACATTTCTATGCATTTATTGCGATGAACTTTTCTGTTACGTCAAATAGTCTATCAACCTGATCAAAAATTAAAAAAAAGGAGCATCACTCTCTTCAACATTAATCACTACGCATTTATCAAGCTTTTTTGTTGGGAGAACTACCCCATCCAAAGCCAGTAGGATATTTGCACACTTGCTGCCTTTCTTGGCTAGGTTTATCAATTATTCTTTAATTTCATATTCTGATTCAAAGTCAAGGCCCTTTATTAAGCCTTTTTGTTGTAGAAGTTTCCACACTTGCTGTCTTTCTTCACTAGGGTTATCAATTATTCTTCTTGAAAATGAAATTTAAAGTGCAGGCCCTTCATTAACTCTTCTTGGCAACTACTACCCATGAATGGCAGTGGGTAATTTGCACACTTGAGTCCTTTCTTGCGTCCTTTCTACCGCACAGTGTGTGTACTGTGTGCACTAGCTTGCCTCCTTATATGTGGTACCCATTTCTCAGGCTCCCACTGCGGAATCCGACGCCCTATCTGTGTAATGGACTGGAAAACCAAACACCCACTTCCCTTACAAGGAAGTGGGTAGCTTGCACGTCTTCAGCCTTTCTTATTTTTCACCTTATTCACCTTCCACTCAATCAACACATCATCCACACATACACAAACCTACTTGCTGCCTTTCTTCGCTGTGGTTATCAACTATTCTTCAATTTCTGATTTAAACTCAAGGCCCTTTATCGAGCCTTTTTGATGTAGCTACTACCCCAGCCGAACGCAGTTAAAAATGTGCACACTTGCTGCCTTACTTGGCTAGGGTTATCAATTATTATTGAATTTCATGAACTTGTTTTATATCTGTTATAGGTTTAGTACAATAACAAAATTTGTCTTGCAAGTCCAAAAGAACAAAGAATGGCAGTCTACACTACAGACAACACAGGTCACAATTTGAACTATTATGTCCCTGAAACATACATATTTTGACAATGCATTTCATACATGTTCTATCTTTATTTCAATCGTGATTACAGATGATACAGTCCACCATTAAAAGTACACTGAGGACAGCCGGATTCACAACTTCAATTCAGCTTTCCTTCTACATTAAGGACACCATTGGATCTACCCTTGCTTTATTTAAGTCAGAGACACTTGTACTCTGTCCTCAGATTCTGTTAACTGTACAAAATAGCATTCATCAATATTTGTATTGATTAGTACCTTCGATCTACATTACAGACAGCGGGGTTCACAACTTCAATTCAGCTTTCAATGTAAATTTCTCTTCACTATGTGTCCTGAGAAGTGCTTTCAATCAATTCTCTGCTCAGTACAGTTCACAACTACATGCCAAGAGCGCTAGCACTACAGAAAACATTCAATACAATCTTGATTTACTTAAAACACAGACAATTGGTGTAGAAAATGTATAGGATGAACATTTAGTTATTCTTGTCAATGGCGTTCCTACTAAGACTAAGACAATCTGGCAAGAATTAGTGGATATTAGGAAAGTGAAAAAGGCAATGTTGTATCTGCTAAAAAAAAATAATATTACAAAAATGTGTATGTGGGAAAAGAAGAAATAACTGTAGAAGAAGATAGTGACTTGCCATCTGGGCAAATTGAAAAGCTGGATGTTTCCAGTACTGAAGAAATCTACAAACATTACAGTGTTCATCTATTTCATTCTAAAGAAGTGATGGTGAATACTATAGAGTTATTCCAAATGAAAGAAGCAAATAGAAGTCCCATTAGTGTATGGGAAAAAAGCTTGGAAGATCGTTGTTTGCCTCAGTTCCTTCCCACAGGAAAAGGAGGACAATATGATGACCGACCTGTGCAGATTCCTGCATCTGAATACCGGACATCAATATTGTATGCAGAAAATCTAAGATTTCAACAATTTATTCCATATTTGTTCCATCTTTTGTTTGAGAGTGATTTGTCTGGACGTTCTTATGCAGAAAACCATATATTGAAAACAGGTGTACATCTGAAAAATGTTTCGGCAAAGAAATGTATGCATAAAGTACAGCAGAAAGATAATATTTTGGAATCTCACCTCATTAATCTCATGGCATGTCATCATGGTAGTAATGAGTACTGGTACCATTGTCATGGAGAACTAAAATTTATGCTAAGGAACTTAGAAACTCCTACATAGTTCCGTACTCTAAACTCTGCTGACTATGCTTGGGATGATTTGCTTCAATTTCTTGATTACACAAATTCAAATATACAAAATTTTCAAAACAAAACACCTGGAGAATTGTGCTCTTTGGATCCAGTTAATGTATGCAGGTATTTCAATCACAGATTCGAAGCTATTATGTCTTTTTATCGACAATAAAAAAAAAAACTCCTCTTGGAGAGGTTCTGGAATTCTTTTGGAGAAAGGAGTATCATGCGAGAGGTGCTTCTCACATACATATGCTAATATGGATCAAAGATGCTCCCAAATTTGGTACAGACTCAGATGATACTGTGTTGTCTTTTATGGAAGAATATGCTACATGTGATATACCCAAAAGTACACAAGTCAAGGACTTAAGACAACAAGTCTTACGATTCCAAAGCCATCGTTGTAGGAAATGCTGTCGTCAAAAGTACAAATCTAAGGACAAACTGTACACAAAATGTCGTTTTAGATTTCCACGTCCTGTAATATCGAAAGAAAGAGTGAACAGTTTTATGTCATCTTTGCAACATACTATCACAAGAAAGTCTCCAAAAAAAACCTACAACTTAAGAAGAAATGAAAAGTCAAAATACATAAATGACTACAACCCAGTCATTTTATCCATGTGCAATGCTAACATGGACATTCAATATGTTGCAAACAATTCCATTGCTCTTGCTCGATATGTAACATCCTTCATAACAAAATCAGAAAAGACAGAATAGAAGGAGATGTGGGAAAAGATTTCCCACAAGAAGAGTCTAAGTAAGAAATTATTTAGTTACACTTTTGAGCATATCAATATTCAGATGGCTTATCATTTGCAAATTTTTATTCCAAATCGAGAACAATAATTTGGGTGAGTCTAGCTCTTGCTGTAACTCGAAATCGAGTACTTAAATCTGTACAAGAAATTGAATATTTAGCTGAAAAACAGCCAGAAAGTATATCTATTGTAGTGTATTCCTTTATAACACATCCTATACTAACTTTTGAAAGATCCCTCCTATTTTATTCATTCTACTTTGACTTTCTAATAAGAACCATCTCTTCTGAGAATCCTGCCAAATAGAAGATCACCATAGTAACAGCAATGCACTCATCTTCTACCTACTCTTCAGAAGGAGATTTCATTCCTGAAGAGCCTCCAAAGAAGAAGAAAGAAGCTCTAATTTGGAAGGTAATTACTTTCCCTGAAGGACAAAAAATGCTTAATGCTCCATTAGTAACCTGTAAAATTGTACTTATGAACTTTTGTGTTATGTGAAATAGTCTATCAACCTCATAAAAAACAAGAAACAGGACCATCCCTATTCTCAACATTAATCAATGCACATTTATGGAGCTTTTTTGTTGTAACAACTACCCAAGCTGAAGGCACTGAGAAATTTGCACACTTGCTGCCTTTCTTTGCTGGGGTTATAAATTATTGTTCAATTTCATATTCTGATTCAAAGTCAAGACCCTTTTTCAAACCTTTTCGTTGTAACTACTTCCCCGGCTAAACGCAGTGGGAAATTTGCACACTTGCTGCCTTTCTTGGCTGCGGTTATCAATTATTGGTCAATTTCATATTCTGATTCAAAGTCAAAGCCCTTTATTGCGCATTTCTGTTGTAGCTACTACCCCGGCCAAATACAGTGGGAAATTGTACACTTGCTCCCTTTCTAGCTTAGGGTTATCAATCATTCTTCTTGTAATACAAATTCAAAGTGCAGGCCCTTTATTGAACCTTCTTGATAACTACTTCCCGTGAATAGCAGTGGGTAATTTCCACACTTGCATCCTTTCTTGTGACGCACATTCTGTGTAATGAGCTGGGAATCCAATAATCTACTTCCCTGATAAGACAGTGGTTACTTTGCGCATCTGCACCCTTTCTTACTTTTTACCTTATTCATCTTCCATTCAATGAACACATCATCCACACATACACACACTTACATGCTGCCTTTCTTGGCTGAAGTTATCAATTACTCTTCAATTTGATATTCTGATTCAAAGTCAAGACCCTTTAACAAGCCTTTTTCATGGAAACAAGTGTGCAATTGATTGACAGAGAGCTGATTGCTGCTTTGGGGCGTTGTCTGAGGAGCTGATTGCTGCTCCGCGGCGTTGCTGGAGGCGGGGCCAGATAGAACGGCTCGGCGGCTGGATCGAGCCACGGCGGGGAGGTGAGGGGCAGAACTCAGGGGCGGGAGTCGCTGCAATACCTGGTGTTCCACGGGCCCCCTGGAGTGCTCGCGCCCCCTGTGACATCCTAGAAGACGGCAGCAGTGGCGCGTGAGTTCCGGGGGTATGCATGGCCTGTGACCCGGCAGAGTGGAGCTCACCTCCTTGGATCCCTCCCTCCTCACTGGGGTTACCTAGCAGCGGGCACTCGGCAGTGTGGTCGCCTCGCAGTGGATGGTGGCGAAGGCTTGCTGAGAATCCATAGGCCCATTCGGGGCTTCAGCGGGAGCGGATTCACCCCCCCCCCCTTTCAGCTACGAGGAGTACACCCTACGAACCCACTGTTGGTGCCTGTTTCTTTCCTGCGGGGGGTCTCCTGCTGGGCCCATTGCCTCCTGCTGCCCCGAGGGGGCTGCTGTTGCTTTTGCGGTCACGGGCCGCCATTACCTGCACTTTTGGACGGGAGAACTACATTACCCAGAGACCCCAGAGGTGCAAAGACAATGCATCACTGGGTTAGCACCAGGAGGCTCATAAAAACCGCCAAGCCCGGGGGCAAGGGCCGACAGAGGCCGGGCGGGGCCAATCCCCCTAAAGCTGTCATCGGGACTTGAAGTAAGCACTTTAAAAAGTTCACCTTTGGCACCTAGAAGAAAATTGTTGAGACTTTATCTCTAGCCCTAGCACGAACATTTAAGCCGAATGTGCTATAACTGCAACCCGGGCAGACAGTGACTTTTTACTCTTCGTTAGATTGCTGACTGGTGTACGTCCAAGAAAAGTTATAAATCAGGCCATGAGTAAACTAAAAAGCAAAGGGGGGAATGGGGGAGAGTTACGGGGACCATGGACGCATTCCTAACCAGGGCTGAAAACGCGCTTATGCATGAGATTCAGCGGATGTATGACGTTATAACGCATACTATTACTCCGCAGACCATTACAACGCGACTTTTACTCCGCATACCGTTACAACGCATAGCGCCTTGGGGCGCTGGATAGTGGTAAGTATAATTTACTATTCTAACTCCAGTCCCCGTGGACCCTAGGGAAGGTGTTGGATAGTAAATTATACTTATTCCCTATCCTAGAGCGCCCCCCAGCGCAATGCGTTGTAATGGTATGCGGAGTAAAAGTCGCGTTGTAATGGTAGTGCGGAGTAAAAGATGCGTTGTAACGGGTGTATACCGATTCAGCTCACCGAACGGAGGCTATCATTGGAACCCCTACATTTACCTAAACCCTGGGCTCCCGCGCTAGAGCCCAACATTGTTATAGCAAACAGACGAATAGCACCACAGAGTCCTGCCCCGACCCAGCCACAGGTCATCTCCATACCACCAACACCGGGCAATTCAACATGTTTAACACTATCATCCTCTCCCTCTCCCCCTTTTACCCAGACCAGGCAATGAAAAATTTTGTCAGCACCCAAAGGAAAAGACCTGCCAATAAAAAGAAAAGCCCTTAGCGCCCCCAAAATAAGCCAACAGGCCACCAAGCAGGCTAAAAAGAGGAATGCTACACTCGACCAGGGAGGCCCGGTAGCTAGACCACCCAACCTGGATCCTCACAAGGGGGGTGGGGCCAGCACCAGTTTCACAATGGGAGTGCCACATCATAATTGCTCCCAGGGGTCTACGGATATCCTGAAACACATGGAAGAGAGGCTATCTGCTATAATCAACCCCGTGCTGGTGAAGCTTGATGCAATTGAAGCCAGGTTAAGCATACTAGAGAAACACCTTACTACTGATTCACCTAATTCTGGGGCTAACATGGGGGGGGGATTAGGAGATGAGGCCCCAATAGAGCAAACAGGGGGGTATCTCTGAGCACCTGTCATCGAAAAGTACCCTGCCAATACCAAATCCTGACCATTTACCCCAAGGACCCAGGACCACCGGTAGTAGGACAGGGTGTGATAGGCCCATTAATGTCCCAAATCCCACTTTATTAGATCTACCCCCCCAATCCACACCCCAGGTGGTGATCTTGAGTAATGTACCACCCCTTCTTCACGGTACCATCGAAGTCTACTCACAACTTAAGAACAAAGTAATTCACTGGCTCTGTAACAATGCACCAGTAAACCCCACAATAGATCGCAACATCATAATGGTCCGACGGGTAGGTTGGGTGGGGAATTCAAGAAAACCGGGAGGGGGGATTGTATTGTCGTACATTTTAACGACCGTAGGCTCGTCGAAAGTTCTGGTAAGCCGAATACCAACACTGGAATCCAGATCCCTCCCCTGGGTTCCTATTACCAACCAGAGCACCCTACTAAAAATAACCGGCCCTCACATTCCAACTGGCAGTCAAATAGGCTACCCACAGCCATCACACCCATACATCAAACACTGCAGGTAGCTAACTATGCTCATAAGGGGAATTTTAATACCTTACCTAGACTTTGTAATAGGTTTTTAGCCCTTTCCTCCTTGGAAGATTGTGATTGACTACATAGCCCTGAAGCATCTGAAGCATTAACGAAGCCTGTTGATTTTCAGCATATAAGTGAGGGTGGCCTAGGCGTATTTAGGGGTAGAGATCATATAATTCCCCAGGTCTTGAGCGCGAGCGCGACAACTGTCCCTGCCGCAGCCGTGGGGTACATAGTTACTTATAATGTAATCTCCTGGAATGTCACTGGACTGGCAGGGAAATTCCATGACCCAAAATGGCTAGAGTTCATCAGAACATTCCCTGTGATTTTTCTACAGGAGACTTGGTTGGTGGACTGCAAACTTTTTATTGAGGGTTACAAACCTTTTTTTGTACCAGCCGAAAGCTCACATAGTGGAAGAGCAAAAAGCGACCTGGTTATATATACTTCTTTAGCCCTGAAATGTGTAATCACCCCAATAAGCAGTACCAACAATAACATCCAAGCAGTCATTTTGAAGCGAGGGAACGCGAAGGTGCTCCTGATAAATTTCTATAATGCCGTAAATATTTCAGGGGCATGTCAAATTTACCAACTGTGTGCCTTTATAGAACAATACCGGAGAAAAGCACCATATTGTATGATTCTTACGGAGGACTTTAACATCCACCCATGCGGCAATCCAACAAAAACCGTCATGGGAGAACTGGGTTGTGGCAAAATGGGGGGCATACATTTTGAACACACTGATCGGGGTGATGCACTTAACTTTTTAATGAATGAACACGGCCTGACAAGCACAATGTCCGTGGTGGATGCCGCCAGTAAAAAATTGGTCGTCCCTACATTAAAGGGCCACTCAGGGGGGGACCTTTATAGATCATGTTTTAATTACAGAGGGCATACGAATCCGTCTATCAGGCTTTGAAATTTTAGATAGTATATACAGTGACCACAACCCTGTCTGTTTCCACCTGGCAGGGAACTTATTGGCTTTACGGGAAAAATCCACGCCTGTAGGGGTATTGAAATCTACAGACGGAAGACGCCGTCTTAAGTGGTCAATAGTAAACCCGGATGCACTTTATAACGGAATACACAAAATATGTGCTCGGGAACTAGAATTCTGTGTATCTCCTGCCTCAGCCCCCACGGACATCCTTAGGGCCTTCAAGACAATTACAACTAAAGTGGGCTCGATGTTATCTACCTCAATAACAGCTCCGAAACTCAGGGCCCCAAGATGGTTGTGGTCACAACTGCTCAAAGCTTTCTAGGGAGCTAAAGTTAGCATTGAAAAGCACTCCGAGAGACCGCACACTGATTCGCGCACTGCGCTCATCATATAAAAAAACACTAGTAAAGCGCAAGGGCGACCTTAAAGAAACGACCTGAAAGGATCTTTTAGATCCCAGTACCCTGAATAATTGCAAGGAATTTTGGGGCATAGTCAACAGATCACCGTTTGACACAGATGGGGTACCCGAAATTGGCACTAACATCCCTGAACATGAATGGGTACTGCACTTCAGCTCCATATTCAAGGCCAACGCTCCACAATTAGTCCTGCACGAGAATGGGCAGGGGGCAACACAACCACATTTTTCCCCAAAGGAAATTGAGCGAGGAATGTCAGGGTTGACAAGTAATAAAGCACCGGGCCCTGACGCAATGCCCCCGGATCTTTATAAGTCAAACATGGCATTATGGGCGCCGGTCCTTACATCAGTACTTAATGCAGCAGCAACCTTGGGCTGCCCTGGATCGTGGGGGACATCCACGATCGTCCCAGTCTTCAAGAAGGGAGACCTGGAACAGCACGACCTGCTATAGACCGATCTCCCTGATCGATTCTGTGGTCAAAGTCATGGGAGGGGTCATCTTGAATAGATTGTCAATATGGGCGGGGGAAAACAGGATCTTATCAGATATTCAATATGGGTTCCGACCTGGCCATTCCACGCTGGCGCAATGCCTAAATCTATACATGGTCCTTGGAAAGTATACCATGGCCCGCCGAGGCGCCATCTACATGGCGTTCATGGATCTCTCCTCCGCGTTTGACTGGGTAAACCGGGGGAAATTATGGGATCTCATAGGCACCATGGGGGTGGAACCCTCCCTGGTTTATTTCATAAGGGATCTACACAAGGATACCAAGGCAAACGTAAGATACTCCCTGGACCTCAGTGTATCCAGGAATTTTGCTGTGGAAAGAGGAGTAAGGCAGGGCTGCATTCTGGCCCCTTTTCTTTTTAATCTATATATTAACCCCTTCGCTGCTAGGCCTTTTCCCCTCCTGTGCTAAGCCTTTTTTTGGCGATTTGGGGTAGTGCGTGCTTAGGCCCCTGTAACTTTTTGACCACATAAGGTATCCACGCCACATTTGCGTCCTTTTCTTCCAACATCATATGGATTCTACAGGTGCCCAGGGTTTGTGGATTCCCTTGGAGGGGTTCCAGAAATTAACCAAAATATAGTGAAATATTTGTTTCTTTCAGAAAAATGGGAAAAACGGGCTGCAATTGAAAGCCTCTGGGTTTTTCCCTACAAATGGTATCAAAAAAGGATTTGTGGGGCTGAAATCTCCATTTTCTCAGCTTTTAGCGAATGACAGTCTTTTGTCAGAGAACCAACATTTTTCACACAGTTTTGGCATTTTCTGGGACATTTTCGAAATGTAGACAAATGTAGACAAAATTCTGAATTCAAAAAGGGGTCATTTGTCTAAATCCATGAAGGTTTCTTTGTAGAAACTAACAGTTAAATATTGCAATAATTGAAAATTTGTTGAAAAAAACAGCCTTTTGTCTCAACGTTTTCACCTATAACTTCTTGTAATTTTGATCGTTCTTGGAAAGCAATGTACCATTACATTCGGTAGACCTTCCTGGTTGTAGGGATATATAGGACTTGTAGTTTCGCCAAGAACCCGATGAACCCAGATCCAAAAACTCAGCAGCAACTTGCAATGTTTTTTGGTGACACTGTCAAAACAACCAGCTTTTGCTCCCACCCAGCGTTCCCCAAGGTCTCCCAAATAAAATGGTACCTCACTTGCGTGGTTAGGCATAGTGGCTGCAACAGGAAAAGGTCCAAATCGTACCCTATAGCAAAACTACCTTGATTTCTTGTGTGGGTGCCTCAAAGCAGAACAGGCTAAAAATGAATTTTAAAAAAAAATGTAGTTTTTAGGTTTGACAAATTAAGCACCCCATCTTAGTCACAGGCCTTTGGCCCACCCACACAAGTGAGGTATCATTTTACTCGGGAGATCAAGGGGAACGCTGGGCGGTAGGACATTTGTGCCGGCAGGGAGATCCCACCCAAAAATGTATGAAAAAGTGTTTTTTTTAACCTAAATTTAAGGTTTGCAGGGATTTCTGTTTAGGAAAACATTGGGGGACCCACATATGCCATACCTCCCTGGACTCCCCCGCGTGTCTAGTTTTCAGAACTGTTTGGATTTGGTAGTTTCAAAAGATGGCCACTGAGCCCCGGGCCAAAAACTCAGGTGCCCCCCCCAAAAAATCTAGGTAGTTTTGCTATAGGGTATTTTAAATTCACCACCGTACGATTTGAACCTTTTCCTGCTGCAGCCACTATGCCTACCCACACAAGTGAGTTACCATTTTTTTCGGGAGACCTTGTGGAAACCCTGGGTGGGTGGAAATTTGTTGATCCACGTAGATTCCAGAACTTTTCACCACAGAAATGTGAGGAAAATGTTTTTTTTTGTCAAATTCTTAGATTTGTAAGGGATTCTGGGTAACAAAACCTGGTGGTAAGCAGTCGAGTCACCCCATCCTGAATTCCCCTGGGTGTCTAGTCTTCAAAAATGTATAGGTTTGCTAAGTTTCCCTAGGTGCTGGCAGAGCTAGGGCTCAAAAACAAAAGGTAGTCTCTTTGTCCAAAAGGGCAAGATTTCACTGGGAAATTGAGGTGCGACCACGTTGCGTTTTGCGCTGTTTCATGTCGCAGCCACTATGCCTACCCACGCAAGTGAGGTACCATTTTTTTCGAGAGACCTGGGTGAACGCTGGGTGGGTGGAAATTTGTTGATCCACGCAGATTCCAGAACTTTCCACCACAGAAATGTGACGAAAATGTATTTTTTTTGTCAAATTCTTATCTTTGCAAGGGATTCTGGGTAACAAAACCTGGTGGTAGGCAGTCGAGTCACCCCATCCTAAATTTCCCTGGGTGTCTAGTTTTAAAAAATGTATAGGTTTGCTAGGTTTCCCTATGTGCTGGCAGAGCTAGGGCTCAAAAACAAAAGGTAGTCTCTTTGTCGAAAAAGGGCAAGATTTCACTGGGAAATTGAGGAGCGACCACGTTGCGTTTTGCGCTGTTTCATGTTGCAGCCACTATGCCTACCCACGCAAGTGAGGTACCATTTTTTTCGGGAGACCTTGGGGAACGCTGGGTAGGTGGAAATTTGTTGATGCACGCAGATTCCAGAACTTTCCACCACAGAAATGTGAGAGAAATGTGTTTTTTTGTCAAATTCTTATCTTTGCAAGGGATTCTGGGTAACAAAACCTGGTGGTAGTCAGTCGAGTCACCCCATCCTGAATTCCCCTGGGTGTCTAGATTTTAAAAATGTATAGGTTTGCTAGGTTTCCCTAGGTGCTGGCAGAGCTAGGGCTCAAAAACAAAAGGTAGTGCCTTTGTCCAAAAAGGGCAAGATTTCACTGGGAAATTGAGGTGCTACCACGTTGCGTTTTGCGCTGTTTCATGTCGCAGCCACTATGCCTACCCACGCAAGTGAGGTACCATTTGTTTTGGGAGACCTGGGGGAACGCTGGGTGGGTGGAAATTCATTGATCCATGCAGATTCCAGAACTTTCCACCACAGAAATGTGAGGAAAATGTGTTTTTTTTGTCAAATTCTTATCTTTGCAAGGGATTCTGGGTAACAAAACCTGGTGGTAGGCAGTCGAGTCATCCCATCCTGAATTCCCCTGGGTGTCTAGTTTTCAAAAATGTATAGGTTTGCTAGGTTTCCCTAGGTGCTGGCAGAGCTAGGGCTCAAAAACAAAAGGTAGTCTCTTTGTCCAAAAAGGGCAAAATTTCACTGGGAAATTGAGGTGCGACCACGTTGCGTTTTGCGCTGTTTCATGTCGCAGCCACTATGCCTACCCACGCAAGTGAGGTACCATTTTTTTCGGGAGACCTGGGGGAACGCTGGGTGCATGGAACTTTGTTGATCCACGCAGATTCCAGAACTTTCCACCACAGAAATGTGAGGAAAATGTGTTTTTTTTGTCAAATTCTTATCTTTGCAAGGGATTCTGGGTAACAAAACCTGGTGGTAGGCAGTCAAGTCACCCCATCCTGAATTCCCCTGGGTGTCTAGTTTTTAAAAATGTATAGGTTTGCTAGGTTTCCCTAGGTGCTGGCAGAGCTAGGGCTCAAAAACAAAAGGTAGTCCCTTTGTCCAAAAAGGGCAAGATTTCACTGGGAAATTGAGGTGCGACCACGTTGCGTTTTGCGCTGTTTCATGTCGCAGCCACTATGCCTACCCACGCAAGTGAGGTACCATTTTTTTCGGGAGACCTGGGGGAATGCTGGGTGCGTGGAACTTTGTTGATCCACGCAGATTCCAGAACTTTCCACCACAGAAATGTGAGGAAAATGTGTTTTTTTTGTCAAATTCTTATCTTTGCAAGGGATTCTGGGTAACAAAACCTGGTGGTAGGCAGTCAAATCACCCCATCCTGAATTCCCCTGGGTGTCTAGTTTTTAAAAATGTATAGGTTTGCTAGGTTTCCCTAGGTTCTGGCGGAGCTAGGGCTCAAAAACAAAAGGTAGTCCCTTTGTCCAAAAAGGGCAAGATTTCACTGGGCAATTGAGGTGCGACCATGTTGCGTTTTGCGCTGTTTCATGTCGCAGCCACTATGCCTACCCATGCAAGTGAGGTACCATTTTTTTCGGGAGACCTGGGGGAACGCTGGGTGGGTGGAAATTTGTTGATGCACGCAGATTCCAGAACTTTCCACCACAGAAATGTGAGGAAAATGTGTTTTTTTTGGTCAAATTCTTATATTTGCAAGGGATTCTGGGTAACAAAACCTGGTGGTAGGCAGTCAAATCACCCCATCCTGAATTCCCCTGGGTGTCTAGTTTTTAAAAATGTATAGGTTTGCTAGGTTTCCCTAGGTTCTGGCGGAGCTAGGGCTCAAAAACAAAAGGTAGTCCCTTTGTCCAAAAAGGGCAAGATTTCACTGGGCAATTGAGGTGCGACCATGTTGCGTTTTGCGCTGTTTCATGTCGCAGCCACTATGCCTACCCACGCAAGTGAGTTACCATTTTTTTCGGGAGACCTGGGGGAACACAGGGTGGGTGGAAATTTGTTGATCCACGCAGATTCCAGAACTTTCCACCACAGAAATGTGAGGAAAATGTGTTTTTTTGTCAAATTCTTAGCTTTGCAAGGGATTCTGGGTAACAAAACCTGGTGGTAGGCAGTTGAGTCACCCCATCCTAAATTTCCCTGGGTGTCTACTTTAAAAAAATGTATAGGTTTGCTAGGTTTCCCTAGGTGCCGGCAGAGCTAGGGTCCAAAAACTACAGGTAAGCACTTTGCCATAAAAGGGTCAATTTTTAACTGCAAAATTGAGGTGTGACCACGTTGCATTTTGCGCCATTTCCTGTCGCAGGCACAAGGCCGACCCACACAAGTGAGGTACCGTTTTTATCGGGAGACTTAGGGTAATTCAGATTTGTAAATCAACTGTTATTACCAATTGAGTTTTCATGCATTTCTCCCTTCCCAATGAAAGACATTGTGTAAAAAAAAAATATTTTTCAAAAATGACCAATAATTCTCATGCTAGTATGAGTATTCCCAATTCTGAAAATGTGCAATTATATACTGTTTCTAGACTCTATAATTTGTACCCAATTCAGAAATACATAGGTGTCTTTCATACCGATTTTTCCACATATACATTTTCCAAGAATAAGTGCTCTATACCCAGTAAAAAAAAAAAAACCATTGCAAGTTGCTGCTCAGTTTTTGGATCTGGGTTCGTCGGGTTCTTGGAGACAAGCCCTGGACCAAAACCTCACGAGAACCCCCTTGCAAAACCAAATTGTTTTGAATGAATTAAGTTTTCAATTGGAGAACGTGCGATTCTGGGGACAATATCGCATGGAAATTGTGACAGACAATTTCAAGTTTGCAAGAGATTGTGGACAAAAAATAACAATAGAATTCACCAAAAAGACATGACCATATACTACCATGATTTAACAATAATATCTAAATTTAGAAAGTTATTTATAGCTATAATATACACCATAACAGAGTTACTCAAAAGTCAAAGATTCAAGCACGGCTATCTATTCCTCAAAGACACACACATACAGGTTGGATTTGGCACGAGGGCGAGTTATGGTTCAGTACATAAAATTTTATCAACATGATATTTCAAAAAAATGAAATGCTCTGTCAATAAATAAATGCATAAAAACCGAACCAGTGACTCGCAACTCGTGAGCTGTAAAGCCACGACAAGGCACCAACCGTTTTACAGGCCATTCATGCACCTTTCATACCTGATACAAACCAGACCACTGACACCACCTGGAAGGAAAAGCAACACATTACAACAATCAATAAGGGACAAGGTACACCCTACTGCAGAAAGAAAAGAAAAAAACAAATATTACTGCACAGCCATCTAATCCGCAAGCACACACACATACTGGTTGGATTTGGCATGAGGGTGAGTGATGATTCAGTACATACAATTGTATTCGCAAGTAATTTCACAAAAATGAAATACACTGCGTATAATTGAAAGTATGATTAACTGAACCACTGACTCACAGCTCGTAAGCTGTAAAGCCACGTCAAGGCACCAACCTCTTTACAGGCCATTCATACACCTTTCGTACGTGTGACACATACAAAACATTCACACCGCCAGCCGCGGACCCATCACATTTCAACACTCACACCAGCAAACAGCGCCATTCAAGGGCCCATCACTTTCACACGCCCACATTTCTGACACTGCAACTACACAAAATGATGGACTGCGTGGAGTGTCACTCAACTAGCAGTGTGTGTAGTGACCAACAGAAAGTAACTACTCACACACCGCCAGCCGAGTGCCAGTCCACCCACACCACCATCCAAACACCAGACCATGCACACCGCCAGCCAAACACCACTCAGCGCACACCGACAGCCAAGCACAACTCCGTGCACAGACAGCCAAGTACCACTCCACACACACCACCAGCCAAGCGCCACTCCACACACACCGCCAGCCAAGCACCACTCCGTGCACAGACAGCCAAGTACCACTCCACGAACACCACCAGCCAAGCGCCACTCCACACATTCCGCCAGCCAAGCACCACTCCGTGCACAGACAGCAAAGTACCACTCCACGCACACCACCAGCCAAGCGCCACTCGGTGCACAGACAGCCAAGTACCACTCCACACACACCATCCAGCCAAGCGCCACTCCACACACACTGCCAGCCAAGCACCACTCCGTGCACAAACAGCCAAGTACCACTCCACACACACCATCCAGCCAAGCGCCACTCCACACACACCACCAGCCAAGTGCCACTCCACACATACCACCAGCCAAGCACCACTCCACACACACCACCAACCAAGCACCACTTCGTGCACAGACAGCCAAGTACCACTCCACGCACACCACCAGCCAAGCGCCACTCCACACACACCATCCAGCCAAGAGCCACTTCACACACACCACCAGCCAAGCGCCACTCCACACACACCACCAGCCAAGCACCACTCCACACACACCACCAGCCGAGCACCACTTCGTGCACAGACAGCCAAGTAACACTCCACGCACACCACCAGCCAAGCGCCACTCCACGCACACCGCCAGCCAAGCACCACTCCGTGCACAGACAGCCAAGTACCACTCCACACACACCATCCAGCCAAGCGTCACTCCACACACACCGCCAGCCAAGCACCACTCCGTGCACAGACAGCCAAGTACCCCTCCACGCACACCACCAGCCAAGCGCCACTTCACACACACCGCCAGCCAAGCACCACTCCATGCACAGACAGCCAAGTACCACTCCACACACAACATCCAGCCAAGCGCCACTCCACACACACCGCCAGCCAAGCACCAGCCTGCACACACCACAAACACATTTGGAATTTTTTTTTTCAAAATAACACTAAACAAATGGAAATACCTACAAATCAGCTAACACAAATTCTAAAACTAAACACATTGCACTAATGCCAATCCTTGAAACAAACTAAAAATGTTTACAGAATACAGACCAGGCAATTCACTTTACAGCTCATTAAAACTCCCAAAACTTCTTTTGCGTGTGGTACGATTTAAAACAAGCTGACAGACACAATCCAGGCTTAGAAGGACAGTCAGGGCAGTACATACGAGACTCCTTCCGCACGCCTCTTCGCCAACAGACTCTGCATCTTCTAGTCGGAAAGTCTCTTACGGTAGTGGGAGGAATGTATTCAGGAAAGTGGCGATCTTTCAATCTAGCCACATCCTCCACCACTCCAAATCTAGGAACACTTGCCTGCTCCACAAGTACAAGGCTGCCTATTATAGACTCCTGAAACTTAACAAAAGGCATCTTCGACTCAGGACAAGACTTCTGGTACACAACAAAAGCATTAAAGGATGCCAAGTGGAACAGATGGATAGCCAACTTCTTGTACCAAACGTAAGCCTTTCGAAAAGCAGCATAAGGTTCCAACCTCTGATCTACTCTGTCAACACCACCCATGTACTTATTGTAAGCTAAAATGCACACAGGTTTGCGCACTTCAGCACCCTGACTCCAAACAGGCACAGGTACAGTACTTTCATCGTGGATAGTAGTCAGCATGTACACATCTCTCTTGTCTGAAAACTTCACAGCTAGAAGCTCCCCACATCGCAATGCAGTAGACTGTCCCCGCACAAGCCTTTTGCAAACAAGTTCCTTTGGGAAACCTTTACGGTTACTGCGCATTTTGCCACAAGCAACAGTGCCCATTTTGTCCAACTCCTTAAACAACCGCACACCAGTGTAGAAGTTATCTACATATAAATGGTGGCCTTTGTTAAATAATCCTCTACCTAGTTCCCACACAATTTTCTCAGTCACTCCAAAAGTGGAAGGACAACGAGGAGGGTTAATGCTGGACTCCTTACCAGTGTACTGTCACACAGCATATACAGTTTGATTCCATAGCGTGCCCTCTTACTAGGAATGTATTGCCTAAAAACCAAGCGGCCCTTGAACAATAGCAAAGACTCATCCACTGCAATTTCTTTACCAGGGGCAAAGATCTCAGAAAAACAATCAACAAAGTGATCAAGGACAGGCCGAATTTTAAACAAACAGTCACAATCAGGGTGATCGCGTGGCAACGCTAAACCATTATCAACAAAATGCATCATCCGAAGAAGAAGCATATACCGATCATGACTTATGACTGCTGGAAATATAGCTGTTGCCATCAAGGGACTAGTGGACCAATATGAAGACATTGATGGCTTCCTTAGCAAGCCCATCAAAAAAGTTAATCCCAAAAACTTCTTCATCTCTTCAACATTTGTGGGAGTCCACCGGGTTGCTCTAGAATGGGGCTTAAGGCTGGCACTGTTGTCCCTCAAAAACTGTTCTGCATACAAATTAGTTTGATCAACAATCTCTTGCAAAAACACATCGTCAAAAAACAACTGGAAAAAATGTATTGGCAGAAAATTCCCAGTATTCACTCTACACCAAGGAACACCAGTGAACACTGGCAATGCCGGCTGCACCATGCCAGGGGGAACCCAGAGGCCATCCCTATCAACGGGGGGAGCAGCCACCCCAGCCTGCAGCCCAGAAGCCTCTTGCTGCTGTTCACCAACGGGAAGCCTAACAGCCACAGATACTTCTGGCTGCACAACATCAACAGAAAACATAGCATCCCCAGAGGGCTCTTCCTGCACTACACCAACGGGAAGCCTAGCAGCCTGAGATGCTTCTTGCTGCACTACACCACTGGGAAACCAAGCAGGCCCAGATGCCACTTGCCGCTCTACACCAATGGGAAGCCTAACAGCCCCAGATGCCTCTTGCTGCACTACACCAACAGGAAGACTAACAGCACCAGATGCCTCTTGGCGCACCACAGCAATGTGAAGCCTTTTGGGCGCAGGCTGCAGCCCACATGCCTCTTGCCGACGTAAAAAGAAAGGAAACCTTGCGGCCCTAGGCAGCAGCACAGATGCCTCTTGGCCCACTACCGGCACATCAAAGTCCTCCTCTACCATAGGCCCTCCATCAGCACTAGAAGAAGATTCATCATCCGATGATTCCATGCGAAGAGAAAACTCACTGCCTGAATCTTCTGCCCCTACCTCTGGGTCCGAATCGGAGTCAGTCTCTGAACCATGGTCAGAGGAAGACTCAAAAAGCAAACCAAGAACCTGCTGAGCAGTAATCCTGCGACTAGCCATTATCCTTATAAAGCAAGAAGACTGCACACACAAGTGAACAACAACCTACACTGTGCAAAGTAAGAAGTAAACAAGGTAAGGCTTTCACACAAAGAACAATACAATCCAAAACAATTTCACTCTTACCAAAAATAGCTACACTCACCAGCACCTACTCTGCTGAGACACAGCAAAAAGAAATGAAATCCCACTAGAAAGGAAAAAAAAATTACAGATTAGAAAACAAAGTGCCCATCAAGCACTAATGCTGAAAAAAAAAAACACAGACCACACAAACTGCTATAAGTACACCTTTTTCAAAAAGACAATCATCAAGGGAAAGTAGTACAAAATACATTCACTTACCAAGCACAAGCAACTACACAAGCTGCAAAACCAGCAGTAACAGACCCGCAACCTACAACAATCCAAACAGCAAAAGCCTGGAACAAGACAAAAATAGAGAAGAAAAAAAAAATACCACCACAATTCACAAACATTATAAGCATTAAAAAAAAACACACAAATTTGCCCCCCAAATGTAGATTCGCCCAGATGGGCCATCAAATAGGGCTTGGACAAATTGGGATTAGGTGAGGAAAACCATCAAAACACTGGTTAATTTTTTTGCTGCCTGACCCCTTTGGTGCCAGTCGGTCTTTTGCTCCTAACAGTACCCCCATCACACGGGGGCAGTACCAGACCAAAAATATAACCACCATTGGAACCAAGCCTTGCCCAAGGGATCGCTTCGACACACTACAAATCTCAAATCCTAGGGCCTAGTGGGCCAAAAAACAGAAGAGAAAAGGGCCTATTCGCCCCCAGGGGGGTGGGGGTGAAGCAGAAAAACATTCCCAAAACAAGTTCCCTCTAAGAAGCAAACCTTGCCCAAGGGGTAGCCTCCATAACAAAAAAAAAACCAATCCCTGGTGCCTAGTGGCATTTTCTGCCCCCCCCTGGGGGCAAAACGGGCCAAAAAACTAGCCTATTTGCCCCCGGGGGGCAAAAATATACATAAAAAATTAAGACCCCTCCAGGAAGTGACCATTGCACAAGGGGTCAATACAAACCATGTAAAAAAAAAACCTGGTGCTAGTGGCAATTTTCTGCCCCCCCCCCCCCAAATGGGCCTATTTGCCCCAAGGGGGGGCAGAAATTAATAAACAGAACTACTAGCCACCAGGAAGCGACCCTTCCCCAAGGGGTCGCTTCCAAAACATATACATTGCCCCAAAACGAATCCCTGGTGCTAGTGGGGAATTTCTGCCCCCCCTGGCAAAACGGCCAAAAAAACAGGCCGATTTTTTTTTATCACAGCCCACCTGGAAGCGATCCTTGCCCAAGGGGTCGCTTCCTAAAAACTAAATTTAAATACCCTGGTGCTAGTGGGCATTTTCTGCCCCCCCCTTGGGGGCAAAACGGCAAACAAAACAGGCCGATTTGCCTCCAGGGGGGACAGAAAATGAACAACAAAATCATGGCCACCTGGAAGCGACCCTTACCCAAGGGGTCGCTTCCCAAAACAAACATTGCCCTATAAAAAAATCCCTGGTGCCAGGGGGGGCAGAAAATCGAAAATATTATTGCTGCCCACCTGGAAGCGACCCTTGCCCAAGGGGTCGCTTCCGAAAAGCTAAATTTAAAATCCCTGGTGCTAGTGGGGGCATTTCCGCCGCACGATCGCGACGCTGTGCGCGATCGTGAGGCAGAAATGCAAAGAGACATCAGGGGAGAGAAAAATCTCTTTCCTCTCCCCTGATGCCTCTTTGCGGCCCCAAACCCCCGCCGGACTCCAAAAACCTACCTTGTTCCCAGGCGTGCAGGAAGCAAATGGCTTCCCGAGCGCCTGGGAATCACTGATGATGTCAGCGCGCGCTGACGTCATCAGGGATTCCCATGGGGAGGGGCGGGGGCGGCTGCCATCCCGGTACTTTGGGACAAGATCGGAGACCCTCGGGGGGAGCGCAAGCGCTTCCCCCAAGGGTGGGGCTCATGACGAGCTGGGCTCATCATCAGCGCATGACCGGTGTGCGCCATGACGAGCCCAGCTCGTCATCAGCCCCGAAGGGGTTAACGAGTTAGATGCATTTTTGGTAAAAACTAATGCTGACTTTCCTTACGTTGGGCGCAGGAACCCCCAGAGGCCTACAAACCTTACTGAATGCTTTTCATGAATTTATGGCTGATCATGACCTTGCCATAAATAATACCAAATCTTATATTATGCAAATAGGAGCTCGCCCAAAAAAACTGTTTCCATTTGTGGTAAACGCTGAAAAGGTACCTGTATCTAGATAATTTTCATACCTGGGTGTCCTGTTTGACGACCAGTTAAAATGGGGCCCGCTGGTTCAAAGGAAAAGAGGCGAGATGATAAGGGCAAACTCAGCAATATTCAATTTCGCGGCTAAAATGGGCAAACGCCCACTAGCCGCACTATTGAAGATATACCAGGCAAAAAGTGTTGCCCTGGGTTGTTACGGTAGTGAACTATGGGGGTATGCCACCGTTGAAAGCATTGAGGTGGCAGAGAACAAATTTCTGAAACAATTACTGGGGGTACCCAAGGGAACAGCCAACCTAATAGTTCACGAGGAAACCGGAACACCCTACATCACCGATACCATAGCACTTCGGCCTCTATTGTTCTGGCTCAAGTGCTGGCTAAACAAAGACCTGGTCCTTAACCACCAGCTCCTAAGTGATGTGTTGTCTCAGGAACATATGCTTAATGTACCATGGCTTAAATATCTAAAATGCTGTTTTAATGGGCTGGGGCACCCGGATCTTTTTCTTAAACCGGAACTGATTGTCTCCGCTGACGTAGAGTTTGTTAAAAAAAACTTTGTGTTAATGAAACAACTTGCAAGAGAAGAGGCGGAATTGGTAAAACTCAGCATACGTAGATTTATAATGCACAAAACCACATCTCTAATGGAGCCTTATCTGTCATGGCCCATTACAAATACGAGCGGTTT
This sequence comes from Lissotriton helveticus, assembly GCF_964261635.1. Classification (NCBI taxonomy): domain Eukaryota; kingdom Metazoa; phylum Chordata; class Amphibia; order Caudata; family Salamandridae; genus Lissotriton; species Lissotriton helveticus. The sequence continues at coordinate 861,602,769 of NC_136070.1, read as the reverse complement.
CTTTTAACAAGGTTCCAGTTGGGGTATTACCATCTTTTATCAGCTATACCCATGGGATTACATAGAGGCCAGATGTCACCTCCCTGCGGCTGCGACAATCTGTCTCCGCAGGATCTGGTGCACTTTTTATTTATTTGTCCATTCTATAACTCCCTGCGGAGGTTTTATTTGAAACACCTGTTAAAAAAAATTAAATTCAAACAGTTGCGCCCGCACTGTTTTACCTGCAAATGTTAAAATCTGAAAGCACCTTATATACGGTTGGTTTTCTTAAATCAGCTCTAAAATCCAGAAATGCCAGAGAACCCTAATAGTCTACTAACTTGTTATTAAATCTGTATTTTACAGGTATATTTTTTTTATGCCTCTGTAAATTAAATGTATTGAGTCTAAATTGAGGAAATGATTCTGTTTTTATCTTTTTAAAACTTTCATGTCCATGTTGTAATGTTGCTTTTATGTTTTTAAGATATGTAAAACCGAATAAAGTATTTTGACTTTGACTTTGACTACTACCCCAGCAGAAGACAGTTGAACATTTTACACTTGCTGCCTTTCTTCGCAGGGGTTATCCATTGTTCTTTAATTTCATATTCTGATTCAAAGTCAATGCCCTTTACCAAGCCTTTTTTTTGTAGCTACTACCTCGCCTAAAGGCAGTAGGTAATTTCCACACTTGTAGCCTTTCTTATTTTTTACATTAATCATCTTCCAACCAATCAACACATCATCTAAACATACACACACCTACTTGCTGCCTTTCTTGGCTGTGGTTATCAACTATTGTTCTATTTCATATCTGTATTCAAAGTGCAAGCCCTTTATCAAGCCTTTTTGTTGTAACAACTACCCCGGCCAACAGCACGCAAAACTTTACAGACTTGCTGCCTTTCTTAGATGGGGTTATCAATTGTTCTTTAATTTCATATTCTGATTCAAAGTCAAGGCCCTTTATCGAGCCTTTTTGTTGTAGCTACGACCCCGGCCGGAGACAGTACAAAATTTGCACAATGGCTACCTTTCTTGCCTGCGGTTATCAATTATTCTTCTTGTAATACAAATTCAAAGTGCAGACCTTTTATTGAGTCTTCTTGGTAACTACTACCGATGAATGGCAGTACATAATTTGCACACTTACGTCCTTTTTTGCACCTTTTCAACCACACAGTGTATGTAATTTAGGCAGTTGCTTCCTTCCTTGGATGTACTGACAGTTTCTCAGGCTCCCACTACGGAATCCGATTCACAGTCTATAATGGCCTGAAAAACAAAACACCCACTTCTTTTACAAGGCAGTGCATAGTTTCAACTTCTGCTGCCTTTCTTAATTTTCAGCTTTTTCATCTTCCACTCAATCAACCCATCATTCACAAATATACACACCTACTTGCTGCCTTTTTTGACTGGATTTATCAATTATTCCTGAATTTCATATTTTGATTCAAAGTCAATGCCCTTTATAGAGCCTTTTTATTATAGCTACTACACAACATAGGAGCTCTATAAAAACATCTAAATCTACAGCACTACATGCCAAAAAGAAATACTTACTGTGCAAGTGACATTTTCCACCTGTAACATATAAGATCTGTTAATAGAAAAGAAACATGTTCTCAGTCAAGTGAAATTAGTTTTTGTGATATATGTATTCTTATAATGCGTGTAGGATACAGGACCATTCCTGTCCTCCTATACGCAGATGGCGCTGTGTTACTACCTCAAACACCTTTAGGTCTCCAGAGGCTCTTGGAAACATTTGGGACCTTTATGAATTCCCTGGATTTGTTGGTAAATATCTCAAAATCCCATGCCTTGACCATGGAACAACGTAAGAATACAACTAAAACTTTTTACTGTAACGGGGCAGAGCTCACTAGAGTAAAGGTTTTCACATAATTGGGCATCCTGTTTGAAGACAGATGCTCTTGGGCCCCCCAGCTTAAAGCCAAAAAATATGCTGTGCTGAGATCATCATCAGCATTACTAAGCTTTGCACGGCAATTGGGAGCCAAGCCCTGTGAGACTATTCTCGCCATCTATTGGTCGAAATCCCTGTCTATTGTCACTTATGGCGCAGCTATTTGGGGATACAAACAAGAGGTAGAGGTCCAGATGGCAGAAACTGTATTTTTTGCTCCCTTCTGTCCGTCCCCAATCCACTCCAACATTTTCTATCCACCAGGAAGTAGGGATGGGATATGTGACCGACCTGGTGAGTTTGGCTCCTTTGGTTTGCGGGATAAAAACTTGACTTAACCCTAAACTCACATTGAACCACCAGATCTTAAGGGATTGCTTTGCCCTAGACAAACTTTAGCAAAATTGAGTGGCTGTCATATGTCAAGACTATGTTTTTTTAAACTCGGGCGCCCAGATATCTACCAAGTTCCAGAAGGAATTAAGAAAACTATCCTAAAATGGATTAAATCACAGTATTTGAGTTTACTTGGGCTGGAACGGGAGGTTGAGGAAATAAAAAAACAACTGGTTAGGGCTCACTACTTATTGATCTTATCACCATCACTAGAACCCTATCTAAGAATCGTGACAAAGCCCCTCCATTGTTGGCTTTTGACCAGGTTTTGCTTCAACCTTGGAAAAATGTTCAGGATGGTGTAAACCGGAAGACTCAGCCCCGTGTAACTGTGATAGTTTCCCAAATCAAAACACTATGCACTTTATAATGTTCTGTGATTCTTATACTGAAATTAGGAAGAAGACTTTAATTCCGCTTTTGAGGGGCAAGGGCTTTCTTCAGGTTAGACCAGCACTAATGTACCTTCAATTGTTAGACAATACCTGGAACAATTTTAACATTGCTAGTTTTCTTGTTGCTGCTGTTCGCCTTAGGAAACAAAGATTCCCACTGATGATTGAACTACAACCCGTGAATGGCAGTGAGTAATTTGCACACTTGCGTCCTTTCTTGAGTCCTTTCTACCGCACAGTGTGTGTACTTTGTGCACTTGCATTGTTTGCTTAGATGTGATACGCATTTCTCAGGCTCCCATTGCGGAATCCGACGCACAGTCTGTGTAATGGACTGAAAAACGAAACACCCACTTCCTTTACAAAGCAGTAGGTAGTTTGCTCGTCTACTGCCTTTCTTAATTTTCACCTTATTCTGCTTCCTCTAGCAGAAACACACCTACCTGCTGCCTTTCTTGACTGTCTTTGCCAACTATTATTCTAATTCAAAGTAGAAGCCCTGGAAAGGGCCCGGTGTTGTTATTTTTCAGCACTACGGCCCAGAGTGGGAACTTAGTGCACTTGCTTTGCTTCCTTAGATGTGGTAGTCATTTCTCAACATCCCACTGCGGAATCCGACACCCTGTCTGTATAATAAAAAGGATATCCAAAGATCCACTTCCCTGACAAAGCAGAGGATAGTTTGCGTATCTGCAGCCTTTCTTATTTTTCACCTTATCCATCTTTTACTCGATCAAGACACCATCCACACATACACACACTTACATGCTGCCTTTTTTGGCTGGAGTTATCAATTATTCTTCAATTTCATATCCTGATTCAAAGACAAGGCCCTTTATCGAGCCTTTTTGTTGTAACTACTTCCCCAACTAAACACACTAGGTAATTTGTACACCTTTGCAACCTTTCTTATTTTTTACATTATTCATCTTCCACTCAATCAACACATCATCCACACCTACACACACCTACTTGATACCTTTCTTGGCTATAGTTATCAACTATTCTTCTATTTAATATTCAAAGTGCACGCCCTTTATCGAGCCTTTTTGTTGTAACAACTACCCCAGCCGAAGGCAGTAAGAAATTTGCACAGTTGCTGCCTTTCTTGGCTGGGGTTATCATTTATTCTTGAATTTCATATTCTGATTCAAAGTCAAGACCCTTTATTGACCCTTTTTGTTGTAGCTACTACCCCGGCCGAAGGCAGTGGGTAATTTGCACACTTGTAGCTTTTCTTATTTTTTACATTATTCATCTTCTACTCAATCAACACATGATCTACTCATACACACACCTACTTTCTGCTTTTTTTAACTGGGGTTATCAATTATTCTTGAATTTCACATTCTGATTCAAAGTCAAGGCCCTTTATCGAGCCTTTTTGTTTTAGCTAGTACCTCGGCCAAACACAACATGACATGGCAGGACTATGAAAAGCATCTAAATCTACAGCACTACATGCCAAAAAGAAATGCTTACTGTGTAAGTGACATTTTCCATTGTTAAGATATAAAATCTGTCAAGAGAAAATAAACATGTTCTCAGTAACGTGAAATAACTTTTTATGATATAACTATTTTCACAACTTCTTTACTGTTGTATGTTGTTACAGTGTTTTTTTCCTCCTCACGTTCAATATCGTAAACTACACTGCAACTATTTTCACAACTTCATTACTGTAATATCGATGTTTGTAGTACTCGCATAAAACATTTTATGACACCTTGAAACTATTTTTAAAACTTGTTTACTATAATATCAGTGTTTCAACTGCTTTCATAAAACTTTTTGGGATATATTGCAACTATTCTAAAAAATTCTACACTGTAATATCAGTGTTTGAGTTGGTAACAGAAAATAAATGTGATACACTGTACTGTGTGGCTCACTACAATATTAAAACAGAAATTTGATAGTGTTTGCTGGAATTGTAAGGATACAGACCAGGGTATTCAAGGTATAAAACACAAGATTTATGGTGCATGGAAGAGTGCATACTTTGGGGCAGATTTATGATGACTGGCGCATCCCTGGGGATGCGCCAGTCATCCTGCGCCGCTGCTCCGCCACCCGTGGTGCGCCGCATTTATAATGCGGCGCACCATGAGGCAAAAACAGCACAGATGCGTGACGCATCTGTGCCGTAAAGGTGGCGCATTGCTGGAGCTGCGTCGCAAGCGCGACACAGCTCCAGCAAGGCTCGGGGGTGCCCTATCTCCACAATGCTGCGTCAAGACCTACGCCTGCTTCAAGCAGGCGCAGGGTTTTGACGTAGCATTGTCCTGTATGTGACTGAGTGAAATCTCATAGATTTCACTCAGCCACTTTTAGGAGGGGTTCCTGAGCAGGAACGCCCCCCCTGCGCCGGAACGCCTCCTTAAGGCGCAGGGCTTTACAACGTGACGCATCTCCTAGATGCGTCACGTTGTAAATAGGGCGCATTGTTTGCGCCGCCGTTGCGTCAAATAAAGTGACGCACCGGCGGCGCAAGGCCGTCATAAATCTGCCCCTTAGTCTATACGAGTTTGAAGCAGTCCATGCCTTAAGGCCCACTTTGCAACATGAGTACTTCAGTACTAGCTGAATGAATCCAATTCTGCAAGAAGTGTGTCTCAAACCAATATTTTTTTATAATAATACATTTATTCTTGTAACATCTCATAATTTAATAGAACTTTTAAAATAATTTCATCATATATTTCATTTTCCTGCTTATCAATTTCAAAGGTCATATAATCATACTCGATGTCATCTAATGCTTCCACAAAATCAGCATCCAAGATTTCGTCTACAAAATTACAACTGATATCTGCAGCATTCATTTCTTCCTCTTCATTGTAGCTACTTATAAAAAGTATGTTCAGCTCTTCTATGACACTGTTATTAATTTTGAAACCGTCTTCCAACTTCCATTCTATTTTTCTTTTTTTGTAGGTCCATCTACAAAAACATAAACACTTCATTCTATCCTGACTGTAATATCAGCATATTTTGTACTTGAGTGTATATTATTTTGAAAACATTCGAAAAATAAATACAATAAATACAGTGTCACTATGCATTGTGTCAAGTGCTTTACTTAGCATATACAAGAATATGTTACCTTTCATTGTAATCACATACAAACCAAAACAAGATACAACACTTCAACTAAAGCACATTACATAATGGTACAAAGCATCTCATTGGAATGTTTGGTATTAGGATAACATCCACAACTCACATATAAAATGATTTTAGAAACGTGTTACTTTTTCAATGATAAGGATTAGTAATATCTTTCTGAGAACATTTGAATTTTTAAAAGGGTAAAGTAAGAGGTGAAGAACACAGGTAAGAAGTTATATCTCAAGATGCAAGAATGGATGAAAAGGGTGGTCCAAAATCTCCATGTACAATACCCAGTGGAGACGTTTTAAAAGCGGGTACACTCAGGGAATTCTATATTGTGCAATAAGTGTTCACGACAACACCTCTCAGAATGGGCAAGAATAGATAAAATAATGGATTGCATGTGCTTGGATTATGATGAGAATACACTGTAGAAGGACCACGGTCAAGTGCAAAGATTAAATACTTAAGACATAGCAAACAAAGTGACAACAAGAACCAGAAGGGTCCAAGAGTGGTGGAGAATGGGTTTCTTAACCTGTGTCCTACCTAATGTGTTGTAAACTTAAAACAGTGACGACAGCAGTGCCTTACTTTCACTCCCTCCATTACGTTGTCAATTAGGGTGGAGGGAGAGAAAGGAAAGGAGTAAACTACATGTCTACAGATGTACTGCTATGTTCAGAACACTGGATCAAGCACTGAATAAACAAACTCACATACAAAAGAAAATACACAAAACATACACAAAGGAAATCTACACAAATAAGACGGTAATCTTGAACACAAACTGGTAAGTCAACAAAACAACAAAAAGGCTAAGGACCCTGCAACGGACGCTACGTTGTAGAACTCATTATCCAGTCCATGAAACTGTGCGGGAAGCTGGTAGGAGCCTATACAGGACGATGGCAGTACGAGGCCCCTGGAGTAGCTTGGGGGAGTGGCGGTCCCAGGGTCTACAAGGTGGGGCCGTGAGCCCCATCCGCATACTTCAAAATAAAACCCCGGAGGGTGGCATTCCCAGGGCTACAAGGGCCTTACAAGCCCCCCTTCATGGAAAAAAATAGCCCCCCGGACTTGGGACCCCCCGGGGGCTAATTAAGAATGAAACGGACTTCTAGTTTTTTTTTCCTTTTCTGCCACGTATGCGTACGATGCACGTACCCCGCAATTTCTTATTTTTTAAAACAAAATATAAAATTGCGACCTACAGATCCATGTAGGACCCCCTGACCAGGACTAGAGGGTCACGAAGTTTCTACCCTGCCCCATTTCCTTATTTTTCAACTTTCTTTTACTGTTTTCTTGTCACTTGGTTTTATTGAGGCACAAGATGGCTGCCAACACTTCCTGGTTTGCAGTGTTGACAAACAGTAAACATCCAATCAGCATGCAGCTCGTGCTCCTAATTGTACATTTTTCGGTACACTTACTGTACACATAAGGGGAGGGGGAGGAGGGCATCTGAAAACATACTTAAAAAAAAATAATCCCCGAGCAGGTAGCGGTCCCCGTGGCTATGGGGAGGGCTGCCGTAGGCCCCCCCGCATGAAACCTGGGGAGTGCTTTTCCCCGGGACTCCAGAGACCTTGCAAGCCCCCCATTATGATAAAAAAATGCCCCCGGGATTTGGCCCACCTAAAACGGACTTCTACTTTTGTTTTTTCCTTTTCCACCGCTTACGCATACGATACACGTACCCCGCGATTTCTTATAAAAAAATTACAATTTGGACCTAAAGATCCATATGGGACCCCCCCCTGAACAGGCCTACAGAGTCAGGATGTTTCTACCCTGCCCCCTTTCCTTATTTTTCAACTTTGTTTTACTGTTTTCTTCTGACTCGGTTCTACCGAGGCACAAGATGGCCGCCAACACTTCCTGGTTTCGAGTGTTAACAGACAGTTGACATCCAATCAGCATGCAGCTCGTGTTCGTAATTGAACGGATCTCCTTTTGCGTACAGTACTTCGTCTCTAGATATCGCTATGATTTTACTTGTGATTTTCTCAGGAACTACTGAATGGATTTACACCATTAACAAAAAGCACAATCTGCGAACCAAACTCTACCTCTCTGTCAAATTTGGTGTAACTCCGTTCAGCCGTTTGGGCTGTAGTCCTGGCTAAAGGTCCCTATGGAAAATTGCATGGGGAAAACACGTTTTGGGACCCCCTTTTTTCTCAGTCCCCACTTGAGGAATAACCTCCAAACTTTCAGGGAAGGAGCGGAGCCGAGCAGGCCATTGTTTTGGGAAATTCGCACAGATTTGTCCTCCAGCGCCAAAGTTATTCCAAATAGAATGTTGTGGATTTCCTATGGAAAGTAGGTCCTAACTATAACTACCTACTGGCGACCGCCAGAAGGTAATATATATATATATATATATATATATATATATATATATATATATATTACCTACTGGCGGTCGCCAGTAGGTATATATAGTTAGGATTTTTTCTCTATGGGTTTTTTGAAAATTCTATGTCTAATAACTTTGGCGTTTGTGGACGGAATTGGCTGAAATTTTCAGGAAAATGGCACATTTTGTTTCTGAGCAGCCCTTGAAAATTTGGGGGGGGTTCGTCAAGGGGGGGCCGAGAAAAAAGGGGGGTCCCAAAACGTGTTTTTAACATTGAGTTTTCCATAGGGCGGTTGGCCTCACTTTTAGCCCGAACGGCTGAATGGATTTGCACGAAACTTGGCAAAATTGTAGGGACTGGTAGCCCGATGTGCCTTTTGTAGGTCTCAATATATGTGCTCCAGTGGATTTTGAGAAATTAACGTTTAAAAAAAGATATATATCTGTAACAGCGGACCGGTTAGCGCTCTGGTTCGCGGACTTTTCGCGCAACGGAGCTTTGTGAAGCGAAGCTGATTGGTTCTCCGGCGTCTGTCAACATTCCAAACAGTCCGTAGCGGCCGCCATCTTGTCTCTCGGTAGGATCGAGAGACAAGAGGAGGTCAAAACAAAGGGGGAAATAACTATAAGGGGGCATAGTAGATCCTCGCTGACCCCCTAGGTTTGATGTGGAGGTTTTAAAAGGGCCCCGCGGGGCAAAAAAAAATAATAAAAATAATAATTGAACGGCTGAATGGATTTGCACGAAACTTGGCAAAATATTAGGGACTGGTAGCCCGATGTGCCTTTGCTAGGTCTCAATATATGTGCTCCAGTGGATTTTGAGAAATTAACGTTCAAAAAAAGATATATATCTGTAACAGCGCTCCGCTTCGCGTAACGGAGGTTTGCGAAGCTGATTGGTCATTCTGTCACTGGGCTATAGTTGGGCTACATCTGGCTGATATTTGGGCTACATTTGTTTTTTTGTGTGTCTGGCGGCCATCTTTGGGCTACATTGGGCTACATTGGGCTTCATTGGGCTACATTCGGCTAATTAGCAAATAGCTCATCGCAAACTAGGAATGGTAAAGAATCGCTATTTATTCCTTAAAGTTCGCTATTTAGGAAATGCAAATAACTTTGATGATACATATGGCGGTTCATCTCTAACAAGATAAGAAGCATAGGGATAGATTTATGATGACTGGCGCATCACCAGGGATGTGTTAGTCATTCTGTGCCGCTGTTCCGTCACCTATGGTGTGCTGCATTTACAATGCGGCGCATCACGGGGCAAAAACAGCACAGATGCGTGATGTATCTGTGCCGTAAAGGTGGCGCATTGCTGGAGTTGTATCGCAAGTGTGATGAAGGTCCAGCAAGGGTCGGGGGTGCCCCTGTCGCAGGGTTTCTGTTCTCACACAGAACTGTGGACAGAGGATTGGAACCTCGGCGAATTAGGGTGTCCCAAAACTCACGTTAGTAATCAAAAACTATTTAGCAAGCTAGGTACAGTGTCACATTGGATATAACAAACTCTCAATGTTTAGACAATCCAGAATATGAACTTATAGTACCTCAGGATACGTGGAACTCATGAACAGTCGGTCGTTATATATTTCTTAGAAACCAGAACATGGAGTTAAGAAGAACACATGTGTATTTGAAATGTTTATTTACTAATGCCGTCTTCTCAGGCGTAGTACCTTAGATAATAAAAGTACACATATTATCAGTAGCAAAATTACCAGCATAGTTACTAGTACATAAAAAGTGAATGGTGATAGTATGTTAACATGCTGTAAATGAATAAGAGTTAGCAACACTTATAAGCAGCCGCGGGCCGTGGAGGGAGTTACGGTGAGGCATGGAGGCGGGGAGGGGGAGAAGCAGGGTGGAGAATACAAGTACACATATTATCAGTAGCAAAATTACCAGCATAGTTACTAGTACATAAAAAGCGAATGGTGACAGTATGTTAACATGCTGTAAATGAATAAGAGTTAGCAACACTTATAAGCAGCCGCGGGCCGTGGAGGGAGTTACGGTGGGGCAGGGAGGCGGGGAGGGGGAGGGGCAAGGTAGAGAGGGCTCCACCCTGCTTCTCCCCCTCCCCGCCTCCCTGCCTCACCGTAACTCCCTCCACGGCCCGCGGCTGCTTATATCTCACCCTCCCTAATACACATATTATATTATTTGCTAAGAAGGTCTCTTTGTGTTGGTTTAGGGCGTGCCCATACTTTAGTGTCTTAGATTTGAAGGAATCACATCAGCATACACCAGCTCTCTCTTCATGTGAACCGCATCAACTGTTGTGTATGTGTGTTCGGCAAAGCAATATAAAACCCGCCTCATGCCCAGAATTGGCAGAAGTTGCACTTATGTTATGAGTATGAAGTCGTGGAGATCAGACCTCATAACAATTCTGTACCGTGTTGTTCTTGAAACTTTAGCACTCGCTGTACAGATATAGTTTAACAAGTAAAGCAGATAGTAGACCAATAACATATTATTCTCATGTAAACCACGATGAACTACTAGGTGGAAAGCTAAAGCAACAACTAAATGTCGTGTGCAGAAGTTGCAAAAAAGGAAAAATGGCGTTTAAACCGGTAATGAGCCCATGCTAACTTAACACGGTGTAAAGATATCCAGGACCTAGATGACACCTCCTCATGATCCGGAAACGAACTGAATAAGATAATAGAAGTGCCATCTCATGAGAGCAGATTGCAAGTTTATATGTGGACGGTCCGCAAGGTAAAGCATTAAAAACTAGGAAAATTCAATGCTAAAGAAAAATAAAACAGCCAAGTACTTTATCGAGTCTTAAGCCAATAGGCAAGGTAAATAATAAAAACTTGACAATTAAGTCAATGAATTGTCAATGAAATGCTAGTACTCAGCATATGAAACATGAAAAAGGTCTATGACATAACTGTGTATGCAAAATAAGCTGCAACAGCCTCCAACAGGAAGTCACCGTCTTCATCCGAAAACAGTTCAGCCATCCAATTTAAAAGCGGAAAAGAACATACGTGCTCTCCCAGCACCGGATCCTCTATCACCATCAGAGGACAGCTCGGTGGGTTTTCAAGAAAGCTGTGTTCCAAGAAAGACTGTGCTGCCGCCAGTAAATTCCAGGGACCAAGTAGTCCATGCATCAATGCCACAGCCATAATCCTTTCGCCAGGACAAATCAACTCGTGAGTAATGATAGGAGTCATCAGCTGATTAAAGTCGACGTCAGGAGAAACCGGTCCGCAGAGACACAAATCAATGGCCCAATCGAAATCACAGGTCAGGCAGTGAAATACAGGCTGGACACAGGTGAAGTAGGAGAACCGAAAAGATAATCCATATGCCGTGCTTAATATCGCCAACGGCATTGTGCCATAATATTCTAGCATGTGATTGCGGAACAGTGTCAGCAGCTGCAGGGTCGGAGGTTGCATAGGAGGGACATCCATATTTAAAAATGTAAAAAAGTACAAGAGCGTCCGCTGGTAATGCAAGTAAAAATGCAATCCACGAACCAGAGTGGAGAAAATGGAATGAAAGGGAGCAGGGATGACTCCAAAGATTTTCTCAAATGAAGTCACGAGACCACTGGTAACAACTTTAAAAAAGTGTGCCAGGGATTTTGTGGAGGATGCGTTAAAGATAGTCGGAAACATGTTGCTGAAATTGAAAGGCAAACCTGTGTACGGGTGTTCGCTATGTGAAGTACGAAAGTTTCACGGGCCGAACTCAAGGCCACCTCTCTCTGAGACAAAAGAGCTCTTATTCTTGTCATGCCGTTGAAACGTGTCCCAAGGTTGGTATTTGTGGCCAGATTGAAAACTCCCTATGTTCATGTGTGGGAGGAAATAGAACATTTCTGCAGCAAATAACCCGTTCACTTACTGTTACGATAAAAGGAATACTTTTAATTAACTCAGAACAATCTTCATTATTGAGCATCAAATAACTACCATTTTCCAACAACTTGAACGTGGGGATGATAGCAGGAACTGGCGTGCCTTGCATCACGCAAGCCATATTTGGTCGCTGTTTGTTGCATGAATCGTGTAACTGTATGTGCCTACACATTAGTGAATGATCTGGCGTCTCAGTGCATTCCTCTCCATTCAGATAAACTTCTTGATCATCTTTGAAACATCTGTATGTGTATGGAAGCGACCAGACCTCATGAACAAAAGCACTACCTAAAGGTTCATAAAGACCTATTGGTATATATTTCATACAATTTGAAAACTTATATAAAGCAAAAGGCAGCGTTATTAAACCGTCGATAAGGCATGTTGCCAAAAAACCCGCAATCCTCTGCTGATGATGTCACTGAGCATGTCATGAATGATGTAATATGTGACATCATCAGTAGTGGATTATGGGTAATAGTATCTCTAGTTTACTCCCCTATAGCTGTCTTTCTTTTAACATAAGTGTGTGTTTCCTTCCCTTATACTTACTGTTTTTGGTTCGCTTCCAGTTCGCGTACCAGCGAGCGAACTAGGAAGCGAACTAAGAGAAATAGAGGTTGGCACAGTTCCAAATATTGTACCAATTTTTTAATAACGGGGAGGTAGTTCTGAAAAGAACTTTTTTTTTTATTTTTCTGAACATTTTTTTACTGTAAGGTTCCCGATTCGCGAAGCGGGAACGAAGAAAAAAAAATATTTAAAAAAATAATTATTCATAAACATATAAAATATATTTTTGGATTTAAAGAAGAATAAATTTTACAGCTACAGATATTAGCTGTTAAAAAACCAATGAAATTCACTGAAAAAACCATAGGTTATAGACCATATATAGTTAGGAATTAGCATTTACAAAACCTTGAAAATTCACTGAAAAAACCATAGGTTATAGACCATATATAGTTAGGAATTAGCATTTACTAAACCTTATTTTACTCACACAAAACCATTGAAATTCCATATATAGTTAGTTGCACTAACTATATATCGCGCACCCGCAATCCACTGCTGATGATGTCACATATTACATCATTCATGACATGGTCAGTGACATCACTGATGACATCACTGATGACATCTCAAATGACATCACTGATGACATCATCTAGTGTCTGTGTGTTTTTGTAAAGTTTAAATACGTTTTACATATTGAAGAATGACTGGATGTATGGAAGACTGAGTGTGTGTGTGGCTGGCTGGGAGGTGTGTGACTCTGTGCATATCAATGTGTACTTGTATCAGTGATTGTATAAGAGAGTAAGTATGTGTTAGTATATGTGTGAAAAGTATGGTGTTCTGTGTTTAACTATAGATGAGGAAATCGAAGTGTGATTGATTCTTCACAGGACTGACTAGGTGTATGAGTGCATATGATAGTGTTCTAATAATAACTGACTGTATGTATGAGTAATTGTATGGGTGAATGAGTGAATGTGTGTGTAGACGTACGAATCAGTGAGTGCGTATGTAGTAACTGGTATTGGTGTGTCATGATGTCATCAGTGATGTCATTTGAGATGTCATCAGTGATGTCATTTCAGATGTCATTAGTGATGTCATCAGTGATGTCACTGAAGTATGGTGTTCTGTGTTTAACTGTATAGATGAAGAAATGGAAGTGTGATTGATTCTTTACAGGACTGACTTGGTGTGTGAGTAACTCCATGGATGAGTGGCAGTGTGTGACTGTCTGCATAGGTGTATGAGTGCATATGATAGTGTTGTAATAATAAGTGACTGTATGTATGAGTTATTGTATGGGTGAATGAGTGAATGTGTGTGTAGACGTAGGAATCAGTGAGTGCGTATGTAGTAACTGGTATTGGTGTGTCATGATGTCATCAGTGATGTCATTTGAGATGTCATCAGTGATGTCATCAGTGATGTCATTTGAGATGTCATCAGTGATGTCATCAGTGATGTCACTGACCATGTCATGAATGATGTAATATGTGACATCATCAGCAGTGGATTGCGGGTGCGCGATATATAGTTAGTGCAACTAACTATATATGGAATTTCAATGGTTTTGTGTGAGTAAAATAAGGTTTAGTAAATGCTAATTCCTAACTATATATGGTCTATAACCTATGGTTTTTTCAGTGAATTTTCAAGGTTTTGTAAATGCTAATTCCTAACTATATATGGTCTATAACCTATGGTTTTTTCAGTGAATATATATATATATAGATATATATATATATATATAGATATATATATATATATATATCTATATATATATATATATATATATATATATATATATATATTACCTACTGGCGGTCGCCAGTAGGTATATATAGTTAGGATTTTTTCTCTATGGGTTTTTTGAAAATTCTATGTCTAATAACTTTGGCGTTTGTGGACGGAATTGGCTGAAATTTTCAGGAAAATGGCACATTTTGTTTCTGGGCATCCCTTGAAAATTTGGGGGGGGGTCGTCAAGGGGGGGCCGAGAAAAAAGGGGGGTCCCAAAACGTGTTTTTAACATTGAGTTTTCCATAGGGCGGTTGGCCTCACTTTTAGCCCGAACGGCTGAATGGATTTGCACGAAACTTGGCAAAATTGTAGGGACTGGTAGCCCGATGTGCCTTTTGTAGGTCTCAATATATGTGCTGCAGTGGATTTTGAGAAATTAACGTTTAAAAAAAGATATATATCTGTAACAGCGGACCGGGCAGCGCTCCAGTACGCGTACTTTTCGCGCAACGGAGCTTTGTGAAGCGAAGCTGATTGGTTCTCCGGCGTCTGTCAACATTCCAAACAGTCCGTAGCGGCCGCCATCTTGTCTCTCGGTAGGATCGAGAGACAAGAGGAGGCCAAAGCGAAGGGGCAAATGACCATAAGGGGGCATAGTACATTGTCGCTCACCCCCTAGGTTTGATGTGGAGGTTTTAAAAGGGCCCCGCGGGGCAAAAAAAAATAAAAATAATAATAATCGAACAGCTGAATGGATTTGCACGAAACTTGGCAAAATTGTAGGGACTGGTAGCCCGATGTGCCTTTGCTAGATCTCAATATATGTGCTCCAGTGGATTTTGAGAAATTAACGTTCAAAAAAAGATATATATCTGTAACAGCGCACCGCGTACTTTTCGCGTTACGGAGCTTTGCGAAGCGAAGCTGATTGGCTCTCCGGTGTCTGTAAACATTCCAAACAGTCAGTAGCGGCCGCCATCTTGTCTCTCGGTAGGATCGAACAGCTGAATGGATTTGCACGAAACTTGGCAAAATTGTAGGGACTGGTAGCCCGATGTGCCTTTGCTAGGTCTCAATATATGTGCTTCAGTGCATTTTGAGAAATTAACGTTCAGAAACAAGATAAAATTATATGTGTATTACCTAGCTGTTGCTAACACCAGTTAGCGACGGCTAGTAGAAGATAGCGACCATCTTGGGCCCCACTTTGCATGTGAGTGATATTTATCACTAATGACATGCAAAGTGGGCATGCCAAGATGTTAGCGACTGGAAACAGTCGCTAACATCGCTATCTCCTATTATCAACTTTTGGAAATATTCGAGATAAGCGCGAATATCTCCAAAAGCTACCACCTGCCCTGAGCAGTTCTTAGCCATGTTATCCAATGGGAGGTGGATAACATGGCTAAGAGCATTAGCTCGGTAATGCATGAATATCGCTGAGTTTTCAGCGATATTAATGCATTGCGGTCGTTTTTTATCGTATTTCCGATAAACCTTGATAATAGCAAGGTTTATCTGCGATAATTTCTGACGGTAAAAAAATCGTTGCTAAGCATCGTTAGGGATAAATATCGCTTAACTTTGGTAATATGCCCCAACGTCTGTTAACGTTCGATTCGAAGGAAATCAGGAAGTGTTGAAAAACATTGTCTGCGCCATCTTGTCTTTTTTCAAATGCCACACTTTTGTCGTGCACGGCAGCCATTTTAGATGCCTTGACCAGACCCACTCTGTGCACGCTGTCGATCCTTAGCATGGCTCCCCACCCTCGCAAGCATCTCCCCCAGGCAGTGGTCACCCCCGCTCTCTGTCTTATGCATGGGTAATAAACCTCCCCCATCTGCGCTGCTCTTCCCTGAGAATCACACCCTGTGCCCGCCCGACACCTCCCTTTCGCCCTATTCACTACCGCACCCTCTGATACTCCTTTTCCTCTGTGTCCGATTGTCCAGGCTGGTCCTAGGGTATCAGCTAGCCCTGCAGATGTAGTTTATGGCCACAGCTGTAAAGAATCACCCCTCTTCAAAGGAGTTATAGTAGATCAAGGCCCACACTCGATGAGATCCGTCACAGCAGAAGCGTTGCTATTATCTGAAAACCATCCTGTATTGTGATTGGGGAGGGGACCGAGCCTGAAGCGGAAGATTCCAGGGATGACTCTTTGTACATCAAAGTTTTTACAATTATGTGTCACATTAAAAATATATAGCACTCCGACAAAGTAGTAAGATTATAAAACTTTAATAATTTATAAATATATACAAGAAAACAAAAATAGTAATAACATATAAACATTTTTAGGGAAAAACAACGAAGTAGCGGTCGGCTGTGCGAATAGTCCCAACGCAGCACAACGTCCAGATTTCCGGCGTGGGGCGTCGCGGGGGGTGGGTCATCAGTAGCAAACTGTTGTGCGAATAGTTCCAAGGCAGCAGAACGCGCTGAAATCTAGATGACACTAAAGTGATGTCTAGTAAGTTGCCACCCAGCAAATAACGGCATGGGGCGTCGCGGGGGGTGGGTCATCAGTAGCAAACTGTTGCGCGAATAGTTCCAAGGCAGCAGAACGATGGCACCAAGGTGATGTCCAGTAAGTTGCCGCACTGGTTTTGGTATCCTACAATGCTGCTCCGAATAACGGCGCGGGGCGCCCCGGGGGAGGCGGTGAACGGGCCTGTCCAGGTGGAGTGTCATCTGTTGTAGTGGGGCGCCCCTTTACCGTTTCAGTTGCCATTCCGTCCGTTTTTGGTCCACTGTGTCAAAAGCCGCAATTCAGCTGAGTTGCGCCCACTCTTGCGGTGCAGCGATAGGCGGCTGTCACAGGACTCTCAAAATGGCGGCAGGCTGTTTCCTTTTTGGGCCTGGTCCACTGAAATGGCCCTGGGACACCTTGGAAATCGGACGCTTGTCTGCTAGGTCTTGGACCCCATTCTCGAAAGCGTCCCCTCCGCCTTGAGAATTCATCAAAAGTTTTGGGGGCTCCGACTCCTGCAGGCTTCTGGTGGGGAGCGGCTGCCATGATTGCTCGCGGAATGACCACGACTGAGCTACGAGATGGTGGTGCTTTCATGCTGACGCCAGCTTCAGTCTGAAACATCCAGAAACAAGGTGGGGCTTTCATCGTTTGGGGAAAAAAAAAAGTTTTCATCCTATGAAAAGTGTTGTTTTTAGGTCACATGATCATGCCTTCCATCATTAGGAAACCAAAAGTAAAATGAACCAATGAAAAGTTTTATAAACAAGTCACATGACCTGTTATGCGGCATAGGGTGTAAAATGCGGAGAAAATACGTTGGTACGTGAGGCGGCGTCAATGTGGAGGCTTTAAAAGGGCCCCGCGGGGCAAAAAAACAAAAATATTTTTTGTTTTTTTTGCGTGGGTAGCGCCCGGTACGCGTACCGGGAAGCGGTCGGAGGAGCGTACTATGAGGAGAAAAGAAAGACAGGGTATAAACATTTTGGCAATTTTGTTATAAATGGAAGGTAGTTCTGAAAAGAACTGTTTTTTTATTCTTTTTCTTTTTTTTTATTTTTTTTATGAATTTTCTGAACAATTTTTTGATTTTTTTTTGGATTTTTGAAAACTATTTTGTGTTTTTTTTGTGTTTTGTAAGGGGGAAATAACAAAAAAGCAGGGTTAGAACATGTCTCAACAGGAGCAAAAAAAAATAAAAAGGATTCATTGTTTTCTCATCTTGTAGCATTTATGATTTTCTCCAGCTCGGTTAATCAAAGTAATACTCTTCTCTCCATAAGCAATAGTTCCTCCACAATATATACAAACTATTTTGTAGTGTGCAAAAGGAGCTTGAATATTGGGGATTATTTCTCGGCCTTCTGGTCCGGCGAATGAGCTTTGACCCCTGTTGGTGCTGGGGATGACATCTGGGGGGTTGGCAGCAAGATCCCTTACTTGTGCTTGGGAAAGATTATTGGGATGCCATCGCTCCATGTGGCGAATCATTGTATGATTGCCAAAGCTGTATTTCTTGTTGGGGTTGCCACGAGAAAGTATATTTTTGCAAATCAAACAAGACACCTGGGGTGCATTGACCTTCTTTTGTCCAGGTGGAATTTTAAAGAATTGCCATATGTAGTGGTCTTTAATATGGCTCTGCCTTGGTGTTTCTGGCAGGAACTGCCTTACTTGCTCTTCCTCCTCCTCCTCCTCTTCGTCCTCATTATCTTCCTCTCTACCAAAGTCCAGTGTTGGTGGTGGTCCTTTTGGTGGTGGTGGTGGTGGTGGTTGCTGAGAAGCACCAGCTGCAGCTATTACAGAAGCCATTGTGAAAAATAGGTCTTGCTCTCTGGAAATAGAAAGTAAGAATGAGGTAAAAAGAAGGAGGGGTTTTCATCATTTGAGAAAAAAAAATAGTTCTAAACCAATGAAAAGTGTTATTTTTAGGTCACATGACCAAGCCTAACAACATTATGAAACCAAAAGTGAAATGAACCAATGAAAAGTGTTATTAACAAGTCACATGACCTCTCACGCTTATGTTACGCGCTGCGGAACACGCCCCGGATAGCTTCCGGGTCGCTGCGCTTCGCGCCTTGGTCCGCGCCCCGGAGCACTTCCGGGTGCGCTAACGCGGTACGTCATAAGACGCATTACGCGGTAACGCGATACGTCGCGCTTACGCGACGCGCCGTGGATCGCTTCCGGGGAGCTGCGTTTCGCGCATCGGTCCGCGCCCAGGAGCACTTCCGGGTGCGCTAACGCGGCGCGTCATAAGACGCATTACACGACAACGTGATACGTCACGCTTCCGCGACGCGTCACGATAATGATTTCTAACGTGGCAGTTGCGCTAACGGAACGTTTACCGGTTCGCGGACCGGGTCGCGGCATCAAATTGAGCTAACGGGAAGCTTCTTACATCATTAGGAAACCAAAAGTGAAATGAACCAATGAAAAGTGTTATTACCAAGTCACATGACCTGCTGTGTTTACGTTACGCGCTTTGCAGGGCCTCCCGGTTTGCTTCCAGAAACCTGTGCTTTGCGACTCGGTAAGCGTACCAGTTCGCTAACGTAGCACGTCATATGACGTATCACACGACAACGCGAAACGTCATGCGGACGGGAGGCGTGATGATGTTGTTTTCTAACGCGGCAGTTGCGGTAAAGAAACGTTTATATGCTCGCGGTCTATTTCGCGGCATCAAGGTCAGCTAACGGGAAGCTTCCCGATTCGCGAAGCGGGAACGAAGAAAAAAAAAATATTAAAAAAAAAAGTTATTAATAAACATATAAAATATATTTTTGGATTTAAAGAAGAATACATTTTACAGGTATAGATATTAGCTTTTAAAAAACCAATGAAATTCACTGAAAAAACCATAGGTTATAGACCATATATAGTTAGGAATTAGCATTTACAAAACCTTGAAAATTCACTGAAAAAACCATAGGTTATAGACCATATATAGTTAGGAATTAGCATTTACAAAACCTTATTTTACTCACACAAAACCATTGAAATTCCATATATAGTTAGTTGCACTAACTATATATCGCGCACCCGCAATCCACTGCTGATGATGTCACATATTACATCATTCATGACATGGTCAGTGACATCACTGATGACATCTCAAATGACATCACTGATGACAATACTGATGACATCTCATTTGACATCAATGACCACATCACTGATGATATCATTCATGTGACAATACAATGCATCTCCTCACATTTTAATATAACCTCTGTTACACCCAGTGTTAAATACAGAGTATAATTTTTGAAACCATTGACACACCAATACTAGTTACTACATACACACTCACTGATTCCTATGTCTACACACACATTCACTCATTCACCCATACAATCATTCATACATACAATCACTCATCTTTACAACACTATCATATGCACTCATACACCTATACAGACACTCACACTCTGCCACTCATCCATGGAGTTACTCACACACCTAGTCAGTCCTGTAAAGAATCAATCACACTTCCATTTTCTAATCTATACAGTTAAACATAGAGCACCTTACATTTTCAAACATATACTAACACATACTTACTCTCTTATACAATCATTGATACAAGTACACATTGATCTGCACAGAGTCACACACCTCCCAGCCAGCCACACACACACTCAGTCTCCCATACAAATACTTGGACAATCAATCAATAACCCATATAGTTACTCATATAGCTACTGATCAACACATGCAGCAGTTTACAGAACAACAGACATAATGATGCACAAATTAAGACAGTTTAGTCACTAACCCATGCACTCAGTGAGACACATTTAATCACTCACTCATACATTCAGTCATGCACCTACTAAATCCTTCGTCCAGACACTTATACTTCCACTCATTCTTCAATATGTAAGACATATTTTAACTTTACAGAAACATACAGTCACTGGATGTTGTCATCAGTGATGTCATCAGTGATGTCATCAGTGATGTCACTGACCATGTCATGAATGATGTAATATGTGACATCATCAGCAGTGGATTGCGGGTGCGCGATATATAGTTAGTGCAACTAACTATATATGGAATTTCAATGGTTTTGTGTGAGTAAAATAAGGTTTTGTAAATGCTAATTCCTAACTATATATGGTCTATAACCTATGGTTTTTTCAGTGAATATATATATATATATGTATGTCCTCTTGTGAAACGTTATGGCGGCAGTTTGCAAACAATAAAGACATTTTGCATGATTCCGTGGTCCGTGTCTACGTTGTTGCTGTTGTGGGGACAGGATTGCCTTCGCCGACACAGTGGATTCCATGATATATATATATATATATATATATATAAACACACATATATACACCGTATTTGCCTGTTCCTGTTGAGCGGGACTTGCTGGGCAAAATACGCTATATATATACTTTTTTTCCCAACAAATGCCTGTGAGCTTTCACACGGCGTCCACACCATTCAGCACAGTGAGCCCAAGTGGAAGAGAGTCTTACTGAGGCATTCCTACTACCTACGAAGGTTCGAAGTCAGCAATTAAAAGTACACTGTGGCGCTGGAAACGTACTAAGAAAAATAATGATCGTTCCTTAGGACAACATGTCCCAACAGGCTTTGGAATATGAACACACCTATGCGAGTCCCACCTAGGGACAGGAAACCAATCAAAAAATGCCTGACATTTGAAAAAGGAATTGAGCATCCGCAGTGCCACCTGTTTGCTTAATGCCTCCGAGGAAGCGGCGTGAGCTGTGGAAACGCGTCAGGCACCCAGACAATATAGTGGGGAAAGCACGGCGAGCTGACAACGTGAATGGCGAACTGTTGTGTGCTGCCCTAGAGCTCACAGGCAGTTGTTGGAAAAAATATATATATATATACACCGAAAAAACCATAGGTTTCAGCCACGTTATAGTTTGGAATTAGCATTTAAAAAACCTTAGAAATTCACTGAAAAAAACATAGGTTTCAGCCACGTTATAGTTAGGAATTAGCATTTAAAAAACCTTAGAAATTCACTGAAAAAAACATTTCCTAACTGTAACATGGCTGAAACCTATGTTTTTTTCAGTGAATTTCTAAGGTTTTTTAAATGCTAATTCCTAACAGTAACATGCCTAAAACCTATGTTTTTTTTGTGAATTTCATAGGTTTTGTAAATGTCAATTATTAAATGTATTAATTATTATATTTATTTCTTTTTATACTAATTTCCTACATTTGTGTAGTAATTATTTTTAGTCATTTTATTTTTTAAGTTAAATTATATATTTTTAATGTAAAATAACAAAAAACTAAATTCAAACATCATTTTTCTATTAATAATTTTTTTTCAATATATTAAAATTAAATTGTATATTTTTTTTTTAGGGGTAATCGTACGGTACGCGTACGGTGATCGCACCATCCTTTGTACCGGTAATCATACTGTGCGCGTACCCGTGCATAAGTTACGAATACGTCTTGATGTTCCGCGCTAAGGCGTGACGTCATGTACGTTTGTACGGCGCCCCGTATGCGTGCTGTGCAAAAGTTTTTAATCGTTTAAAAAAAACTATTTATGTATTTAATGTAAATATTAAGGGAAGACATTATCTGGGAAAATCATGAAAATAGTATTTATTGAGTTTTAATAAGCGTATATTACTTTTAAAAGCAATTACGCAAATCGCAGCGGTACGACGTCCGTACGCGCACTGTAAACGTACCCTACGCGTACGCAAAGCCATGTGACTTCAAAAGAACAGATGTGATTGGTTCATGACACTTCCTATTCCAACTGTTGAAAGACCCCACCCATTTTAATCATTCTTCTTTGACTTTCATTGAAGGAACACCTTTTTCTGAAGGAGCTGGGTCTTCTTTGATTGATCATGGCTGCCCAGCAAGAAAACAGTTCAGAACATTCTTCTGAGGAGGAATTGGTAGCTGAGGAGCCACAGCAGAAGAGAATAGAAGCAATGATTTGGTAATTTTTCAAATATCCAGATGGACAGAAAAAGATGAATCTTCAAAGGTCACCTACAAGATCTGTGACACCACACTGTTAAGAGGCGATCCGAGCAAGAAGTATTCGTTTGGGACAGGAAGCACGGTTCGACATGTAAAAAACCTCCATCCTCGCAATTATGCGAGAGCTTGCTCTGATAGGCTGTGGGACAATCCTCCACCTGCTGTTCCCAGCACTTCAAGAGCATCAGCGACAGAGCCATCCAGTCTGCATCCAGATATCCGACCGGATTTTGCAGACTTAAAAATCCTCTGTAAATTTTGTAATGAAACTCTCAGCTACGGGGAGCAATTGATTGATTTAATTATCCGGTGCAAACAGGAGCACCGTTGCTCACGCCACTCATTTTTTTTCTTTATTTGTTCCTGTTGGACACTTTTTTGTTTTCACAATTTCTTTTTTTTCGTTAAAAAAAACCCCAAAAAACTAAAAACTGTTGAAAAAATCAAAAAAAAATTCAAAACAAAAAAAGACAAAAGAACAGTTATTTTCAGAACTAACTTCACTGGGCAAAAAAAGAGCTATATTTGTATGATAGTGTGTAAAAGTTTGAATGAATGTGTAGTGCATAAATAAATGAATGAAAGAATACATTAGTAGTGCATGGTGAATGTGAAAGTGCAGAACAATAATGAAGTGCTACCGTATAAGTCTATAAGGTGTTTACTTACAGTATACTGTAGTACTTCCGAAGCACTTGAATGTAACATATGTATATAAATATGTTACAAGTCTATGCTTCTCTTTGCACTGCTGGTGAAACTGCCTGGGTGAATTTCTAATTGTTAGGGGCAGATTTACAACCCCTTGTGCTTCTTTTATGCCGCTGTTGCCTCACTTTTGTGACGCAGCGGCGGCGCAAAAGATGCGCAGTGGTGCAGGGTATTTACAATGTAACGTATCTGGGAGATGTGTACATTGCAAAGTCATGCACCAGAAGGAGGTGTCCCTGCACCGTGGGGGGGGGGGTTCCCGCCAGGAACACCTCCTAAAAGTGGCTGAGTGAAATCAACAATATTTTACTTAGTCATTTTTGGGCCCATGCTGCGTCAAAACCCTGCGCCTGCTTGAAGCAGGTGAAAGGATTGACACAGCATTGTGAGCATACGGCCCCCAGACCATTACTGGAGCTGCATTGTGCTTGCGATGCAACCCCAGCAATGCGCCGCCTTCACGGCACAGATGTGTAATGCATCAGTGCCGTTTATGTCCCATGGTGCACTGAATTGTAAATGTGGCGCATCCATGGTGGCAGTGGTATGGCACACAGTAACTGGCATATCCCTGGGGATGCACCAGTTATTGTAAATCAGCCCCTTTGTGTTTCAATACAGTGAATGGATTAGCACATACTGCTAAATGGGTCACTACAGTAGTACAAGAACAGTCACAGAGTGTTAGGTGGAAGTATAAGAATACAGAATGGAGAATTGAAGATGTGAAACACAAGAGTGCAGGTGGATAGAAGAATGCATATACTGGATAAGGGATTGAAGCAGTTCATGTCCTAAGGCCAACTTCGCTGCATCAGTACTTGGGTACTAACTAAATGATTACAGTTCTGTAAGGAGAGTGCCTGACTGAATTTATAAGTGCTTGAGTGTTAGTGCAGTAAAAGGATTATCACAGACTGCTAAATGGGTCACTACAGTACTGCAAGAACAGTCACAGAGTGCTTGGTGGAAGTATAAGGATACTGAATGGAGAATTGAAGATGTGAAACACAAGAGTGCAGATGGATAGAATAATGCATATTTCTATACTACTATTATACAGGAAGAACTTTGAACCTTTGAGGCGGGTAAACTCGGGAACCACAGCGCCAATCCATACACCCGATACATCGTTGTAATTGTCAGGGTGTGCAGATGGACATAGGCTATATAAATGTAAAAAATATAAGTTATTTAAAAAATTTACGAGAAAAAAAAAGTAGTCCCGTGGAAGTAGCGCCGGCCGCGACGTGCGTGCTGACATCAGGAGCGCGGGGAGGAGCGACGTCCAGGAGCGCGAGGGGGAGCGACGGACATGAGTGTGTGGAGGAGCGGCGGACAGGCGGGGAGGAGCGGTAAGGGGCTGTGAACAGGCTGAGAGGAGCGGCGGACAGGCGGGGAGGAGCAGCGAGGAGCGGCGGACCGGTGAACTCAGGAGCCCAGGGAGGTGCGGCAGATGAGATAAGGCTCCGGGGGACCCACGGACAATGTCGGGGCGGGCGGGGGCCCTGAAGCCAAGGTCGGGATGGGCTGCTACTCCGGGGTACCCACGGACAATGTCGGGGCGGGCAGGGGCCTGGGCGGGCGGGGGCCGGGGCGGTAGGTGGCCCTGAAGCCTGATTGCTCCCGGACAAGGTCGGGACGGGCTGCTAGTACTGGATAAAGGATTGGAAAGCAGTTCATGTCCTAAGGCTTACTTCGCTGCATCAGTACTTGGGTACTAACCAAATGATTACAGTTCTGTAAGGCGAGTGTCTGACTGAATTTATAAGTGCATGAGTGTTAATGCAGTGAAAGTAATATCACAGTCTGCTAAATGGGTCACTACAGTAGTGCTAGAACAGTCACAGAGTGTTTGGTGGAAGTGTAAGGATACAAACTGGGGAATTGAAGATGTCAAACACAAGTGTGCAGGTAGATAGAAAAATGCATATATACTGGATAGGGGTTTGAAGCAGTTCATGTGCTAAGGACTACTTCACTGCATCAGTACTTGGGTACTGACTAAATGATTACAGTTCTGTAAGGAGAGTGCCTGACTAAATTTATAAGTGCTTGAATGTTAGTGCAGTGAAAGGATTATCACAGACTGCTAAATGGGTCACTACAGTAGTGCTAGAACAATCACAGAGTGTTTAGGTGGAAGTATAAGGGTACAGAATGGAGAATTGAAGATGTGAAACACAAGTGTGCAGGTGGATAGAAGACTGCATGTATACTGAAAAGGGGTCTGAAGCAGTTCATGTGCTAAGGCCTACTTCACTGCATCAGTACTTGGGTACTGACTAAATGATTACAGTTCTGTAAGGAGAGTGCCTGACTGAATTGATAAGTGCTTGAGTGTTAGTGCAGTAAAAAGATGATCACAGACTGCTAAATGGGTCACTACAGTAGTGCAAGAACAATCACAGAGTGTTTGGTGGAACTATAAGGATACAGAATGGAGAATTGAAGATGTGAAACACAAGAGTGCAGGTGGATAGAAGAATGCATATATATTGGATAAGGGATTGAAGCAGTTCATGTCCTAAGGCCTACTTCGCTGCATCAGTACTTGGGTACTAACTAAATGATTACAGTTCTGTAAGGAGAGTGCCTGACTGAATTTATAAGTGCATGGGTGTTAGTGCAGTAAAAGGATTATCACAGACTGCTAAATGGGTCACTACAGTAGTGCTAGAACAATCACAGAGTGTTTAGGTGGAAGTATAAGGGTACAGAATGGAGAATTGAAGATGTGAAACACAAGTGTGCAGGTGGATAGAAGACTGCATGTATACTGAAAAGGGGTCTGAAGCAGTTCATGTGCTAAGGCCTACTTCACTGCATCAGTACTTGGGTACTGACTAAATGATTACAGTTCTGTAAGGAGAGTGCCTGACTGAATTGATAAGTGCTTGAGTGTTAGTGCAGTAAAAAGATGATCACAGACTGCTAAATGGTTCACTACAGTACTGCAAGAACATTCACAGAGTGCTTGGTGGAAGTATAAGGATACAGAATGGAGAATTGAAGATGTGAAACACAAGAGTGCAGGTGGATAGAAGAATGCATATATACTGGATAAGGGATTGAAGCAGTTCATGTCCTAAGGCCTACTTCGCTGCATCAGTATTTAGGTACTAACTAAATGATTACAGTTCTGTAAGGAGAGTGTCTGACTGAAGTTATAGGTGCTTGGTTGTTAGTGTGGTAAAAGGATTATCACAGACTGCTTAATGGGTCACTACAATACTGCACGAACAGTCACAGAGTGCTTGGTGGAAGTATAAGGATGCAGAATGGAGAATTGAAGATGTGAAACACAAGTGTGCAGGTGGATAGAAGAATGCATATATACTGGATAGGGGTTTGAAGCAGTTCATCTCCTAAGGCCTACTTCGCTGCATCAGTACTTGGGTACTGACTTAATAATTACAGTTCTGTAAGGAGAGTGCCTGACTGAATTTATAAGTGCTTGAGAGTTACTGCAGTGAAAGGATTATTACAGACTGCTAAAAGGGTCGCTACAGTAGTGCAAGAACAGTCACAGAGTGTTTAGTGGAAGTATAAGGATACAGAATGGAGAATTGAAGATGTGAAACACACGTGTGCAGGTGGATAGAAGACTCCATGTATACTGAATAGAGGTTTGAAGCAGTTCATGCGCTAAGGCCTACTTCACTGCAACAGTACTTGGGTACTGACTAAATGATTACAGTTCTGTAAGGAGAGTGCCTGACTGAATTTATAAGTGCTTGAGTGTTAGTGCAGTAAAAGGATTATCACAGACTGCTAAATTGGTCACTACATTACTGCAAGAACAGTCACAGAGTGCTTGGTGGAAGTATAAGGATACAGAATGGAGAATTGAAGATGTGAAACACAAGAGTGCAGGTGGATAGAAGAATGCATATATACTGGAAAGGGGTTTGAAGCAGTTCATGTCCGAAGGCCTGAGTGTTAGTACAGTGAATGGATTATCACAGACTGCTAAATGGGTCACTACAGTAGTACAAGAACAGTCACAGAGTGTTTAGTGGAAGTATAAGGATACAGAATGGAGAATGAATTGAAGATGTGAAACACAAGTGTGAAGTGGATAGAAGAATGCCTTATACTGGAGAGGAGTTTGAAGCAGTTCATATCCAATGGCCTACTTCGCTGCATCAGTACTTGGGTACTGACTTAATAATCACAGTTGTGTAAGGAGAGTGCCTGACTGAATTTATAAGTGATTCAGTGTTACTGCAGTGAAAGAATTATCACAGACTGCTAAAAGGGTCACTACAGTAGTGCAAGAACAGTCACAGAGTGTTTGGTGGAAGTGTAAGGATACAGACTGGGGCATTGAAGATGTCAATCACAAGTGTGCATGTGGGTAGAAGAATGCATATACACTGGATAGGATTTTGAAGCAGTTCATGTGCTAAGGCCTACTTTGATGCATCAGTACTTGGGTACTGAATTAATGATTACAGTTCTGTAAGGAGAGTGCCTGACTCCATTTATAAGGGCTTGAGTGTTAGTGCAGTGAAAGGATTATCACAGACGACTGCTAAATGGGTCACTTCAGTAGTGTAAGAACAATCACAGAGTGTGTGGTGGAAGTGTACGGATACAGACTGGATAATTGAAGATGTGAAACACAAGTGTGCAGGTGGATAGAAGAATGCAGATATACTGAAGGGGGTTTGAAGCAGTTCATGTCCTATGGGCTGAGTGTTAGTACAGTGAATGGATTATCACAGACTGCTAAACTGGTCACTACAGTAGTGCAAGAACAGTCATAGAGTGTTTAGTGGAAGTATTTGGATACAGAATGGAGAATTGAAGATGTGAAACACAAGTGTGCAGGTGGATAGGAGAATGCATATATACTGGATAGGGGTTTGAAGCAGTTCATGTGCTAAGGCCTACTTCACTTCATCAGTACTTAGGTACTAACTAAATGATTACAGTTCTGTAAGGAGAATGTCTGACTGAAGTTATAAGTGCTTGAGTGTTAGTGCGGTAAAAGGATTATCACAGACTGCTAAATGGGTCACTACAATACTGCACGAACAGTCACAGAGTGCTTGGAGAAAGTATAAGGATACAGAATGGAGAATTGAAGATGTGAAACACAAGAGTGCAGGTGGATAGAAGAATGCATATATACTGGATAGGGGTTTGAAGCAGTTCATGTCCTAAGGCCTACTTCACTGCATCAGTGCTTGGGTACTGACTTAATAATTACAGTTCTGTAAGGAGAGTGACTGACTGAATTTATAAGTGCTTGAGAGCTACTTTTTTAGATGACCACTAAAGTGGGATGTTAAATATGCGTGTATTTTTGGGGTTGTGAAGCTGTTCAAGATGGTCCAGGCATGCCGCCGTTTTGCCAGTAACTCTTTGTCCTCAATAAAGGATTTCCATTTTGCTGCCGCGTTTTCTAGTTTTATTAGACTTAAAGTATCTGTCCCTGATTTCCAAACGACTTCTAGCTCTAACTTTTCCACGCAGAATGTCAGATACTTTCCCCAATTGTTCATGGTTTCGGTTTCCCCCCGTTTTTTAATTTCCTCCCAATTTAGCCAGTCCAGGGAGTCTGGGTTTGCAGATCTAAGTTTGTGGCAGAAGTTCACGAAGCCGCGCATGCTCCGGAATTTCTGATTTTGCAGTCCAAATTCAAAGCCTGACTTGTGCGGCTGAAGCAGATTTGGGAAGATTGAAGACCGCTTTATAAATTTTAATTTGTAATTCATTTAAAAGGTCCACCTCCTTGCCACACCACGTGACTAAACCATAGGATAGGGTGGGCATAATCTGTGCTGCCATTGTTTTTAATAAGTGATTGTAGTTGGGGCAATCCATTTTTTCTTTTAGAGAGCGATACGCGAAGATTAAGGATTGGACTTTCGCTTTAAGTGCTATTGTGTGGTCCTTATAATTTGCTCCTTTTGTTATTGTAATTATCCAGTATATATGCATTCTTCTATCCACCTGCACTCCTGTATTTCACATCTTCAATTCTCCATCCCATATCCTTATACTTCCACCAAGCACTCTGTGACTGTTCTTGCAGTACTGTAGTGACCAACTTAGCAGTCTGTGATAATCCTTTTACTGCACCAAAACTCAAGCACTTATAAATTCAGTCAGGCACTCTCCCTACAGAACTGTAATCATGTAGTTAGTACCCAAGTACTGATGCAGCGAAGTAGGCCTTAGGACATGAACTGCTTCAATCTCTTATCCAGTATATATGCATTCTTCTATCCACCTGCCCTCTTGTGTTTAACATCTTCAATTCTCCATTCCGTATCCTTATAGTTCCACCAAGCACTCTGTGACTGTTCTTGCAGTACTGTAGTGACCCATTTAGCAGTCTGTGATAATCCTTTTACTGCACTAACACTCATACACTTTAAATTCAGTCAGACACTCTCCTTACAGAAATGTAATCAATTAGTCAGTACCCAAGTACTGATGCAGTGAGGTAGTCCTTAGCACATGAACTGCTTCAAACCCATATCCAGTATATATGCATTCTTCTATCTGCCTGCACTCTTGTGTTTCACATCTTCAGTTCTCCATCCTGTATCCTTATACTTCCACCAAGCACTCTGTGACTGTTCTTGCAGTACTGTAGTGACCCATTTAGCAGTCTGTGATAATCCTTTTACTGCACTAACACTCATACACTTTAAATTCAGTCAGACACTCTCCTTACAGAAATGTAATCATTTAGTTAGTACCCAAGTACTGATGCATGGAAGTAGGCCTTAGGACATGAACTGCTTCAATCCCTTATCCAGTATATATGCATACTTCTATCCACCTGCACTCTTGTGTT
Source organism: Lissotriton helveticus (assembly GCF_964261635.1). Classification (NCBI taxonomy): domain Eukaryota; kingdom Metazoa; phylum Chordata; class Amphibia; order Caudata; family Salamandridae; genus Lissotriton; species Lissotriton helveticus. The sequence goes on along the minus strand of NC_136070.1, from coordinate 861,572,401 downwards.
TCACATCATCAATTCTCCATTCCGTATCCTTGTAGTTCCACCAAACACTCTGTGATTGTTCTTGCACTACTGTAGTGACCCATTTAGCAGTCTGTGAAAATCCTTTCACTGCACTAACACTCAAGCACTTATAAATTCAGTCAGGCACTCTCCTTACAGAACTGTAATCATTAATTCAGTACCCAAGTACTGATGCAGCGAAGTAGGCCTTAGGACATGAACTGCTTCAAACCCCTATCCAGTATATATGCATTCTTTTATCTACCTGCACACTTGTGTTTGACATCTTCAATTCCCCAGTCTGTATCCTTACACTTCCACCAAACACTCTGTGACTCTTCTTGCACTACTGTAGTGACCCTTTTAGCAGTCTGTGATAATCCTTTCACTGCAGTAACACTGAAGCACTTATAAATTCAGTCAGGCACTCTCCTTACACAACTGTAATTATTAAGTCAGTACCCAAGTACTGATGCAGCGAAGTAGGCCATATGACATGAACAGTCACAGAGTGTTTGGTGGAAGTATAAGTATACAGAATGGAGAATTGAAGATGTGAAACACAAGTGAGCAGGTGGATAGAAGACTGCATGTATATTGAATAGGGGTTTGAAGTAGTTCATGTGCTAAGGCCTATTTCGCTGCATCAGTACTTGGGTACTAACTAAATGATTACAGTTCTGTAAGGAGAGTGTCTGACTGAATGTATAAGTGCATGCGTTTTAGTGCAGTAAAAGGATTATCACAGACTGCTAAATGGGTCACTACAGTAGTGCTAGAACAGTCACAGAGTGTTTGGTGGAAGTGGAAGGATACAGACTGGGGAATTGAAGATATGAAACACAAGTGTGCAGGTAGATAGAAGAATGCATATATACTGGATAGGAGTTTTAAGCAGTTCATATCCTAAGGCCTGTGTTTTTGCAGTGAATGGATTATCAGAGACTGGTGAATGGGTCACTACAGCAGTGCAAGAACAGCCACAGAGTGTTTGGTGGAAGTATAAGGATACAGAATGGAGAATATAAGATGTAAAACACAAGTATGCAGGTGGATAGAAGAATGCATATATACTGGATAGGGGTTTGACGCAGTTCATGTCCTAAGGCCTACTTAGCTGCATCAGTACTTGGGTACTGACTAAATGATTACAGTTCTGTAAGGAGAGTACCTGACTGAATTTATAAGTGCTTGAGTATATAAGGAGACATGAGGGGTATGAGGAGAGAGGGGGAATATGAGGAGAGAGGGGGGGAGTATGAGGAGAGAGAGGGGAGTATAAGGAGAGAGGGGTGTGTATGATGAGGGAGGGGGAGTATAAGGAGAGAGGGGTGTGTATGAGGAAAGATGGGGGAGGAGGAGAGAGGGGGAAGAATGTGGAGAAGAGGGGGGAGTATAAGGAGGTAGGGGGTATATGAGGAGAGAGGGGTTATAATGAGGAGAGAGGGATGAGTATGAGGAGATGGGGTAGTATGAGGAGAGGGGGGAGTATGAGGAGAGAGGGGGATTATGAGAGGAGATAGGGGGAGTATGAGGAGAAAGGGGGTTTGAGAGAGGGGGCGTATGAGGAGATAGTTTTGGAGTATGAGGAGAGACAAGGGGAGAATGAGGAGAGGGGGGTATGAGGAGAGAGGGGGAAATATGAGGAGTTGGGGATATGAGGAGAGGGGGGAGTAAGAGGAAAGAGGGGGAGTATGAGGAGAGGGGGAGGTATGAGGAGAGAGGGAGGAGTAAGAGGAGAGAGGGGGGAATTTGAGGAGAGGGGGGAGTATGAGGAGAGAGGGGGGAACGAGGAGAGAGGGGGAATATATGGAGAGAGGTGGGAGTATGAGGTTTGAAAGGGGGAGTGTGAGGAGAGAGGGGGGAGTGTGAGGAGAGAGAGGGGAGTATGAAGAGAGAGGGGGAGTATGTGGAAAGAGGGGCGGGTGTGAGGACAGAGTGGGAGTATAAGGAGAGAGGGGTGTGTATGAGGAGAGAGGGGGGAGTATGAGGACAGAGGGGGAGAATGTGGAAAAAAGGAGAGTATATGGAGAGAGGGTGTGTCTGAGGAGAGACAGGCTACTATGAGGAGACAGGGAGGAGTTTGAGGAGATGGGGAGTATGAGGAGTGATGGGGGTATGAGGAGAGAGCGGGGAGTATGTGGAGAGTGGGGAATATGAGGAGAAGGGGGAATATGAGGAGAGAGGTGGGAGCATGAGGAGAGAAGGGGGTATGTGGAGAGAGGGGGAGAATGTGGATAGAGGGGGAGTATAAGGAGAGAGGAGTGTGTATGAGGAGAGAAGGGGGAGTATGAGGAGAGAGGTGGGAGCATGAGGAGAGAAGGGGGTATGAGGAGAGAGGGGGAGAATGTGGAGAGAGGGGGAAGTATAAGGAGAGAGGGGGTGTATGAGGAGAGCGGGGGTAGTATGAGGAGAGAGAAGGGGAGAATTAGGATAGAGGGGGAAGTATGAGGAGAGAGGGGGAAGTATAAGGAGAGATGGGGATATGAGGAGAGAGGTGGGAGTATGAGGAGAGGGGGGAGTATGAGGAGAGAGGGGGAGAATGAGGAGAGAGGGGGAATATCAGGAGAGAGGGGGGAGTATGAGGGGACAGAGGGGGAATGTGAGGAGAGAGGAGGGAGTATGAGGAGAGAGAGGAGGAATATGAGGAGAGAGGGGGGAGTATGAGGAAAGAGGAGCTAGTATGAGGAGAAAGGGGGAGTATAAGGAGAGAGGGGTGTGTATGAGGAGAGAGTGGGAGTATGAGGAAAGAGAGGGGAGAATGTGGAGAAAAGGGGAGTATAAAGAGAGAGGGGGTGTATGAGGTGAGAGGGAGTAGTATGAGGAGACAGGGAGGCATATGAGGAGATGGGGGAGTATGAGGAGTGAGGGGGTATGAGGAGAGAGGGGGAATTATGAGGAGTTGGGGATATGAGGAGAGGGGGGAGTAAGAGGACAGAGGGGGGAGTATGAGGAGAGGGGGGGTATGAGGAGAGAGGGAGGAGTAAGAGGAGAGAGGGGGGAGTTTGAGGAGAGGGGGGTATGAGGAGAGAGGGGGAATGAGGAGAGAGGGGGAATATGAGGAGAGAGGTGGGAGTATGAGGAGCAAAAGGGGGAGTGTGAGGAGAGAGGGGGGAGTGTGAGGAGAGAGAGGGGAGTATGAAGAGGGAGGGGGAGTATGTGGAAAGAGGGGCGAGTGTGAAGACAGAGTGGGAGTATACGGAGAGAGGGGTGTGTATGAGGAGAGAGGGGGGAGTATGAGGAGAGAGGGGGAGAATGTGGAGAAAGGGGGAGTATATGGAGAGAGGGGGTGTATGAGGAGAGGCGGGGTACTATGAGGAGACAGGGAGGAGTTTGAGGAGATGGTGAGTATGAGGAGTGATGGGGTATGAGGAGAGAGCAGGGAGTATGAGGAGAGGGGGGAATATGAGGAGAAGGGGGAATATGAGGAGAGGTGGGAATATGAGGGGAGAGGGGGAGTATGAGGAGAGGGGGGACTATGAAGAGAGAGGGGGAGCATGAGGAGAGAAGGGGGTATGTGGAGAGAGGGGGAGAATGTGGATAGAGGGGGAGTATAAGGAGAGAGGAGTGTGTATGATGAGAGAAGGGGGAGTATGAGGAGAGAGGGGGAAGTATAAGGAGAGAGGGGGTGTATGAGGAGAGAGGGGGTAGTATGCGGAGAGAGGGAAGAGTATGAGAAGATGGGTGAGTATGAGGAGAGAGAAGGGGAGAATCAGGATAGAGGGGGAAGTATAAGGAGAGATGGGGTATGAGGAGAGAGGGGGGAGTAAGAGGAGAGAGGGGGAGTATGAGGAGAGGAGGGAGTATGAGGAGAGAGGGGGAGAATGAGGAGAGGGGGAATATCAGGAGAGATGGGGAGTATGAGGAGACAGAGGGGGAGTGTGAGGAGAGAGGAGGAGTATGAGGAGAGAGGGGGAGTATGAGGAAAGAGTAGCTAGTATGAGGAGAAAGGGGGAGTATAAGGAGAGAGGGGTGTGTATGATTAGAGAGTGGGAGTATGAGGAGACAGAGGGGAGAATGTGGAGAAAAGGGGAGTATAAAGAGAGAGGGGGGTGTATGAGGTGAGAGGGAGTAGTATGAGGAGACAGGGAGGCATATGAGGAGATGGGGGAGTAAGAGGAGTGAGGGGGAGTATGAGGAGAGGGGGAATATGCGGAGAGGGGGAGTATGAAGGGAGGGGGAGTATGAGGGGAGAGGGGGAATACGAGGAGAGGGGGAATATGAGGAGAGGGGGGAGTATGAGGAGAGAGGTGGGAGTATGAGGAGAGAAGGGGGAGTATGAGGAAGAGAGGGAAAGTGTGAGGAGAGAGGGGGAGGATAAGGAGAGAGGGGTGTGTATGAGAAGAGAGGGGGCAATATGAGGAGAGAGGGGGAGAATGTGGAAAGAGGGGCGAGTATAATTCCTAAATGCACACAGACGCACAGTGTGATTCTAGACAAAAAATATAAGACTTCGCATTATACCAAAACACATTTACTAGTCTAGAAACAGTTAAGTGACTGCACACATTCCATGTATATAACTACTACATTTCAGTGGACAACCCTGACTCATTTTACAAATACATAAGCAATTTGCTGCATTATTTGTGCCAACATTACATCAAAAAAGTGACACAATACAACAACAAAGAGGCACAAGGGGCTTGGAAAATTGCCCCAGAGGGTATGCAACAGTGTATGTATACTGACTAGTAAATTGTAGATTTTAAACACAAGCCTAATTCTAAACAAGTAACACTAGTAACTACTCTACAGCTAAAAAAGTGACTGCACACATTCTACATTTTTTAGTACTGCACTTTATTGTACAAAGCTGGCTCATTAAACACATTAACTTTCCAAATGGTTTTATCACAATGGTCATCCAAATGCAGACAAACTCAGAATGTGATTCTACACACTTTAGAAGGAAATTCACATTACTCTTACTAAAAACAAAATGCACCACATACATTCCCTTACAAGTTATCAACTCACCTTTCAAATTGATTTGTAGATTAAGAAGAATGCCAGTCACACAGCAGATCTTCTTATACAGAATCTCTCTACTTTAGTGTTCTTAGCAAAACCACAAAATGGCGCACTTTACCTCTCAATTTACACATATATTCATGTTAATACTAAATCAAATTGCTTCACACATTAATTCAAAACCAAACACACATTTCAATTGGTTGAACATTTGAACCCTTTCCAACTGACATAACTTTGAACCTTACCCCCAACACATCATACAAAAGTCAACTGTCCACAGAGGTCAAAAGTTCAGCACACTGTAAAACACTCCTCCTCAACAAGTTTAGACTCTGCAAAAGGTAATTACTTATAAGTACCAATAAAGAGAAAAGCTCTTGTTAGAACCAACTAACATCTAAACACATAAGCTTGATAGATATCTGTAAAACATATATTTGTATTCTTTTTTTCTTGCTTAGGAACGCGGACGGGACGACTTAGGAACATCGCAGCATACGTCGTATGGCCGCGCTTGGTACGGGTACTGTAAATTTACCGTACCAAAAAAATAGCCCCTATCACTAATTTTTATTATCCCCCGGGGACCCCATCCCCCGGGGCTCAAATAAAATGTTGGGGACCGTGGGAGGAGCTCTAATGGCCCCACGGTCCCAGCCGGCTCCCCGCGTCCTTCGGGAGCCGGAATTGCTTTTCGTCAGGGAGAGCATTTTACATGCTGCTCCCCCTGACGAAAAGCAATCTGCTTTCCCATTTGCAAGAGAGAGCAGGTTAACCTGCTCTCTCTTCCAAATAGGAAAGCAGTTTGCTATGGAAGGGCAGGAACCGCGAGGCTCCTACCCTAACATGGCAATGTTTATGAAGGACACCTTTACAGAACTGATGTCACTTTTCCCCCAAACTACCTTTGTCTATTCTAATATATGTCAAAGGCAGAAATGGAACTGGTCCAATCAATTTTGTCCACAGATTGAGAAAGCTAGGAAACATGTGAATAAATATGTTTTTGCTTTTCTCCGAGACTAAAGAATGGGGTCCATTTACCACAAAAATCTGCGTTTCAAAATGCATGGCATCTATAGGAGAGATGGTGTACATTTTACAGATGAGGGGAACAGAGTCTTCCTCTTGAACTTTAGACTCTGCATCGGTACTTACTTGTAGGTACTAAAATCTCCCAATAAACACAAGAGCCACCCAACATCTCAATACATAAACTTGATAAATATCTGAAAAATATTTTTCTTTTTCTTGCTTAGGTACGCGTACGGGACGACTTATAAACCTCACACCATACGTCGTACGTCCGCGCTTGGTACGCGTACTATAATTTTACTGTTAAAAAAATAGCCTCTATCACTAATTTTTATTATCCCCTGGGACTTCATCCCCCGGGGCTCAAATAAAACGTTGGGGACCGTGAGGGGAGCCCCAATGCCCCCACGGTCCCAGCCGGCTCCCTGCGTCCTTCGGGAGCCGGCATTGCTTTTCGTCAGGGAGAGCAGCTTACATGCTGCTCCCCCTGATGAAAAGCAATCTGCTTTCCTATTTGCAAGAGATCCAAATAGGAAAGCAGTTTGCTATGGTAGGGCGGGAACCGCGAGGCTCCCCCTACCATAGCAAACTACAGTGTCCCCAGGGCCACCACAAGGCTCCAGGAGGGGGGCCGCATGGCCCCCTTCCCATCATTTAAAAGCCCCGGGAGGTGGTGGTACCCGGGGCTGGAGGGTCCGTTATGGACCCCCTATTTTGAATAGTAGAGCCCTGGGGAGGTGGCGGTCCCTGGGGCGTGTGGGAGCTTCAGCCCCGTCCCCCAGAAGTTTAAAAAAAAAATTTGGAACGAAGGCCGGGGGTGGTGGTCCCCGTGGCTGCAGGGGGGCCGTGAGCCCCCCCACATGCATATTAGTAAAGGCCCGGGGGTGGTGGTCCCCGGGGCTGGGGGCCCCTCTGGGCCCCCAATATAAATAAAAACATTGCCCCCGGGATTTGGCCCCCCGGGGGCTAATTAACAATAAAGTGGGCTTCGGATTTATTTATTTTTTTCACGGCGTACAGGTACCGTACGCGTATGCCATGATTTATTTAAAAAAAATGTTTTTTTGGCCTTGGGGATCCTTGTAGGACACCCTGAGTAGGCCTAGGGGGTCAGTGTGTTTCTACCCTGCCCCCTTTGCACCTTTTATGCACTTGTTTTTCAATTTACTTGTGCCTCGGTTCTACCGAGGCACACGATGACTGCCAACACTTCCTGGTCTGGAGTGTTTACAGCCAATTAGCATGCAGCTCATGCTCGTAACGGTACGCGTATAATTCTCGTACTGTACGAGTACGGTACAACTTCGCAAATATATCTATGATTTTACTTTTGATTTTCTCAGGAACTACTGAACGGATTTACACCATTTAACAAAAAGCACAATCTATGAACTAAACTCTACCTTTTTGCCAAATTTGGTGTAATTCCGTTCAGCAGTTCGGGGTGTAGCCGTGTCTAAAGGTCCCTATGGAAAATTGCACAGAGAAAACACGTTTTGGGACCCCCCTTTTTTCTCGGTCCCCATTTTACAAATCACCCCAAAACGTTCAGGGAAGAAGCAGAGCGTCCCATCTTCTTTGAGAATTTTGCGAAGATTCGTCAACCGGCGCCAAAGTTATTCCAAATAGAATGTTGCGGATTTCCCATGGACCTAGGGCCAGATGTAGGTAGAATAGATTTACCGATTCTTAATTACTGAAAATTACCGAATTTTACCGAATCGGTAATTAAGAATCGGTAAATCTGAGGGGTGGATATGTAGGTATTCCAGATGTGCTGGAATACCGAATCGGAAAAATTCGGTATTTACCGATTCGGTAAATACCGAATCGGTAATGCCCATTCATTCCTATGGGCTTTGAAGCCCATAGGAATGAATGGGCATTACAGATTCGGTATTTACCGAATCGGTAAATACCGATTTTCACAAGGGTGCAGGGGGTGTCACTTTGACACTCTCTGGCCCCCCCAAAACAGGCTCGGGTGCCATGTGGCAGGCATACATGCCCTAAGGGCAGGTCTGCCTGTCATATGGCATAGGTGTGCATGCACACATGTGCATGCACACCGGAATCGGTATTTTACCATCAAATTGGATTTGATGGTAAAATACCGATTCGGTAAGGCTTTTGGGACTCAGAAGAGTCCCACCTACATCTCAGATTTACCGAATCGGTAAAAATACCGATTCGGTATTTTACAGAATCGGTAAATTTACCGATTCTGTAAAAAATTGCCCCTACATACCGAAAACCCATTTACCGGTCGGTAAATGGCCTGAAACGGCCACCTACATCTGGCCCCTAGGTCCTAACTATAACTACCTACTGGCAACCGTCGCCAGTAGGTAATATATCTATATGTATATTCCCCTGTTATAGTTAGTTCAGCTAACTTTAACTCGCGCGCCTGCAGTGCACTGCTGATGACGTTACATATTACATCACTACCTGACATGGTCAGTGACATCACTCATGACATCACTGAGGACATCTCAAATGACATCACTGATGACATCACTGATGACATCATCCAGTGAATGTGTGTCTTTCTGAAAAATAAATATTTTTTATATATGTATATCTAAAGGTCGATGGAAAAATAAATGGGTAAATAAATGTCTAAATGGATGGGTTTTTTTGTAAAATTGATTGCATAACTGACTTATTAAGTGTATCTTAGTGAATACATGTATTAACGAGTAATGTTTAAATATTTAAATATCTGTATCAGTGTCTCACTTTGTGTATAAGTGGCTGCATGGGTTTGTGAGTAGCTACTTGAGTGTGTATATGGGTTATTAGTTTGTTTTTTGAGTATCAGTATGAGTGTCTGTATGGTTCAGTGGGCTATATTACTTAGCGTATAGATGCATGAATGAGTGACTCACTGTTTGTATGTGTTTTGAAGAAAGCATGTGTTAAGGAATGTATGGGTGGATGAGTGTGTGTATGGGTGTGTTAGTAAGTGAATGACTGTCTCAATAGTGTCTTTATGAGTAACTACATATGTTTTAAACTAGAATATGTGAGTATTGATGTATATAAGTGAGTATATGTGAGAGTGACAGTTTCGAAGAGTTCCTGTATAAATAAGTATGTGTTTCTATAAGTGATAAGTGATCAATTCTGTAGAAGAAAGTGTAGTGGTGTGTGTATAGCTGTATATGCAAGTAAATGGATGTTTGATAGTTTATTTGCATGTGTGAGTATGTGTGTGAGTAACTCTATGGATGAGTATGTGTGTGTTACAGGATATATAGGTGTATGACTACATATGATGAGTGAGTACATGTATGAGTGACTATATAGAACTGTTGGTGAATGAGTGGATGTGTATATATATATAGTGCAATTACTGAATAGGTTGTTGTAACTGGTATTGGTATCTCCATTTTTATTACATTTTAGTTTCTATTTTTGAATGTGTGTATCAAAGGTTATATTACGCTGAGAGGAGGTCTGCCACTCTTTCCCAATGATGATGTCATCAGCGATGCCATCAGTGATGTCATTTGAGATGTCATCAGTGATGTCATGAGTGATATCACTGACCATGTCTTAGTGATGTAATATGTGACGTCATCAGCAGTGCATTGCAGGCGCGCGAGTTATAGTTACCTGAACTAACTATAAGGGGGGAATTGCACTGGTTTTGTAGGAGTGAAATGTCCAGCTAACTATAACATGTGTGAAACCTATGGTTTTTTCAATGAATTTGCAAGGTTTTTTAAATGCTAATTCCTAACTATAACGTGTGTGAAACCTATGGTTTTTTCAGTGAATTTCAAAGGTTTTGTAAATGATAATTATTAAATGTATTAAATATTATATTTCTTTCTTTTTATACTAATTTCTTACATTTTTAATATATATATTTATATTTATTTTATTTTTTAAGTTATATTTCATATTCTTAATGTAAAATAATAACAACATTAAATTGAAAAATATTTTTTGTATTAATTATTTTTTTTCTAATACATTAAAATTTAATTCTATATAATTCCTTTATCATTATTTAGTTTTAGATAATCGTACCATACGCATACGTTAATGTAAGTACACCAAATTTGGCAGAGAGGTAGAGTTTCGTTCGCAGATTATGCTTTTTGTTAAATGGAGTAAATCCATTCAGTAGTTCATGAGAAAACCCCAATAGACTATGCATGTAGTCTTCTATGCACCGGCAAACTTGTCTTTTATACATTCAATTCCCCAATCTGCATCCTTACACTTCCAGTAAACACTATCACACTTCTGTTTCAGTGTTGTAGTGACCATACATCACTATGCGCTTATCTGTACACTATTCTAAAAGAATCCATTCACTACATTAAAACACTAATCAGCAGATGTACAATAAGTGGTACATTACTATAGATTTGACAGTTATTGTGTACTGTCATATATTCTGGCGCAAGGGTTTATAATGTGGTACACCTTCCACACACCATGGTACATCTTTTGCACTACCAGTGCATCACAAAAATGACGTAACGGCTGTGTTAAAAGAGGCACAAGGGGGTTGTAAATCCACCCCAAACACATACAAATTCACCGAGGCAGTTTCACCAGCAGTGCAAATTGAAGCATAGACTTGTAACATATTTATATGGATATGTTACATTCAAGTACTTTGGAGGTACTACAGTATACTATAGGTAAACACCTTATAGATTTATGCTGTACCACTTCCTTATAGTTCTGTAGTTTCTTATTCACCATACACCAGTAATGTATTACTTCATTCATTTATGAACTACACATTCATTCTGAGAAACTTTTATACTTCATTCATTTATGAACTACACATTCATTCTGAGAAACGTTTATACACTAACATAGAAATATAGTTCTTTCTTTCACCAGTGAAGGTAGTTCTAAAAAGAACTGGTTTTTTTGTGTTTTTAGTTTTCTATTTTTTTTGTGTTTTGTCAACAAGTTTCTTTTAAAACCCAAAAAATTGAACTGGAACTCAAAAAGTGTCCAACAGGAACAAAAGAATAAAAAGAAAAAAAAACTAATGTCGAGGACAGCGATGCTCCTGCATCCTGCGTTTTATCAGGTCAAAAGACTGTTCCCTATAACACAAAAGTTTATCGAAATAAATGCATACAATTTTAACGTCAATTTGTGGGTGTGGACTGCTTGCTGAAAATTCTGCTGCAGTAGTTGATGTGCTTGGTGCAGTAACAGGTGGGTTGTCCTGCAACCTCCGTGTTGCAGCTCAAGCAAAGTTGTTGGGGTGAAAGTTGTTCACGTGTCAAACCATATTTGCTGTGCCGAAGGAGTATTTTTTAGATGGATCACCCCTTGAAAGAGTTGTTTACAGGTTACTTTTGGAGCATTAACCTTTTTTTGCCCTTCTGAAAAAGTAAAAAACTGCCAAATTAGAGCTTCTTTCCTCTTCTTTGGAGGTTTTTCAGGAATGAAATATTCCTCTGAAGAATGGCTGTTATTATGGTAATCTTCCTTCTCTTTGACAGGATTCTCAGAAGAGATGCTTCTTCTTAGTAAGTCAAAGTAGAATGATTAAAATAGGATGGAACTTTGACCAGTTGGAATAGGAACTATTATGAACCAATCAAATCCCTTCTTTTAAAGTCACATGACTTTGCGTCCGCTTTCGGTGAGCTTATGGTGCTCTTACGATGCCATTACACATAACGTTCCACCACGAATTGTGTAATTGTTTTTAAAAGTAATATACGATTGTTCAAACTTAAAAAAACTATTTTCATAAGTACTCTAGATAATGTATTCTGTTAGTATGTTTATTAAATACACAAATATATTTTTTAAAACAATTAAAAACATTTGCGCCTTTCGCGTACGGGGCGCCGTACATGACGTCACATGGAAGCTTTGATGCGATGCGTAACGTCAAAATGTAAACAAAGCATATGCGCGGGTACGCGCTGAGAATGATTAGCAGTACAAAATATAGTGCGATAACTCTCACTGTCAAATCAGAGCACAGGGCGGGCTACGAGAATGGTTACAAGTGGTCACTCATTGGAGATCCGATTCTGGGTCAGCCTCTGCGCACATGAAAACCCTGCCCGTCTCTCTTTGTTGTTAATTGTTGGTGCACACACTCACACTTGCACATGCGCGGTGCACGCCCGCCCACACTCCCCAGATTTCACCACCTAGCTTTCTTGCTATTACTAAGCCTGGAAGCCAATACATTAGCCAATGGAAGGTCCCCCTGCCGGAATTTTTCTAGACCGCGAAAGCGCTACCAATGAAGGCCCTGGACTTAGTTTGGTCAGCCCCCGCGGTTCCCATATAATACGGATACTGACGTAAGCACGCTCTCTTTTGTCTGCCTGTGCTGTGGTGACAGACAGACTCTCGTCGTCATCGATTGTACTAGGATCTATTTGCTCGAGCGAAGGAGGACTCGTGACTCTCCACGTGGTGTCACTGCTGCTGCCGTCCAGCCAAGATACCATAGGCACGGTGGCAGCCGCGCCCATGCCCAGCCCAGCCTCAGGCCCAGCCAAAGCCCCAGCCTTTGAAGACAAGACAAGACAAGAGACGACAGAAGCAAAGGTAGGAGAAGCCGTCACAACATCAGCCTCCGCTCCAGGCCCATTCCACGCCAGACCCAGCAGCCCAGTCCCTACCCTCAGATAATTCCTTCTACATCATGGGGCCCTCCTAGGCCTTTCTTTAATAAATTGTGCTTGCATGAATTTCTGGGTTGTATTTTTTAAATGTCACGTGCTTTCGTGTCTGTTCTTAGAAATTTTACGTGCTTCATTATATTTTTTTCTGCGTCTTGTGGCCGCCCCAGCTCTGTTTTGCTTTATTTTTTGTGGGGTATGTGCTTTGTGGTTCATCTTATTACCTCCCTCCTAATTCTCCCATGACTTTTAATATTTATTACTGCCTCACGTGGCCTTCCCAGGCCTCTATTCTTATTTATCGTACTTGCAAGATCCTATTATTTAATTCCTTCTGTGTCACAGGGCCTTCCTATGCCTTTTTTAAATAAATTGTGCGTGCATGAATTTCTGTGTCGTATTTTTGAAGTGTGTCACGTGCTTTCGTCTCTGTTCTTATAGATTTCACCTGCTTGATGGTATTTTTTTCTGCGTCACATGGCCCTCCCAGCTCAGTTTTGCTTTATTTTTGTGGGTTATGTGCTTTTTGGTTCATCGTATTAGCTCCCTCCTAATTCTCCCATGACTTTTAATATTTATTACTTCCTCACGTGGCCTTCCCAGGCCTCTATTCTTAATGATCGTATTATTTTTTTCTTTCTGCGTCACTGGGCACTCCTAGGCTTTTCTTTAATAAATTATGCGTGCATGAATTTCTGTGTCGTATTTTTGAAGTGTGTCATATGCTTTCGTCTCTGTTCTTATAGATTTGACCTGCTTGATGGTATTTTTTTGTACGTCACGTGGCCCTCCCAGCTCTGTTTTGCTTTATTTTTGTGGGTTACGTGCTTTGTTGTTCATCGTATTAGCTCCCTCCTAATTCTCCCATGACTTTTAATATTTATTACTGCCTCACGTGGCCTTCCAAGGCCTCTATTCTCAATGATCGTAATATTTTTTCTTTCTGCGTCACGGGGCACTCCTAGGCCTTTCTTTAATAAATTATGTGTCCATGAATTTCTGTGTCGTATTTTTGAAGTGTATTTACAACAAGGGGTGGTGATGGACAGAGTCTCTGAATTAAGCAGAATACTCTCACCCAGTCAAGAGATCAGGGCTAGATCCAACACCGTTTTTTAGCTCATTGCACCAACCCAGTTTCAGAACCTGGCTGTATGCAAATTAGTCTGTCCCTGGCCCAGTGCATCATGGGAACAGGGCAGACCAGACTACAAAAGCCAATTCTTACACTGGGAAGGAAACAAGCTTCCGGGGACCGGTTTCTGGCATTTCAGCCGTCTTCGGCCCGGCTTGCTTGAATCCTGATGGTGCAATGAGCAAGGGACTCACATCTGAGTATACCCTTCCACGCTTAGGGTGGACAAAAATATTTACAACAAGGGGTGGTGATGGACAGAGTCTCTGAATTAAGCAGAATACTCTCACCCAGTCAAGAGATCAGGGCTAGATCCAACACCGTTTTTTAGCTCATTGCACCAACCCAGTTTCAGAACCTGGCTGTATGCAAATTAGTCTGTCCCTGGCCCAGTGCATCATGGGAACAGGGCAGACCAGACTACAAAAGCCAATTCTTACACTGGGAAGGAAACAAGCTTCCGGGGACCGGTTTCTGGCATTTCAGCCGTCTTCGGCCCGGCTTGCTTGAATCCTGATGGTGCAATGAGCAAGGGACTCACATCTGAGTATACCCTTCCACGCTTAGGGTGGACAAAAATATTTACAACAAGGGGTGGTGATGGACAGAGTCTCTGAATTAAGCAGAATACTCTCACCCAGTCAAGAGATCAGGGCTAGATCCAACACCGTTTTTTAGCTCATTGCACCAACCCAGTTTCAGAACCTGGCTGTATGCAAATGAGTCTGTCCCTGGCCCAGTGCATCATGGGAACAGGGCAGACCAGACTACAAAATCCAATTCTTACACTGGGAAGGAAACAAGCTTCCGGGGACCGGTTTCTGGCATTTCAGCCGTCTTCGGCCCGGCTTGCTTGAATCCTGATGGTGCAATGAGCAAGGGACTCACATCTGAGTATACCCTTCCACGCTTAGGGTGGACAAAAATATTTACAACAAGGGGTGGTGATGGACAGAGTCTCTGAATTAAGCAGAATACTCTCACCCAGTCAAGAGATCAGGGCTAGATCCAACACCGTTTTTTAGCTCATTGCACCAACCCAGTTTCAGAACCTGGCTGTATGCAAATTAGTCTGTCCCTGGCCCAGTGCATCATGGGAACAGGGCAGACCAGACTGCAAAAGCCAATTCTTACACTGGGAAGGAAACAAGCTTCCGGGGACCGGTTTCTGCAATTTCAGCCGTCTTCGGCCCGGCTTGCTTGAATCCTGATGGTGCAATGAGCAAGGGACTCACATCTGAGTATACCCTTCCACGCTTAGGGTGGACAAAAATATTTACAACAAGGGGTGGTGATGGACAGAGTCTCTGAATTAAGCAGAATACTCTCACCCAGTCAAGAGATCAGGGCTAGATCCAACACCGTTTTTTAGCTCATTGCACCAACCCAGTTTCAGAACCTGGCTGTATGCAAATTAGTCTGTCCCTGGCCCAGTGCATCATGGGAACAGGGCAGACCAGACTACAAAAGCCAATTCTTACACTGGGAAGGAAACAAGCTTCCGGGGACCGGTTTCTGGCATTTCAGCCGTCTTCGGCCCAGCTTGCTTGAATCCTGATGGTGCAATGAGCAAGGGACTCACATCTGAGTATACCCTTCCACGCTTAGGGTGGACAAAAATATTTACAACAAGGGGTGGTGATGGACAGAGTCTCTGAATTAAGCAGAATACTCTCACCCAGTCAAGAGATCAGGGCTAGATCCAACACCGTTTTTTAGCTCATTGCACCAACCCAGTTTCAGAACCTGGCTGTATGCAAATTAGTCTGTCCCTGGCCCAGTGCATCATGGGAACAGGGCAGACCAGACTAAAAAAGCCAATTCTTACACTGGGAAGGAAACAAGCTTCCGGGGACCGGTTTCTGCAATTTCAGCCGTCTTCGGCCCGGCTTGCTTGAATCCTGATGGTGCAATGAGCAAGGGACTCACATCTGAGTATACCCTTCCACGCTTAGGGTGGACAAAAATATTTACAACAAGGGGTGGTGATGGACAGAGTCTCTGAATTAAGCAGAATACTCTCACCCAGTCAAGAGATCAGGGCTAGATCCAACACCGTTTTTTAGCTCATTGCACCAACCCAGTTTCAGAACCTGGCTGTATGCAAATTAGTCTGTCCCTGGCCCAGTGCATCATGGGAACAGGGCAGACCAGACTACAAAAGCCAATTCTTACACTGGGAAGGAAACAAACTTCCGGGGACCGGTTTCTGGCATTTCAGCCGTCTTCGGCCCGGCTTGCTTGAATCCTGATGGTGCAATGAGCAAGGGACTCACATCTGAGTATACCCTTCCATGCTTAGGGTGGACAAAAATATTTACAACAAGGGGTGGTGATGGACAGAGTCTCTGAATTAAGCAGAATACTCTCACCCAGTCAAGAGATCAGGGCTAGATCCAACACCGTTTTTTAGCTCATTGCACCAACCCAGTTTCAGAACCTGGCTGTATGCAAATTAGTCTGTCCCTGGCCCAGTGCATCATGGGAACAGGGCAGACCAGACTACAAAAGCCAATTCTTACACTGGGAAGGAAACAAGCTTCCGGGGACCGGTTTCTGGCATTTCAGCCGTCTTCGGCCCGGCTTGCTTGAATCCTGATGGTGCAATGAGCAAGGGACTCACATCTGAGTATACCCTTCCACGCTTAGGGTATTTTTGAAGTGTGTCACGTGCTTTCGTCTCTGTTCTTATACATTTTACTTGCTTGATGGCATTTTTTTCTGCGTCACGTGGCCCTCCCAGCTCTGCTTTATTTTTGCGGGTTACGTGCTTTGTGGTTCATCGTATTAGCTCCCTTCTAATTCTCCCATGACTTTTAATATTTATTACTGCCTCACGTGGCCTTCCCAGGCCTCTATTCTTAAAGATCGTAATATTTTTTCTTTCTGGGTCACGGGGCACCCCTAGGCCAAGACACCATGCAAAGCTAAGACACCATGATCTGATGATCATATTGGAATATAACAGTGGAACTCGACTATTGAGTACGGATACATCAACTTTAAAGTTGGAATAGGGACGTTAGTGCCCGCCGTGGACAATATGATTCCTTGATCTGACGATCATACGTGAATATAATTGCTGGAATTTGTCCTTTAAACTGGGATACATCCACCTTACCGATTGCCCTGAAGAAGTCATTGTCTTACTGACTAGACGAAACACGTGTTGGCTGCGAAATATCATTTGATGAACTTTATTTGAATTCGACTGAAGAACTGGACAATAAAAGAAAGTGATAACTGTTTAAAGACTTTGTGACAGTGAATGAGTGCTCGGAGGAACATCTGAATCTTTTGGACCAATGGTTTGCTTTGGAGGTTGTGGTAACCAACCTCTCAACTCTTCCTGAGCACCACATCTTTGATTACATGTACCTCTACTGTGCTGTGCGCTCTAACTAGCCGTTACCATTGTTCTGCTTTACATTAGCATAGCAGTTGACACCACAACTATTTTCAAACCGATAACCAACATTCTCTTCAACACTGTCCTTTTTCTTTTTACTTGCAGGCGCAAGTTCATCTTGTTTTTTCCTTTCTCTACAGTTTCACTACAGATATTCTCAAATCTTCTTTTTCTACCTCCCATACGCTTTTCAAATACTGTTTATTGACCTAAATAGGGTGCATATTTTTCCCTTAACCTATTATACTCTTTCACACAATTTGCATCTGCACTAACCTTTGTTTCATCAAAGTCAATCAAGTACAATCCAGATAAAGTTCTCACTCGAGACAAAGCAACATATGCCATACCCTCTTTAAACAAACAACTTCCAATATTCACTAAAGCATTATCTACACTTAAACCTTGAGATTTATGAATAGTCACCGCATATGCCAAACAAATAGGAAACAGTTTTCTGCGTACATACAAATCTTTTACAAGCAAAAACCGAGTTGAACAATGACTACATTGTTGTACTTCAGCAATTTCATCAAATTTTATTTTCAAAAATTCAATCCAATCTTTATTTACATAATTAACAAATTCAACAATTTTACCCATTGCTCCATTTACTAAACCTTTTTTCCACATGCAAATTACGACGTAAAATTACCCTACAGTTTACACATACATACAAATTATTTTCTAAACCAGCAGTTTTACTTATTGATTTCTCTAAATAATCCAATTTCCTCTTCAACTTTTCAGTCAAAATAATGGTGATTCCTTCATGTTCTATTTTATCAATTGCTTCCAATTTTATAATGTCTTCATTTTCCAACTTTAACATTTCTTCATTGAATATAGAACATTCTCGCAGGGTTTGGCATTAAGCAGATTACAGATTTGTTTTGTGCAATTCTCCTATATACTTACTCAGGAACAATATTTTCATTTTGAAACAAATTTGGAAGTAATCGTCTCTGTAAAGCTTGTTTGCCATGATCTGTCACTTTTCCAACTCTTATATCTTGAATATTTCCATAATCTGCATCATTTGCCTGACGCATATTTGTAATAAGTTCTTTATATTGAAAAAATGACCAAATGTTAACATTTCCAATACTCCTAGTGCTGTGAAGATTTTGGTTGTGGAAACTCTGTCCTCCTTGCCGGCTATGTCTACTGAGGTATTTGATACTCTGAGCCTCAAAGTTAAATCGGGTTCTCCCTTAGACCCGCTGAAGCCGGAGCTTTTTACGCTGCTCCCGCCTATGTGCCGTGAGCCCATCCTGGATCTTATCAATCTTTCCCTCACTGAGGGCGTGGTTCCTCCCTCCTGGAAGCAAGCTGTGGTCAGCCCTATTTTGAAGAAACCCAATCTTGACCCCTTGCTCCCAGAAAATTACCGGCCCATCTCCCTCCTGCCTTGGACCGCTAAGGTCACTGAGGCACACGTAAATACTATCCTGTCTACCCATCTCTCTCGTAATAACATTCTTGACGAGAGTCAAAATGGGTTCCGCTCTCAACACAGCACTGAAACAGCTCTGCTCTTTATGATCGAGCATTTGCGGTCAGTGCTGGATGCGGGGCAGACTGCGGCGCTCCTATTGTTAGATCTGAGCGCCGCATTCGACACGGTGTCTCATGACATTTTGTTGCGACGTCTGGAGGAAGTGGGTATTGGTGGGAAAGCTCTTGAGTGGTTCCGCTCCTTTCTTTCGGACCGGTTTTTTAAAGTAGCCATTCCACCAGGCCAGTCCTCGCTCCACTCTCTGGGTCTGGGAGTCCCTCAGGGCTCCGCTTTAAGCCCTACATTGTTCAACCTGTATGTGAAACCGCTGGCTGCTGTCGTCAGGGAATGTGGCCTTACCATGACATCGTACGCCGACGACACGCAGCTGGCGGTGACACTCAGCGGGGACCCTGAGGTGAATGCCCCCAGATTCCGGGCAGGACTTATAGCTGTGGCTAAGTGGATGCGTAGCAACTGCTTACAGCTTAACGCTAAAAAAACCGAGGTCCTGATTTTAGGGAAGCAGACGGAACTTTGGGGAGACCAGTGGTGGCCTCCCGAATTGGGCGCCTCTCCTACTCCAGCGGTCGAAGTTAAAAATCTGGGGGTCTGGCTGGATTCCCATCTTTCTTTTGCCAGTCACACAAAGAAGACAGCAGCTACCTGTTTTGGTATCCTGCGAGGACTGCGACCTGTCCTTAAGTTCTTCGACCCCCCCACGCGGCAACTGGTGGTTCAGGCCTCCATTTTGTTGCGATTGGACTACGGGAGTGCTTTGCTACTTGGAGTGAACCAGGCTGAGGCTTCAAGGCTTCAGATTGTGCAGAACGCTGCGGCACGTGCCATCGTGGGCCTCCCGAGACGATGTTCTGTCTCCTCTGTCCTGACCTCCCTTCACTGGCTTCCGGTTAGATAGAGAATCAAATTTAAGGCTCTCTGTCTGACATTTAAGATTCTGAAGCTTTCCTCCCCTCCTGCTCTTGCGGGCCTCATTTCTCCGTATCTCCCCACACGGTCCCTCAGGTCTGAATCTCTCCATCTGGCGATTAAGCCTAGGTTCAGACTGAGTAGGATGGGAGGGCGCTCTTTTCGTGTTCTGGCGGCTGAGTTATGGAATTCCCTCCCGGTACACATCCGTGCCCTGGATAGCCTTACTCTTTTCAGACGCGCCATTAAAACTCACCTGTTCGCTTCGGTTAATTGATCTTTCTTCTTTTCAGCTTTGACCTGTTGTGTTGTGGTATCTGATCAGGCGCCAGGACGCCCCTTCGCTGGGGCAGCTGTGCGCCGAATAAAAGTTATTAACATAACATAACATAACATAACTCCCCAAAGACTTTCTGGTATCTTCATGTGCCAGTGTTTTAAACACTGGTCGTCCTTTTACAGGAGTAAGTTGTAGTAGATCTCCAAAAACTATGACGTGTTTCCTCCAAATAATACGGCATACTCTGTTTTAAGAATTTGCTGCATTCTTAAATGCACAAAGGCAAGCATTAAGTTTGATACCATGCTTAACTCATCAATAATCAGAAGTTTCATTTTCCTCTAGACTCTTGAAACTTCACAACAAGCTTCTCAATTCAATTCAATTCAATATTTTATTATGATTTAGAATTCCAAAGAATTCCACATAAAGTACATAATTAAAACACCATTCTGTACATATGAAAGTTCATTATAAAATTACAAGTTCAATTGTTATGTTAAAACTCATACGGTTAAAAAAAGAGAACACTTTTTCCTTCACTAGTGTGTACTCTACAACGACCAACTTCATTTCAATGCAGACGACTTTACAATATAAACAGATTTCTTTCAGTTAGAAAACGTACCCAGAAGAATTAAGATGCGGTTGTAATCCAAATATATATATAACAAGGAACTTACATACTTAAAAAGTTTCCTTTAGGGTAATGATCCCAATTAACACTAATAGCAGAAGATTTTTATACGGGACATTCTTTACCCATAAATAAGTAGCAGCGAAAATATCTAATAAAGTGCACATAGAGAAGACGAAGGCAACTAACATATCCAACCCCCCCCTAACAGCAATGTTGATGGTCTAACATAGTAATATTATATGCACTCAAATCACTTCAACATATTTCATTCTTAATAATCAAAAAATTATTTAAAGAAAAACGATTTTTTTTAAAACACTTCAGTTCGGATGTGGAGGACAAAGGATATTTACAGGCCTAATCCTTAAATATCTCACCTTATTGAATGGGATGCAGGGGACACAAACAAAAGATAATACATATCTTATATACCACAGTTACAAAGATGTCAATATCTTGCCCCATGGATAACTAGCAGCAAAAGTATCTCATAAAGTGCATGTATGAAAGACAAGGCCAACTAACATATCAGACTAAAGTGCAAGTGCTTTCCCGGCTCCTCCTGGCAGCGGTGTTGATAGTCTAACATAGTAATATTATATACACTCAAGTCACTTTAATATATTTCATTCTTAATAAATATTAAAAAATCCTTTAAAGAAACGAAAAATTTTAAAACACATCAGTTCGGATGGAGGGGACAGAAGACAATTACGGGCCTGTTCTGCTGTAGAGATATTATACTTTAAGAAACGAATCCTTAAATATCTACGTCTTATTGAATGAAGTGCAGGGCACACAAACAAAACATGATTCAGTTCTTGTATACCACAGTTACATAGATGACAATATCTTTCATTTTTGGAGATACCCTCCCAGGAACCTGTTACGATTCTTAGAGGTAATAAGTTTATTCTTAGTAACAGAATCACCCTACGTACTCCGTGTTCCAGGTTCCACAAAACATACGGCTGGGGATATTTACCTATGGAGTTCTCAGCAATGCAGTACATCCTTCCATTCAGTGCGCATAGTTTCAAATCTCTTTCACGAGAAACCACATATATTGTCTTCTTAATTATCTGCTTTAAAGAAGTTTTACATAGTGTCGCTGCCCCGTCCCTATCTAAACCAAACATGCTTAATGCCTTTACATAATTTCTAAAAATAACACTTTTTCCCAACATATTTACAAATATTTCCTTGTGCAATGCTGCCCTTATTAAATTATCGGAACCATTTATCAAAGCATTACAACATCTTAAACAGGCAGCCATTGAAAGCACAAATGTAGAGAGAAGACCAAATTCGAGTCTAAGTGCAGCGATCTATGCAGCATAATTCAGATTACATATTTGGCGCCAGATTTTTTCTCTTCCACTTTCTCAAATTTGGCCCACTCACAGGCATCTATTGTTTCGCTTGCATAATTCAAAGTCGGTGAAATCTTTATTTTATAGTGTGGTAAATAAAATATAACCCTGGCAGAATTTCTAGGCATTAACAAAGTATCATGCATCAAATGAGAGACAGGATCCGTGGTGTCCAAGTTAAAATGGGCTTTATTCCAATAACTCGAGTCAAAGGGAGAATATGTTCCATCCCCACTGAGGTTCAGGAAGAGTAATCTAACATTTAATAACAATGAACAGAATATATACATTTTACTCCTTGTACATAGGGAGGAGCGCTCCAGGCAGAGCAAGAAAGAAAGAGATAAGAGCATGTGGGCGTGTATGAGGGTGTACACTTGATGAGTCATAGGTAGGTGATAGGTAGGTGTCATAGGTGGGTGGGTACTTAGAGGAGGAGTATGCATGACCAGCTGGAACTCTGCCCTAATTGTGCAACTTGAGTATGACGTGTAATTGACGTGTATTGGGAGGAGAGCTGACTTTCGGCCTAGCAGAGAAATCTCCTGTGTCAGGGCGACTTGAGCACGTCTGGTACAGCTGATATCTAGAGTCAGGGGATGTTTTATCTGAAGCAAAGGTTGTTCATCACTAGAAATAAAGAAAAAGCATATATTCCTCCGTTCATTGCATGGGGGCTGAGACAGAGAGTTAGGCCCTATCTGTCGCGGACGGGTTCTGTTTACTTTTCCTCACCGGGCAGGGATGCCACTCTGTACTGAAAACAGATAACTGTTATTCATAACACTGTCTTGGCAGGCTTCTTGCTGACGTGACTGCAGTTTTCAGTGTGCCAGGAGTCATGAAAACAATATTTCAGAAAGTGGTTTCAGGCTCAACCACAAAAAAAGGGTTCAGTACGATATTTATTTTAAAAGTGCACAATGCAAAATGCAAAAACATGGTCCCTCATGTTAGCTTAATGTTTGGGAGACTTGATGACTTGATGACTTGCAGGACATGTTTGCAGAGGCCTAGTGATTCAGGCCACTACGAGAAATATGCATGGGTGACATGCACATGTATGTAACATAGGGTGTATGTAGTGGACATTTTGGTCAGGCAAAATATCATTTTCCTCATTCCCTCCTTGTCTCCTACATAACCCTTTAGGATACATCTATATTCATGAGACCGTATAGCTGATCATACAGAATCATTTCTTCATCTTTATCCTTTGTACATGTGGATGGGGAACGCAAGCAGTTGCACACAGGCCGCAAATCGCCAGGCCACACTGCAGACAGAGATAGTATCATGACAGACTGCTCCTGGGTCAAGTTCACCAGGGCAGATGCAGTCACATTCACTACTGCTTCAAGGGTTCTTGTTAACTTGCTTATTAGTTGAGTTTGTCTAACATGTTCTAGTTGTGAATCTCTGTGATAATGGGATGGGGCCAAGGAAACAGGTGGCAATAGGAATGCTATATAACAAGTCCCACCCCAGTCTAAGGGCAGATGTACATAAGCTGTCTGACCGCAAATGAAATAGGTATGGCGTGACGTTATGAAAGAAGAAAGTCCTTCTGAGAGTGAAGTTCCTTGTAAATAGCTCCTTGTAAATATGGTTTATGAAGAGCATGTCATTATTATAACTTGTTGAGTTTCTTGTAAATATGGCTTGTGAATAGTGCCATGTGGTCATGGTTTGTGCAGAGTATGTTGTCATTACGTTAGGCAGGAGAGAGCTGGATCTCTTTCAAGTGCTTGGAGAAAACGTTTTGAAGATGTGCGTACGTGTTATGTGATAACGTGGAGAGATGAGTTCATGACTTTCCCATGTACAGCAGTCATTGGGGAAAGATTGTGCTTCAGCTGCCAAAGAGTTGATATCTTGTATTGAGAAGGCAGTATTTTCTTTTAACATGCTGTTTAACAAGGTGTTGAGGGATTTTGGCGTTGTTTGGCATTTGCGGGGGGGGCGTGTTTTTGAGCGGAAATTCGTACCCGTTCCAGTGGAGGGATTTGGTTGCTTTTTTGGTGAGGATTTAGGGCATCGCTTGGACTACTGTGATGCCAAATTTGAAAAGGATCTGAGCTGTGGAAGTGGTGGAAAAAGCATGTTTTGTTATCCAATGGGCGTTTTTTTTTTTCGGAAATTGAGAAATTATTTCGGCAGAACTCCCTTCGTTTTCTGATAAGGGGGTAGTTGGCCACATACCCAGCAATCAGTTGCATTGCTGGTCTGGTGAGAATGGTGTAACATTTGAATAAAAGTATTGTTACGCAAGGCAAGTCGATATGACAATTCATGAGGTGGCAATACACTAAATGTATGCTCTATGGTACTGTTACTGGAAGAGTATATATGTGAAGAAATGGGAAAGAAAACATGTAGCAATAAACTGACACAGATTATAACAATGCACAGAATAAAAAGAATGATCAAGGTAACAATACATCTACTGCGTAATATCTTGCAGTATTTTTCCTTTTTATCTCTCTTCTTGCTATTCTCATATGTGATCTTATACATGTCAGAAACTAGTCTAACCGATTCACCACCGGGTGGGCTTAAACAATTAAACTACGTCTGACTTACTAGATCTTAGCTTGGACCTATACTCTTGCTGAGGGGTCTATTCAAGCAAAGGCGGCACAAAGTCTGTATTGTCATTAAAGTCAATGTTCTTTGCAAATGTTCCACATTGTCCAAAATACCGCTTAACGTGATGGGCATGGATCCAGCCCTTGCGTCCCTCCACTTTCAGCGCGGTCCTCGTGGTAAGAAGCACCAATTTCGGGGTCTTCCAGCGCGGCTCGAGGGGGCTGGAATGATCAAAATTCCGGATGCACACAAAGTCCCCTGGGACTATGGCGTGTTCCTTGACCTGGGTGTTGTCAGGGAAGGCGGCAGCAACCTGTGAACGACAAGAGAGTAGTGCAGACATCAAGGAAGCCAGGTAATCTGTCAGCATGTTACTGTCAACATCAGTTATCTTTCTGGGCATAGGCGTACCCCACATATTTGGCGGTCTACCGAAAACCACTTCATACGGAGATAGGCCTGTTCTGGAATGTGCTACCATACGCATGTAAAAGAGGGCAACCGGCAAGGCTACCATCCAATCCACGCCTTTTTCTGCACAGACCTTTGCTAATTTTGTCTTGAGGGTCTGATTATGTCTTTCTACAAGGCCTGCTGCTTCTGGGTGTTGGACACAATGGAACTTCCATGTATAACCTAACAGAAGAGACACTTGTTTCATTAATTCAGAAGAGAATGGCTGGCCGTTGTCTGAATAGATCACCCGAGGTAATCCACACCTGGGGAAGTACTCGCGCACTAACTGTCTGGCTGTTGTTACAGCAGTATAATCTGTACGTCAAGTACATCTTGTGTGGGATCCCTGACTGTCATACTTGTTGTCAGTAATGGTGCCTCTGTCCTTGTCGTGTCTGTTGGTGTCTGGGCTGTAAGTTTAGCTGTCCGGTCTGCCAGGTCATTACCCTGGGAAATGGTGTCTGTAACTTTGGTGTGAGCTTTGCACTTCAGGATAGAAATGGCTGTAGGCAAATGTATGGCTTCTAACAGGGCCTGAATAAGCTGGCCGTGCTGGATCTTGGTCCCATGGGAGGTCAGGAAACCTCTCTCCCTCCATAGTACCCCGAAATCATGAACAACGCCAAAGGCATATTGTGAATCAGTATAAATGTTTACTTTCAAGTGCTTAGATCTTATGCAGGCTTGTGTCAGAGCGATGAGCTCTGCTGCTTGTGCTGACAATGTGTCTATTTTCTGTGTCTCTATGACCTCTGTAGCAGTGGTCACAGCATAGGCTGCTACTAACTCTCCTGCACTCGTTCTCATGCATGATCCATCTACATAGAGCGTTAAGTCTGGTTCTGAAATTGCAATATCTGTCAGGTCTTGTCTTGGTTTCGTCACTATATTCATTAGTTCCACACAGTCATGTGGTGGTGCATTTACTGTACTTGAGGGCAAAAGTGTTGCAGGATTCAGAATGTTACAACGTCTGATCTCTATGTGTGGCTGGAATAATGTCAGTTCATATCCTGTCAGTCTTGCTACAGTCAAGTGTTGTGTCTGTGTTCTGTTTAAGAGAACCTCCACTGCATGTGGAACCTGTACTGTCAGAGGGTGGCCCAATACTATTGAATCACTTTGTCTTATGGCTAGGGCTGTTGCTGCAACTGATTTCAGGCATGATGGCAGAGCCTGGGCCACTCGATCTAGGGTACTAGAAAAATAAGCGCAAGGCTTGTGTTTTCCTGCTTGATCTTGTGTGAGAACAGATAACGCTGTTCCTTCTCTTTCAGTTACAAAAAGCATAAAAGGTTTGCTGTAACATGGAGTCGCTAAAACTGGCGCTTGACATAAAGCTCTTTTTAATTCCTCAAATGCCAAGGTGTGTTCTTGTGTCCAAGGGAGGACAGTCCCCCCTGCCTCCTGTGTAGTTAACTGTATGAGTGGTTTGGCTAGAAAGGCATACTGGGGAATCCATTGCCTACAGTATGAAGTAAGGCCAATAAAGGCACGTACTTCCTTTTGTGTCTTGGGCTGTGAAAGGTTTGCAATGAGCTGTATACGTGCTTGTGTTAGCTGTCTCCCCTCTTTGGAAAGCAAGTGTCCAAGATACACCACTTGCTTTTCACAGAATTGCAACTTCGAAGGGGACACCTTGTGCCCCTTATCTGCCAGAAAATGTAATACTGTCAGTGATGCATTTTCGCATTTTATTTCCGAACGTGCTGTAATTAGGATGTCATCTACGTACTGGAGTAGGGCAGTGTCAGTAGGCATGTGAACACTGTCTAGCTGTCTTTTTAATGCTTGACTGTAAATACTAGGGCTTTCTGTAAAACCTTGTGGAGCTCTTGTAAAGACAAAGCTACGACCTTTTAATGAAAATCCGAACAGGTACTGGCTGTCGGGATGGATGGAACCACTAAAGAAAGCATTTTTCAAATCGATAACAGTAAAGTAAGTAGCCTCTGAATCAATAGCAGTCAATAATGAAGAAATGTCTGGCACCACTGGATATTGTGGTACTACACATTTGTTCAATTCTCGCAGGTCAATAATCAATCGGTACACTGGCAGTACACTAGGATCAGATCTTTTAAGGATAGGAATGACAGGCGAGTTACATACATTTGAGACTGTCTCTACCACTACTCCTCGTGCAATAAGTTCGTCAACTAATTTCAATAAGGCTGTTTCGGCGTCAGGTGGTAACTTGTATTGTCTAATACGTGGAAGTACCACTCCTGCTTTGAGTGTGACATGGTGCGGCGTTATGTCCATGTAACCTAGGTCAGTCGGTCCTTGTGCCCATAGTGTCTGTGGCACATTCTTGAGTCTGTGATCAAAATCAGTCAGTACATAATGTCCCTTAAAATCACGTAAGAACAGGCGTACTCCTTCTGGAGAACAGCAGATAACTGCCCCTAGGTCTTTTAATGTCTTCATACCAAGTAAGTTTTCTGGACATGACTTAGTAAGTAGCAAGTCAGTGGTACGTGACAGTGGACCAACCCCTAGGGAAACTGGTTTTGATACTTCATTAACAATAGGCTTTCCTGAAAATCCCAGGGAAACATTCTGTGAGCCTGAGAGAGGTGCCCCTGGAACCTCGTCATGACTGATGGTAGTTCTGCTCGCCCCTGTGTCAATCAGAAACTTTCGATCCTGACCTAGAACACGACTATGTACATACGGACCCTCTTGATCTACAGGAACCTCAATAAGGGGCAAGCCTACTTCCCTCTCGAGGCTGTTTCATGAGAACTGTTGATATTCTGGATAGTCAGACTGTGTGTACTGATACATTTGTGGTGTGGCATGAACAGGCGGTGGTGGAGGAAAATTCGCTACTGTCTGTTGTGTGTTCTGTTGCGTGTTATTCTGTCTAGGAGTGTACTGTCGCTCTTTTGTCTTGCCTGTAGCAATGTTGTGTTTCAGGACAGTGCAGTCCTTTACAAAGTGACCTGGTTGTTTGCAATAATTACAGTTCCCTTTAACTGGTGTCGTGTTATGTTTGTTTGAAGTCGCCGGTACCGTCTGGGCAACCAGCACCTTCATTTTTGTCTCTTTCATGCGTCTCTTTTCATGATCCTGCTCTTCCCTAATCCTATTCTGATGATACTGTAGCATCTGTAACATTTGTGAAGGGCTGTTTGCTTGCCAAGTACTCTCAACCTTCAGTACTCTATTCTTGATCTGGGGTAAGGAATTCTCTACTAATTTGCTCACAAAAAGATGTGGAAATGACTCGCTACCTGGCTTAAGGCCACTATTAATAGTAAAGCATTTCTCAAATCTAGAATAGAAATCACTTGTGTCCTCGTCTTGCTTTTGTTTACATGCTGAAATAGCATCCCAATCTTCCTTTTTAGTAATCAATAATCTTGGCAAAACTTGTATCAGAAATTCAGGTAGTTCTCTAGCTCTTTCTCCAAGACCAACTCCTGGGGCCCTGCCCTTCTCTTCTGTTTCCAATGCATCCCAACTTAACTTTTTCTCACCCACTTCCCAGTCTTTTTCCTTAAGCTTTTCATAAATCCCTGCAGGTAACAGTACTTTTAATAGCTTCAGAATGTCAGCGTATGTATAATCTCCTATGCGGAGGATGTCTTTTAATTCACGGTGGAATCCCCCTGGGTCTTTATCATGACAAGGCAACATCTTTTTCATTTCAAGAATCTCTAATTTCGTTAAGGGGTGGTAAACATACACCCGTTGTAACTCATTGGCCGCATTCTTGACGGGATGAACCTCTCGTAGGGGGTTCTGCCTGTCTATGTGTACGTTATGTCTGTCATGGTGTAAGACTGGAGGCATGCATGTGGTCAGAGAATCTATGTACTTATGTTGTTGATCCAGGATTACATTAATTAATTCAGTACCTAAACCTGTCCATCTATCTAGTAATATGTCGTCTAGTAATTTATGCAAGTGACCAGGAACAGAATGCTGACTTTCATACAACGTTATCAAGTGTTGGACCATGTAAATACCAGCCAAACGCTGTTCGTTCGGTGGAAGGCTTAAGAAAGTCTGAGCCACTATATCACTGCTATATATATTGGCATTGGACACCCACTGGGTGGCTGACCGGGCCAACTCTATTTCGTGTTGTGTGGGAGGTCTCTCACTCCCTATCCATTGTTTCAGTGCTTTTTCAGTAGCCTGGAATAATGCTTCAAGGGAATACCTTTCTTTTATAGCTGGCCCTTGTTTACAGTAATCAATGCACTTGGGTCTGTCAAACTGTCGCGCTTTTCCTACATAATTAATCTTGCCTTTCGGATCCTGACGATCCTCTACCTCTTCCGCTGATGACTCGCCCTTCTCGTCAGACTCTTTTCTGTGCCTTTCTATTATTTCCTTTCGTATTTTCTTGTACATGGCATCTATCTGTCCCTGTTTCTCATGTCTACCGGCATCAATGTGATCACTCCATTCTATCAAACCTGGCTTTACATCTCCGTCTCCTTCGTCTTGTTCCCTGATCAGGCAGTTAATAATAAAACGTAAGATATGATTCTTAACCCCTACCTTTCTTTGTGCCATGGCTTGTGCTATACTATCTGGTCCCTCCCCCGTTCTAATAAAACGATACATGCTATCTAGGTGATCTTTCATGTCTGGTAATGTCTCTAGATATGCAACAGCTTGTCTTAGTCTACGTGAAATCACGACCATTGAACCCTTTCCTGGTTCTGGATCATATACACAAAATGGAATGGCTGCATCTACAGTAGGCACCCCTCCCACTGCCCCGGGACCTACGTCATCTTTTACGGGCTGCTGCTGAAGTTGCTGGAGTTGATCTGCTGGTGGGGGTGGAGGAAAACCTGCATTAACGTAGTCTGGAAGGGACTCGTCTAGATACGAGGAAATGAACGCATCTGATGCTGTCGGCTTTATTCTATGTACTCTATATGGTATAGGTGGTGGCGTCCGCGGCCTACTGGATCTTTCTGAGGTGGTCACTTTAGCTAGTTCTTCTGACAGAACGGGATAAATACCATTAACAACGGCGTTTCTTTCCCTATCAGTCTGTTCTGTTTTGACACGTTCCCCCTCCTCCCGCAGTTCCTTTTCTCTGGCTTTTTCCCCAGCTTGTCTAGTTCTATCTGCTTTATTCAATTCTTTCTCTGTTCTCCTATGTGACTCTTTGCGCCATAACTCAATAGCGTCTTTCTGAGAGGGTCTTGACTTCCTTTTCCATAGCGCTTCCTCCACCCTCATAATACATTCAGGATCCCATGTTCCCGAGATTGGCCATCTATACTTTTCCTCCAGGTCCTTTGTATAGTTTACCCATAAATCTAAAAACAAAATGGCGTCTAATCCATGCTTATTATACATATAATGACCAGGTGTGTCTATAGGCGGGATGTTAACTGACTCTTCTAGTATACCTTTTCTGGTCCCTATCTGACGTAACTTTGAAAACAGTGGCATGTTTGAAACCAATATTCACAAAAATAGACTGAAACAATCAACAATCATTCACACACAAACAAATATTAAACACTAAAACAGTTACAACCTAAACTGATACAGAGAGCTAAACATGTACTTGAAAAACTTTATGCACTGAAATACAGTACAACCATACCGGTCTCAAAAATGAGACACGTCTTTACCGTTCCCACGTTTACCATGGGCCCGTCTTGACCGTTCCCACCTTTTACAGTGGACCCGTCTTGAAACTTGATGCATTCCCCATAGTGGTACTCACCGGGAAGCAGGACTTGAAACTTGAAGGCCTCGAACTTCTACGCATGCGCCTTGGAACAGGTGGACCTCTGGAGACCTCGGACCTTGCTCTCTCACGGACTGGGCTCTGGTTTGAGACGATCCGCGTTCCTCACCGCCTCACATGGATGCCTGGTCGCAGTCCGTCCTCCTCCTGGGCCTGAGGGAGTGGCGGGAAATCCCAATGGCGTGTACACTTTAAAGTCCGTCACGGCTGTGGAAGGGGGCAAAGACTAGACCTACAAACTCCGGCGAGTGGGGAAAGGGACATGTTCCTGTTCGGGCGCCAATTAATGTGGTAAATAAAATATTACCCTTGCAGAATTTCTAGGCATTAACAAAGTATCATGCATCAAATGAGAGACAGGATCCGTGGTGTCCAAGTTAAAATGGGCTTTATTCCAATAACTCGAGTCAAAGGGAGAATATGTTCCATCACCACTGAGGTTCAGGAAGAGTAATCTAACATTTAATAACAATGAACAGAATATATACATTTTACTCCTTGTACATAGGGAGGAGCGCTCCAGGCAGAGCAAGAAAGAAAGAGATAAGAGCATGTGGGCGTGTATGAGGGTGTACACTTGATGAGTCATAGGTAGGTGATAGGTAGGTGTCATAGGTGGGTGGGTACTTAGAGGAGGAGTATGCATGACCAGCTGGAACTCTGCCCTAATTGTGCAACTTGAGTATGACGTGTAATTGACGTGTATTGGGAGGAGAGCTGACTTTCGGCCTAGCAGAGAAATCTCTTGTGTCAGGGCGACTTGAGCACGTCTGGTACAGCTGATATCTAGAGTCAGGGGATGTTTTATCTGAAGCAAAGGTTGTTCATCACTAGAAATAAAGAAAAAGCATATATTCCTCCGTTCATTGCATGGGGGCTGAGACAGAGAGTTAGGCCCTATCTGTCGCGGACGGGTTCTGTTTACTTTTCCTCACCGGGCAGGGATGCCACTCTGTACTGAAAACAGATAACTGTTATTCATAACACTGTCTTGGCAGGCTTCTTGCTGACGTGACTGCAGTTTTCAGTGTGCCAGGAGTCATGAAAACAATATTTCAGAAAGTGGTTTCAGGCTCAACCATAAAAAAAGGGTTCAGTACGATATTTATTTTAAAAGTGCACAATGCAAAATGCAAAAACATGGGCCCTCATGTTAGCTTAATGTTTGGGAGACTTGATGACTTGATGACTTGCAGGACATGTTTGCAGAGGCCTAGTGATTCAGGCCACTACGAGAAATATGCATGGGTGACATGCACATGTATGTAACATAGGGTGTATGTAGTGGACATTTTGGTCAGGCAAAATATCATTTTCCTCAATAGACTGAGATAACGTGAGAGAAATGTCTTTTCCCACATTGGATATACAAGCGATTAATTGCAGCTGCCTGTGAGATCGCTTTACCTTTACAGTCCATGTGACTGTTACCAGAACACCTGTTGGTAAATATTTTTCCTAAATAAGGATAAGATGTTACTACTTCCAGTTTTTCCTTTCCCAGAAACCAATTCAAATTTTTTCTAACCTTACAACCGTGGTAGCTAAAAATCATCACTTTACTTTTAAAAATGTTTATTTTTAAAAAATATTCTTCTGTGTACCTAACCAGCTCAGTCAAACGTCTTTGCAACCCGATCGGTGTTAAGTCCATTACTATTGCATCGTCTGCATATAACAGACAACTCAGCTTCAACCCGTTGTGTGTACATATTTTCTTTGAAAGGCCTTGTGTTCCCCCCAACAAAACTTTTGTCCACGTCGAAGAATGGAGTGCAATTATTAATTTTAGCATATTCCCTGGGATCCCCATTGTGACTAATTTCCTCCCCAGCGTCCCCCGGTCTACTTTATCGAACGCTGTGGAGAAATCAATAAAAGCTGTATAGAACGGGACCCCCCGACCCACGGGATATTTTTCGATTATAGTTTGCAGAACCGAAATATTATCTAGTTTGCCACTCTTCTTACGGAATCCTTTTTGTTCCAGAGGTATGTAATTATTTCCGAAAGCCCACTCTTGCAAGTGGCCAAGGACACTCTTTGCAAACAGTTTCCCCGTTGCATCTAGGAGGGAGATTTGTCTAAAACTGGCCGGGGAATTTTTAGGGCCCTTCTTATATAATGGAACTAGAATACTTCCCTTCCAAGAATGCGGGATGTCCTCGTTGTTATAACAATGGACGAACAATGGATATAAAAATGTTGCCCAATCTTCTCGGTCATGTTTTATTATCGCTACTGGAACGTCATCTGGCCCCATGGCACCAGAGTATCTTGCCCCCTTAATATATCCTTCAATTTCCGCGCTTGTTGGTGCTCCTACAACACCCCCCATTATAGAATTATTGGCGACCCCCTCTAACTGTTCAGATAGTTGATTGGGAGCATAAAGTTGGGAAATATACACAAACCATTCGGTTTCTGAGATTAAAATGGGTTGAGATTTTTCTCTACCATCACAAAGCTTTGTTATCAGTGCCCAGTACTTTCTAGTATCCCCAGATAGAGCTACTTCTCGTAAGTTGACCCAATTTTTGTCTTCAACGGTTCTTCTATCTGATGCTATTTTTCTTTTCCGAACCTGTTTTAACCTGAGTATCTCTCTCTGCCTTTGTAAATTGGGCTCTCTAAATTGGGCTCTAATTAAGCCATTAATCTCCTTATTCAGTTTTTTAATTTCCCATGATGTTATCTTTATAGGGGAGACTCTCGTGCCTTGCTTATTTCTTCCCAATTTTCTGATTAATGTCAAAACTCTCTCATACCTCGCAACCGGGAACTCCAGACTTGGCTTAAAAGCTATATTCTTAAATACCCTTTGAAAGTTTGGGTGTGCCTTATATGACCAGCAAGTACGGCCATTATTTCGAGAGTAGGATATATTTTCATTCCTCTGATTCCAGAGTTCAGGTTTCATGATCTTTGTGACTATATTTACCTCTAGAATATTATGGTCACTCAATTTAGTAGGGATAACTTTAAACTGGGTACACACACTAAACAATTGAAAGGAAACTGCCATGAAGTCAATTAGAGAGTGGCCATGTATCCCCTTAAAGGTGTAAGCAGCGGGGGAATCTTCGGGGAATCTACAGTTTAAAAGTATCAGGTCAAGATTCCTAAGGTTTTGCAGAAGGGAGAGGCCACGCTTGTCCGGTTTTAAATCGGCCGGGAGTACAGACTCTGGATTAGCCCAAACCTCCTCCAGGTCCGAATTAGAGAAAGACAGAACTGCGCTGTTACTTAACTTAGCATTAAAATCCCCTACCATCAATATACGAGTACTTTCTTCCGTATTACCTATACTTTGTACAAAGGTGCAGATGGAGTTAACCAATGGGTTGGACCCCCGCCCTGGGGGCATGTATACATTTACCAACAACAAAAACATTACATGCCCCAAGTTATCTTTTCCCATTTTCAGCTTTGCACAAATACAGCAATTTGAAGGGTGTTTATATACCACTGGGTCCCAGGCTATATCACAACTAAGTAAAATGGCTAAACCTCCACTTGCATGCCCTTTTACAGATTTCTTTGCTGTACTGCCATACACATAAAAGTTCTCTAGCTGAAACTCTTCCATCGCCCACGTCTCCTGGAGACAAATTATTTTGGGGTCTAAATCTACAAATGCTTTAAGCTTATACCTAGATTTTCCTAGCCCCGCCACATTCCATGATATAATGTTCCCCAATTGGCTACCCCCGCTCTGATGGCTTTATAGCAGATGTTTTTGCCCCATTCAAAGTACCAGCAACCCAGCTCCATTTTGACACATCGTCTTCACCGTCCAAGCTAGGGGCCTCCTTAACCTCGGGTGTAGAAAACTTAATTTCTCTAGCACCCATTTTCCTTCCTATTGTTATTTCCATGTCTTCGTACTTTGTGTGTTTGTTTACTCCCTCATACTTAAATAAAGCCCTTCTCTCGCGCCTGAGAAAATATCCCAAGGCTTTTGGTTGGAGCGCTATGCGGAACAAAACTAGGTATCACGTCTATTCCTCTTTTCCTAAAGCTATCAACATTTGCTAAAACGAGTGCTGACACTACTCCTTGTGAGAAAGTAGCTTTAGTTACAGGAGGTGCGCTCCTCCAATCTAAATGTACCAATTCTATGTCTTTACTGGAAAGTAACTCCAGATCCTCTATTTCAGAGAGAATCTTAAGAAGGGCACTTCTATTTAAAATCATTGATTCGGCATTGAAAAGAGGACTAAAGATTAAAACCTTATTCGCTTGCCCGGCACCTAAGCCAATGATCCTAGTATTATTGATACCTGGCTTTCCCATAGGTAAATCTCTATTTAGCTTACCCCCTTTGTTATTAACCGCCATAGTCATTACCCAACCCCTGCCCAAACCCTGGCCGGAATCAGCTGTCAATGTAATCAAATCAGGCCCACATGGATGTTGTGTAGTACCTCCTGGAGCTACATTTGGTCTATTACGGGGCCATTTAGATTTAGACCAATTTACTTCCTACACTAAGGTCATTACTTGTACCAGGACTTGGCCCACTTTCTTCCTTACCCTCTTGGTTCGAAGGAGCATTCGATGTTAAAGTTGTACTATTCAGGTGACAATCATTATTCTGACCATGATTTTGACTCTCATTCATTAAGGGTTGCCCAACAGACCTTATATTCTTTTCAATAGAGGGGGATGTGTAGCTATTTCCTGTTTCACTTTCTGGGTAGAACCTCAGTTTTTTCTGTTTATGTTTTGGGAATCGGCGGTTCTTCCTCTTCTTCTTCCCCCTACAGCCATTTTTGGCATTTCCTTTACTCACCACTGAAGCCTCCCCCACTGGATCACTAGCTGAGATGTTAACTAGTTCGTCGGGTAGCTGAAGAGTTGGTTCTTTTAAATTGATTTTATTAAAAATTGGGAAAAGACGTACTGGGTTTAACACTGAAGGGGCCTTTATGATTACCTTTTCCCCTAATGCAGGGACCTTTACACACTCATTGGGATTGGCTCGAAGGGAGCTTATAATTAAGTTTCTTTCAAGAAAAGCACTTTCGGAGCCCACAGACATCTCTTTTAGTCCCCTCGTCACTATGTTTGTGTCAGTATTTTGCATCACGTTATGCTTCTGACATAATTGACTGGGTACTAGGGGAGCCTTTGCCGAAAACATTGGGGCTTGTTTAAGGTCTTTTAAATCTTGAACCCCTACCAATATGGGTGAGAGGACTTCCAGTATGTGATCGGTGTTCGAAGTACTTTTATAAGATAAAATTGCAGAAAGGATTCTTTCCAATGAAAAAAAGCACTCCATGATCCCTCCTGACCATGCAATCTCACTTATGTTCAGGGAATTCCTTGCCCTTTTGTCCTCAGCCATTGAGACTCCTGGAATCTTTTCAGCTGAAAGATCTAACAAATCAGCGGCCAGGGACAAATTAGTAGGTGTACTACTATACATAGTTGGCATACATATTTGAGCTCCTATAACGGGCGGGTACACTTCTCCACCCGGATGCAATTCTAGTTCCCCACCCCACGTGCCAGAATTCTCCATCTGCTTCATCCGTTCTGCATTCTTTTCTATTTGAGTAGCAATGTCCGGTAAAGTGAAGTCCTCCAGTTTCGCCTGCCCAGAACTAAAGCTGGAATCTACTTGTCATTGTATCTTCGGAGAAAGATCACTTGCTTTTATCGGCAAACAGTCCGGCATCAGCCTCTGAGACTCTCTTGTATTATCCAGGAGAGTTACCAAATCTGCCAGTGGAGATAATGGAGTGATAATGGAGTGACTTCCTTTTTTTTCGACGATCTTAACACGAAGGTTATCATCTAACTCGCCCCCCGATGAGGCTATTTCCATTTCCGAAGTGTTACCCTCCCTTTCTACTTGCTGTACATCCATTTCTCTTGGGGGAGGTAACCAATCTGTTTCACCACCGTAGTTCGGACGTATGATTACAGCAGGGTAGAGCACCTCGAGTTTTTTAACTTGACTCTCCACCCTATTCCCCGCTGTTACATGGGTATCCATCACTTCTTCCCAAATATCATCCTTTTTATCTTCCTCTATTAGCCCTTTACCGCCCTTAGAGCAAGAAGATCACTGTTCCTCCGGCGACGAATAGTTTTCTTGGGCTTAAGGGAACTTTTGTCACTCAAATTACTACTTTCTGGATTTACTGCAGATTTCACTTTTAACTGTGAGCGCAGACACCTAGATGACATTACCATTGCATACGAGATTTAGAACCCACTTACTTTTGGTGGATTTCCATTTATCGTAGAAGAATAGTAGCTAGGGGAAGAAGGATGGAGTCGAATGCGGCTAATGAAGTTGTAGAAGGGGTGGAGTTCTACCAGAATTTCTATATAAAGTCCCCGATCCAACACGGGTGCAACACTTGGTAACCATACAACTCCTCCAGGTTACTTACTTTCTATCCGTGCTCAGCTATCATAAATGTCCACTCTTACCGTTTTCCCGGTTTGGCCACTTCCACAAGCTCCAAGTGCTGTAAGTACTTGCTGCTCCGATGGCCTCCGTGGCAAGCTAAACCAATATGGCTCCAGCCGCTCTTGCTGCAGCCCAGGTACCGCACTCCACAGATGCACCCCACGCAGCTCAGTACAGGCACATATCACGGTGGCAACAGCCGCGACAGATCCTCAGCGGCTCACGTTCTGCTTCAGATGAACTGCCCAGTTTTTTCATAAGACGCCAAATCTCCAACAAAAGGATGATTTAAAGCACATCCTGCGCTTAGTGATGACAGGTAGTGTGCGCCACCCGGGGGAGCCTGGAAGATGTAGTCTCCGGGCCCAAGGCAACCCCAGGCGCAGCCGGCACCCAAGCAGCAGCAAAAGACGTGGGCACAGACCTCCTCGGATCTCCTCAGTGCTCTGGGAGAGTGATGATAAACAATGGCATTGTGCTGTCTCAAAAGTGGTCCCAGACACGGTAGGTTGCAAGAATTCTACAGCGTCCCCTGTATAACAGTAATAGTACAGCAATATAACAATATAGCAATGCAGAAGTGCAGAAGTGTGGCAGAGGTATGTCAAAGGTGTGGCGGCAGAATATCCCAAATATCCAGGTGCTCGGTTTAGGCAGAGAAAAAAAAAAAAGCAAGTTTTTTCCTTTTTCCCGTTCTAACTGCGTCTTTTTATCCTCCAGATCACCTCTACACCTCTATACAGTCTCAAAGCCAGTTGAAAGCCGGTAAATAGCCAATAATAGCAGGTAAATAGTAGTAGATGACCAAAAGTGTCCAAAAAAGCACACGAAAAAATGGGACCGGGTGTCTGCTCCTAACTTCACCAGCGTTCCCTCCGCGATGTAATTTGGTCAAACAGTACAGCAATGCAAAAGGCAGCTTGGCTTAATGCAAACTCATTTTCGAGTCAGAGAGGTTCTTAGCAGTTTTTTTTTCCAGCTTCAGCTGTATGCCCCCGGCTCCTCTCACCTTCGCAGGTCTCTCACCTTCGCAGGTATCAATACTGCGACTCGCGCTGCCTCCCCCCCCCCCCGCGGGTCACCCGACACGACACAATCTTCTGCCGCTCCGCTCAACACACCCACTGAAGTTATCCCACAGAAAGCGCGGCGGTCACCGGCAGCGGCTCTGTTGTTCCTGCGTCCACGCCCCAGGCAGACGCCAGCAGCTCCAATCGACACCTAGCTCCTCCGGCGGCAGCTCAAACCGGATCAGGAAGTGTGGAAATCCTATACAAAAAACCAAGTGAACAGGAAGCGGGGGAGTCGTGAATTCCTACTTCTCCAGATAGCTTGTGGTACTCCAATTTGTTTTCATGCTCTACTGGTATAATTAATAAACGATGTAAAGTAATTACTTTATTATTGTTGGCTGCTAATCCAGTTGGAGCAGTGACAACACAAGACAAATGCTACTCAGTTGTTTTCTGTAGAAAAGTTGTGATTACTTTAATTAAAAAACTTTTCTCTGTTCCAGCTTGTCCACTTACGTACATTCGGATAGGTTCAAATGATGAGCAAGAGCATTCTTTCTTCTCATGAAGTAATCCATGGTTAATTTGTTCTCTCACTTGCTCATATATTTCTTTCTGCTCAACATTTAGTTGTTCTTCCAAGTTTCGTAAGTATGTTACATCTTCTTGAGCTTGATACATTGCTTTTACTACTTCTTCCATAGCAGTTGCTGCTTCATTTTGAATAATTGGTTCTCCTAATGGATCCTGACTAAATGGAGCAGAAGTTTGACTGTCTTGAGAACTGTCTCTAGCAATCTCAGCTGCAATTGTAGCTTCTTGCTCAATTTCGTCATTCGACATTTTTACATAAATAGCAAAAACAGGACATTCTATAGTATCTTTACTTCCATTGAAGGAATCTTCATAGCTCTCACAATCTCCAAGTAATTCCAATTCTGAACGCCATGGCTTGAAAAGTTGCAAAAGTTCTAAATAGTAAAATTCCCTTTTGTCAGGTGTTTCGCAACTCAGTTTACGGTGATTAATAAAATGTCCTTTTCTTTGTTTCACCAAACATCCTTCAGAACCAACCACAACATATATACCATTATTGATGTTTTCTGTAATATTCCGTTTAAAAATGTAGTTTTGCACAACTTCATAGAGACAAACGTTCTCAAGATGATGACTTCTATTTGGATAATATGTATCCAACATATTTATTTTCACAATATCTGTACTTTCTGAGTGTTTTTCAGCTAAATATTCAATTTCTTGTACGGTCTTAAGTACTCGGTTTGGTGTTGCAGCAAGACCTAGACTCACCCAAATGATTCTTCTAGATTTAGAGTATAGACTTGCAGATGATAAGTGATCCGAGCAGTCATATGCTCCAATTTCTCGATGAGATAACATCTTCAAACTGTAAGTATATAATTTCTTACTTAGACTCTTCTCGTGGGAAATCTCTTCCTACTTTTCCTTTATTTCCGTCTTTTTTGATTTTGTTATGTACGATGTTACATATCAAGCAACAGCAATGGAATTGTCCGCAAGATATTGAATATCCATATTAGCATTCCACATGGATAAAATTACTGGGTTATAGTCATTTATGTATTTTGAGTCTTCATTTCTTCCTAAGTTGTAGGTATTTTTTGGAGACTTTCTTGTGATAGTATGTCGCAAACATGACATGAAACTGTTCACTCTTCCTTTCGAAATTACAGGTCTTGGAAATGCAAAACGGCATTTGGTGCAGAATTTGTCCTTAGATTTGTACTTTCGATGACAGTATTTCCCACAACGATGGCTTTGGAATTGTAAAACTTGTTGCCTTAAGTCCTTATCTTGTGTACTTTTGGGTATATCACATGTAGCATATTCTTCAATAAAAGACAACACAGTATCATCTGAGTCTGTTCCAAATTTGGGACCATCTTTGATCCATAATAGCATATGTATGGGAGGAGGACCTCTTGCTTGATACTCCTTTCTCCAAAAGATGTTTTTATTGGTGATAAAAGACATCATAGCTTCAAATCTATGATTGAAATATCTGCATACATTAACTGGATCCAAAGAGAAAAATTCTCCAGGTGTTTTGTATTCAATATTTAGTATATTTGGATTTGCCTCTCGAAGAAATTGAAGTAAATCATCCCAAGCATATTCAGCACAGCTTAGAGTAAGGAACCATGTAGGAGTTCCTACGTTCCTTAGCATACATTTAAGTTCTCCATGACGACGGTACCAGTACTCATTAGTACCACGCTGACATGCCATGTGATTAATTAGCTGAGATTGTAAAACATTATCTTTCTGGTGTACTTTATCCATAAATTCCTTTGCCGAAACATTTTGAAGATGTACACCTGTTTTCAATATATGATTTACAGCACAAGAAAGTCCAGACAAATCACTCTCAAACAAAAGATGAAACAAATATGGAATACATTGTCGAAATCTTGGATGTTCGGCATACAATCTTGATGTCTGGTATTCAGATGCAGGAATCTGCACAGGTTGATCATCATATTGTCCTTCTTTTCCTGTAGAAAACAACTGAGGGAAGCAACGAGCTTCCAAGCTTTTTTCCCACACACTAATGGGACTTCCCTTTGCTTCTTTCATTTGGAATAACCCCATGGTATTCCCCATCACTTCTTTAGAATGAAGTGGATGAACACTGTAATGTTCATATATTTCTCCAGTTCTGGACTCATCCACTTTTTCAATTTGTCCAGATTGCGACTCATTATCTTCTTCTCCAGTTATTTCTTCTTCTCTCACATACACATTTTTATAGTACTGATTGTTTTTTACCAGATACAACGTTACCTTTTTCACTTTCCTAACACCACTAATTCTTGCCAGATTTTTTTACTCTTTGTAGGAACGCCATTAACAAGAATAACTAGAGGTTTATCTTCTACATTTTCTACACCAATTGTTTCAATATTATTCTTTAAATCTAGAGGCAAATATACAACTCTTCCCTTTAATCCTCTCTGTAAATCTGAAGGGGGCAATTTCCCTGTCTTAGGCTCCATACGAACAATAGCCTGAAATGGATGTACACATTGAATCAGAATAGACTCATAAGTATTTAAATCCATCAGTTCAGAAGGAATAACTGACCAACTCAAGAATATTATGCACAGCTCTAGCAGGCATTTTGTTCTCATCTAATTTGTTATAACAATATTTACAAATACGCTGATCAGTACCCAAATCAAAACAATTCTCTACCAACAAATAAGTTGCAAAATCCTTCCACTCAATATTATTTTCTATTTCACTTTTTAAATACAAATCAACAGTCCTGGTCTGATTTTCATAATGAGTTCGTCGACAACAGATACAAGAATAATTTGGCCTTTCACCTGAAATCACCTCAAACTTTGTAATTTCTTGCTCAAAATTTTCTAGAGTACAGTGTTGTACATTCTCTTCCACATTTACTTCTATTAATGTCTCAGTTTCTACACTGTTTTCCTGACGACTAAAGTAACTAAGATGAATTTCATCACAAATATTTTTTACATCTGATACAGATCCTCGCAATTGAGAGCACTATTTAACTTTTTTAATATTAGTGCTGGACTTTTCGCGTAATACAATGTTCTGACTAATTTCCTCATCTGAGTATGATGAACTTCTAACATCCTGAAATGGTGAAAAACACTTCTACA
This sequence comes from Lissotriton helveticus, assembly GCF_964261635.1. Taxonomy (NCBI): domain Eukaryota; kingdom Metazoa; phylum Chordata; class Amphibia; order Caudata; family Salamandridae; genus Lissotriton; species Lissotriton helveticus. Next base: position 861,530,590 of record NC_136070.1, on the reverse strand, counting down.
TACTTTTTTAGAAAGACAAGCCAGAGAATGACCTTGCAAACCAGTATTTTGTCTCACTCTGCAAGGGTCTAATCCTTGCAACATCTTAATCTTCTATTTAACACTTTGCATGGTATAGTTACGTAAGAAATTGCGTAAACAATCGATACATTCCTGCCGTACACTACAAATACTACTGCAATTCCAAGTGTACACTGGAGCTTTAGGACGTCTCCCTAAAACTTAATCAGCTAACACCTCTTCTGCATTTCTATGAACAATTTTCTCTTTATCAATAGGACAACATTTTTAACCTCATAAGCACGACCAGTAGTGTCAACTGCATGCAACAAATCATTACTCTGAAAATACCTCTCTTCATTAAAAAATGCTCAGAACTTGAACTATGTTTCCATTCATCCAAAAAAACATCAGAAAAATGTCTTCTATTAATTATTTTTTTCTACTTACTTTTGGCCTTCATTAAATGGATTGGCTTATCTAGTGATCGAATTCTATTGATTACTAAAACAAATAGTTTTTTTTTCAAATCAAAAGCTTTCTCAACTACTTTTTCAATACATTTCTTTTTCTTATAAAATGCTGATTTTCTTTTACAATTCTTTACCACCCTAGTCAAATTACACAATACTCTATTATAGAACATCTTCTTCCTTATTTCCATATATTGGTTTTTCCTCCTTTTGCTGAACACGTTTTTTTAGGAAGATAATTTTGCATGGTTCTTCTCTTTCCTCTTAGTTGCAGATGAAATAATACCATTTTTCTCTTTGTGCACATTAGACTTAGGGGTCCATTAGGATGGCGGGTGGACTTTGTCCGCCCGCCACCCTAACGGAGATCGGGACTGCCCGCCATAAGGGCGGGGGTCCCGTTGGGGGTATTAGGATGTGCCCGCCACAGTGGCGGGCACATCCTATATGTTTTACATTGTGGCGGGCGGTGCTCTCTGCACCGCCCGCCACAATGTAAAACATAAGTTGACGCATTCACACATGCAAAGCGGCAGGCACCGCGCGGTGCCTGCCGCTTTGCATATGTAAATGCGGGGGGTACCATCGGTACCCCCCATGTGCCCCCCCAACAGTGGTGGCAACCTGGGGGCCCTGCAGGGGGTCCCCGCAGCAATCTGCGCCTGCCTTTCCGTGGCGGCATTGCCACCACGGAAAGGCCCACACATTTTGCCATCGTAATATGGCTGGTGGTGTCCATTGGACACCGCCACCATATTAATTTATTACCGCCGCGTTCGCAAGGCGACCTCGGTGGTAAAGCGGCGGACGGTCTTTCCGTCCGCGGCTGTCCCCTCCGCCAGAGGGGAAAACAAGAGTGGTTGTCGGGCGGATTGCCTCCGCCAGGGTGGCGGTGCCCACCGCCACCCTAGCGGAAGCAATCCGCCCGATATCCTAATGGACTCCATTGTAGTGTAGTTCCTATATTCCCAATAGGCTCTGCGCATTGGAATAATATAAACAGCAGTGTAGACATAGGACTGAGGTAGACTAGGTCCCTACTGACTATATTAGACTTAATTAGTTTTGCCAGCTAGCTCAGAGTTCACTAGAAACTTTCTCGAATAAACAAGGAGGAGTTTAACTTCCCTGGATAGACAAGAAGGGATTAGCTTTCAACAACCATAAAACATGACAACTTTGATCCCTCAGAATAATAGTGTATCTCTAGAGTTGTGTGAAAACAATAGGCAGTTATTTTACTCAGTCAATCGTGCATACTTAGTTTCACCAGAGTGCAGAGAATAGAGAGACGGGCGTTTTCAATAAAAGGTGTTATTTATTGAGCAGTCTTCTTTCTCATGCAAGAGAAATGAATTGCCACAATTGCAATACTTAGTATAAAGTAAAGTGCGTACAGTAAAAGGAGTATTATAAAATAATACTGTAAAAGCATTGATATGGTTTCTTAGCCATATGATACTTTAAAATAGATAAAATATATACATACATAAATACATTGACTAACATACTCAACTGGTGCTTCTAAATACGCCTACCCCGGTGTACCTGGCCTAAGCCTAATACGTGGAAAGGAGTAAGTAAATAGCAGTTTAAGTTAAGTTGGTTTTGCCAAGAATCTGAGTCAAGAATTCTCTTTAAGGGTTTAGTCAGCTCCGTACCTGGGTAATAGAAAGCAGGAGGTCTGGTATCTCTTTCTCAGGACTCGATACCCCAGCAACCCGCAAGGGCGGCTGAAAACACCAGAGCTGGATTTTCTCGGCTGGAGAAAAAGACAGCGTCTTTCTCAGTGCGTCAAAAGGGAGGGGCGGCGTCCATGGGCTCTCGCATCAGCTGGGCTCTCGGGCAAGTAGATAGCCGCTCTGCTCCAAACCACTGTGTGTTTGCTTAAGGCAATGTTTGTATATTTATACCTGAAAGGTGCCGGGTTTGACATAAGGTTGGACATAAGACGTCAATAAAGATGTCACTAAGAACTGGCCGTTCTTTCAGTGCTCACAGCAGTTCTTGGACAAATCAAAACAAAAGCAAGTGGAATTCAAAAAGGTTGCTGGAGGTTTGGTTTGCTTAAAGAACGCGTTGTACTTTCTAGGAGTCTAGGGGAGTAGCCTTGCCGTATTTGGACTGCATGGGCTATTACTAAATATGGATATGATGCTTATGCCTTTATAGGGATATTATTTATTATAGCCATATAAGGGCATAAATCAGGAATATTGAATTAGGGTCCTAGATAGAAATACAACACCCACTCCACGATCTAATGTCCCTCATTACTAAAACCAAGCAATAGTAAACATATAATGGTGCATGTGTTTTCCAACCCACCCCAAAATACATACTTTGCATTTGAAATGGTATATGGTAAATACACGAAAATGACTATTGGTACTGTACGCTTTTCAAGCAGTGTCATCATTCAGTTAAATGCATATATATATATATCAGCTGAATGAAGTGCGAAATTTACACATGAAATGGCTCTGAATACAGAAAAGAAGGTCGAGACCATTCCATCACATATTAATACAAATGCTGTACATGTGCTAGAGGCTTAGGTAAAATATTGTCTCTAGATTTCCTAAAAATAGAAGCTCTGTTCTTTAGAATAGTTTTACTTTAAGCAGAGTACATGTGCCAGAAAAAGATAAATATTTTAGATTTGAGAAAAAAATAATTTCCCTCTCAAGGGGAAAAATAGTTCCAATTGTTTTCAGTAGCTTTTGTTTTTCAAAGCTGAAGGCCGAATTCAGAGTTCAGGGAACGCTGTGTGCTTGTTGCTCAAAAAATTATTCTTTCTGTTCAGGGGAGAACATCATTTCAGACAGACTCGCAAAAAATTGGTCTACGACATCAGGTGAAAAATTCGACCAAGTTTGAAAATGCCGAAACAGTGCATGTGTGAGAATGATTGCTATCATCGATGTCAGGATTAGCAATGCTCGCTGAAGGTTGTACCTGTGTGATGCTGCTCTCATCTCGTACTCCATCGCCACATACTCGTAGTGGTGAAGTCTCAACGAATGCCGTCATCAGAATGGGTAGCCGCTGGGGACAACATGATGCATGAGCCGTTACAGGACCTAGCAAGGTATCTGTATCCATTGGTACTGCTGATGGTAGTGTAAGACAGACATCCAACACGCATTCTTCTCCGCATAGCATACATCGAAGCACAGGTAAGATGCAATTTTGCCAGATTGGTCTGAATGAAAGAAACCAGGTCATATTCAGATCCCTTAGCCGGGCTAATCCAAGGACTTTAGTTATGCGGTCCCGGTAGCGCATTGCTAGGATCGTTTCTTCCATCGTTGCTGGAGTCTTGTCTGCGGCTTGGCTTGCCATATCGGAGCAGAAGGATCCAAAATAAATTTCCTGCTACGAGTCCCAAAAGTAGAGGTAGGCCGCCAAAGACCGAATGGACAAAATTGGGAAAGATGCCCAGAACTGTTTCAAATGGTGTTAACAGTCCCGAAAAAATTGTCTCAAATACATGTGCGATGCCACTGGTATCTGACATGTTTAGGATTTGGCTTAGCATTTCTACGAAATGCATGGGGCAATTTGTTGATAAAAGGGAATGTATCTCTGCCGTTGTCCTTGCAACTTGCAGATCATACGTTTCCTTGGACGAGGTCAAAGGCACAGTTGTCTGTAAAATAATAGACTCTATTCTTCTTAAAGTATCAATTCGAATAGAAGAGATATTCAAATAAGGCCATAATGCCGCCTCCATGTCTGGAGTGCTGTTTGGATACAATACTTGCATACAGCAAGTGACCATGGAACTCACGCTTACGAGATAGGCTTTTCCTGGCACCATGCCACAACAGCTGTGGTCATTTATTAGAATATAGCTCCCGTTAGAAATTTGTCTAAAGAATGGCTCTATCTGTGTTGTGGGAGTGCCATGCAGGTGACATGAAAGGTTATTCGAAGATCCTTCGCAGGCTCCATGCAAGTTAATACCTTGACACAGAAGTGTACCGCTTAGTGATCTTTTACAATTTTTACCACTAAGAAATACATTCTTTTTCTTTTCACTGTAACATGTGTGTGTATAAGGTAATTTCCATGTTGACTTGATGTACCCTTTACCCAACCTTTCATACTGGCCCACTGTTATATACTCTTGGCAATATTTAATTTGGAAAGTTTTTATCAGGATTGTAATTATTCCGTGTATTATCCATTCAATGACCGGTCTTTCTGACATTGTCAATGGTAATCTCTCAAGTTTTTCAATGCTCAGAATCGTATAGTCTGCTCCTTTTTGTGCCAAACTGATTTGTTTATCAGTAAGGTTAAAGATAGAGAATAATGACGTTGTGTTGATTAAACGCCATGGTACGTAGCCTGAACGCAGATTTTGCAACGTCCAGCCAAGCTGTACAATAGAACGCAATTTGGACTGACCATGTTGTAACATTAGTAAATCCTGTTCTATTATATCAATAGCAGATAATACAATACTGCCCAGTGAATATATTCTGGAGGACAGAATTGTCCACAACAGAAAGTGATTTTTCCAAATTAATACGATCAATTTCTCATATTTTTTCTGCTGTTTCAATTTGCATTACTTTCCAAGCTTCGTTGTATGCAGCGTATATACCGGCCGCTATGAAACGTTTTTGACGCTGTTTGCGTGGTCCCAGAATGAAATCATGCAAGTCAGCATCGTCTTTAAGTAAAGTCAAGTGTTGCTTAATTTCTGCCAGTGTGGATTTTTGTAGCCATTCGAGGCATAGTTTCCCTACACTGTATGTTGTAACTATCCCTGGATGTTGTCTCTGGGAGTATCTTGGGTCTGGCCTGGTCATTTGAACCCCTGTATTTTGTTCAGGAATCTATCTTGTCAGTTATTTGTGTCTGTGGGCCAGATCAACCATTTTTTCCAATCAGGATGTGTTCTGTTTTGGTGTAAAATATGGGATACGTCTATCTCCATATCAATAGACGGTTTGTTTAAGTCTTTAATTTTGGCTAGGCCAAGACAGGTAGTCTGTTGAATGGCGTCATTCAAGAATATTAATTGTTCTGGGATCATGCAGGCTCTAAACAATGCTTCTAAACCTTGGACCTGCCATTCTTTTGTACCCCAGATGGTTTTTGTTTCAATGTTGGTCTTCCAGAATTCAAAACCAAATGTAATCATTTTTTCATAAAATGTTTCAGAATAGATCAATTTAGTATTTGTCAACATTGTTTTCATTCCTGTCTTATTTAACATTTTAAAATAAAACGTTTCTGCATCATTTGTGTTAAACCCTGAGAAGTATGAGAATTTCTCATAGAATGTTTTTGAGCTGCTTTTAGGTGGTGTTGCACAATGTTCCCATTGATTATAACTAAAAACATTTCTAGGCTGTGCAGATTTATGCAAATAGTGATGACCAAAGTGATTATAGCAGTACATTTCTTCATAATTTGATGAACCCTGTAACTAATCATGTTCTGTAAATTCTGCTGATATTACTAAATCTGACATCATATTATTAATATTTTCAAAGTCCCAATCATCAGAAAAAGTACTTGGTGTTACAAAGTCACTTAATGAAACCTTGAACTGATGTGGATATTTCAAGAGCTCAATTTGGCCAGAAATGTCAAATTCAGTTCTGTCCCATGCTACCCCACCGGGTATTGGATTGGCTGTGACGTTCACTGATGATAGTTCTCTTTTCTCGATGTGAGATGACTTGTGAGGCTTTAGGACCAAGTTGATGTTCTGACTTGCTGTGTCCATTGTACTGTATTTTCCTTCAATTAATTTTCCCAAACAAAGAACCATGATGAGCCAAAGCAGGAGAAAAAGTACACCTAACACAATCCAAAATTCAAACCATGGAGAAATCAGATAGGTTTCTTTGAGGTGATGAAAGAGTTCAGTTAATTTATCTTTGAAAGATTTTGTTGCTGGCGTTTCTTCATGTTCACTTGAATCATCAGAAAAGTCATCAAAATTGATGAAGTAGCCAGATGCAGTTCTGTGAATTGTTGGAATTGCTTCCGGATTTTCATTTGCTTTTGGATTTTTCTTTGTTTCATTAGCATAGTCTGAGGCTACATCGTTGTAGACTGGTGTTTCTTGACGAACTGTTGCAATTTGGGTTTCAAGAGGCATAAGTTCCATGGCTTTGTTGCATAGTCCTTTTTTATTCACTGCAGGTTTATCAAATGTGATTAGTCTCTCAGTTTGAACCTCTTGTTTTGTAGCAAATTTTGGTGTTCTGCTATTTCTTGGGAGTCCACTGGGCCTACTACTTATTATTGGCCACATGATTGTGGTTTTACCAGGTCGATGGATACAACTCGGTTCTCCTTTTTACCAGCAAGGGGGGATCTTGTTCCGCTGACAGCTAAGACAGGTACTGCTTTTCTGTAAGAAGGCCCAAATTCCTTCTTTACCGCGATCTTCTCTCTGACCAGATCCCCAATCTTTGGAATCCAGACAGGTCTTGCTGGGACAGGTGGTTTTTCTTCAGTGGCTGTTGGCTGTTGCTTTAACTTTATGTTGCTCAGGTTTCGTCTTGTTTCATTTAAGTCCTGTAAAACAGCCAAACGGTCTTTGATATCAAAGCATTTTTCTCCTACCACTGAAGTGTGACTGTCAAGGTCCTGAATGTGCATTCTAGTACCGAACAATAGTTCGTACGGACTGACACCTTTTAGAGAATTTCTTGGCAGATTATTAAGACTACGTTGGACACTTGTTAAATGTTGGACCCACCCACACCCGAACCTAATACCCTCGCCGTTATAGATTGCTTTATGTCCCGGTTTTTTCTTTCCACTACCGCATTTCCCTCAGGATGGAATGGACAAGAGTACCGCAATGCAATGCCCATGCTGGTCATGGCCTCCTTATAAGCTCGAGAGCTAAAAGAAGGACCCTGGTCAGAATGTAGCATGCCAATTGCGTATGTGCCGATAAAGACTCGCAAATCTTTTATAACAGTTCTGGCGTCAGCCGAGCGCTGGTGTCTACATTTTAAGTGAATCTAGTCTTAAATTTAAATGGGACGCATTTCTCCTACTGGATTTCTGCGTATAGATAGCCTTATGCTTTCTAAAAGAAGGGTCCTGTCAATACCCCGGTCGGTTCACGACTGCGATCTCTGTTGCAGTTTGGACAGCCCATTGCAAATTTGTCATGTTGCAGGCTCCACCAGTATTCTGATTGTAATTCTATTAGAGATTTCAAGATCTCTTGGTGCCTTAGACCCTCACCCATGTGTGCGTCTGCTATTATTAAGACTCTCCTGTTCATGTTTGGAATTACTCTATCCCCCACTCCAGGGATTCGAGCAAAAGGAACATTATTCGCATCAGTTATAAATGAGTACTTTACTGGAAAGCCTTTCGGGAGTGATTTTCTATCATCTTTTACTGAAGCACTGACAGCTTGCATTACATCGCTGTCTATTTTTGTTTTTGACCGGGTGATAGCAGCTACGGAAGCCGTTTGCACAGCTGCCTCCGCGGCCTCATCAGCCAATGAATTCCCCGCAACGTGAACGCCATCACGTTGATGACTCAGTGTATGTATCATGTGAGTCTTTTGTAGTTCTTTCTGTAAAAGAACTACCTGTTCCGAAAGCGTTTTATGCTTGATTGTGCTACCATTTGCATCTTTGAAACCGTTTTGAACCCAGTTCTGCAAGTACTCATTATAAGACTGAACGCAGTAATATGAGTCGCACACTATTAGTGAGGGGAATTCGCGATCAGTCTTTTCAAGCGCCATCTTAAATGCTAGTAGTTCAGCTCGCTGAGCTGTACAATCTCCTAGAGATTGGGTTTTAGTGACCAGTAGTCTAAATTTTCCCTCGTGCCAACGACCTTTAACAATCGCGCACGCAGCACTGTAAGCTTGTTTACCCCCAACTGCGGGTTGTGCTGATCCGTCTGTATATATTATAAAGCCGTAATGTTCCAGAGGCAGGATTTCGGTCGGCAGAGGACATTCATATTCATATTGGAGAAATTCTTGTGTTTTTAAATTAGGATCAAATTCGTATACTACGTCTGTTGCAGCAAGAGAATTAACCCATTGTATCCATCTTGGATGTAGCGCTTTAGCATTTGGAATGCTTGCTTTTGTTACTGCTTCTAGGGCAGGTACTGTTGTAACGACTATTATTCGTTTACCTTGTGCTAGGGCTCTTTCTTTTGCTACAGCAGTTTGAACCACAGTTAGAATTTTTTCAGTAGAACTGAATTTCATTTCAGCTTGTGTGTACAAGTGTGATTTGTAAGCTATTGGTAACGTTTCTCTCTCTTTAGAGGTCAGGTACGTGAATCCGCATCTTCCTGGGATGACTCGGATTACAAGGTTGCGTATGTTTTCGCGTGTTTGCAATTTTGATTTAGCTAACATGTCTGTTTGCAATGATCTTAACATTTCTGTGTGTTTCTGAGTCTAATTTATTGGTTTAAAATCAGGTTTTATTAATTCATTCAGAGGTTTAACCCTCTCTGCATAATTTAGAATGTATGTTCTTCCGAAATTCAGGAAACCTAGTATTGATTGTAAGTTCTTCAGCGTTTTAGGTACTTAGAGTACAGCGCACTTCTCTAAGAAGTTGTCAGCTAGGCTTTTGCCTTCACTTGATAATTTATATCCTAAAAATAGGACAGTTAGATGGACAATTCGTGACTTTTTAAAGTTGAATTTGTAACCCTCAGCTGCTAACCCAAGTATTGTGGTGTTCACTCTTTTCAAGTGAGTATCCAGGTCATCATCTGTGAGATAGATGTCATCGACATACGATAATGCTTCATCATCATATGTTTGTAGTAACTCTGTTACCCTTGCTGAGAATAATCCTGGGCTATTCTTGAATACCTGTGGGAGTCGACAGAAGTGTTTTTGCGACCCCATTATTGAGAACGCGGTCAAATACCTGCTCTCAGGTGCAATGTTTTGACAAAAGAATCCATTAGAGATGTCTAATGTTGTTTTGTATTTTTTGCACACGATGTTATTCATTAGTGCTGCACTGTGTGAGTTTTGTACTGCAAATGTTTTGCAACAAGAGTTAAGGTGTCTGTAGTCCAAAACCAGACGATATGAATCGTCTGGTTTAGAGACAGGAAACAAAGGATTGTTCATTTGTGAGGTGCATGTTTCAATCACCCCTTGGTATTCAAGTTTATCTAAGATCTCCCTGACTTGATTTTTAGCTTCTTGTTTAACTGGGTACTGCCTTTGTGCAGTGGGTTGACATTTTAACTGGATTTTGTGAGGAGGAGAGTCCTCATCCCATCCTACATGATTTTTATATAATGCAGGAGCTTGGGCCACTGCCCATTTTCTTGCATATGTATATTTTCTATGAATTGGAATATGATTTGAGAAGGCAGGCATACTCATTTCTTCACCATGAGGCCACTCCCTGGCAAACTCTGGTGGCCAGTCTTTCTCAGCTAAAAGGATGTCATAGCCTTTCGAAAGGTTATCCCAAAAGAGACCCCTTACTTTCCTAGTCTTATCTCCCTCTATACGCAATGTTATCTCGTATATTTTATGAGGTTTGCTAACTCTGGTATCTGCAGTTTCCACCTGAATGTATTCATTCGTGTCCACTGTCTCCAGAAGATTCATCAAGATCTTGCGAGCTATGGTCACTTTTGCTGCGCTGTCTAGCATTGTCTGGGCCCACTCTCCGTTTTTCAGTTGTGTCCTCAGTATCCTCGGCATGTTTAAATATTTTAATACTGGCTACCTTCTTTCTTGGAAATTGTAATTTTTTACTTTGATGAGCAAGTTCTTTGTCTTTGGACTTAACGTGCTCTTCCTTGTGTTCTGACCGTCCTCTTCTTTCCGATTTCTGTAAGGAAGTCTGAAAAGATCAAGAGGGATGTGTATCAACATCTTGATATCTGTCAGGTTTTCTCAATTTATCCCTATCTCTGAGGTTGTATCTTTCCTCAGAGGGCTCCCTCTGGGGAGACTTGTCACCTCGTTCTGGAGATCTATCTCTTTGTTGAGGAGACCTTCCTCTGGACTGGAATCGTTTTTCTATGGGAGTGGATTGTTTATTTCCATCCCAACTCTTTTTTGGAATGTTTAGATTATTTTTAATAAATGTTTTTTCAGGATTTTCAAGTAGTTGGGGTCTTACTGGTTTCCCATCCAAACTATCTCTACCTAGTTCTTCATAGGATTTTTCTATGATTCTGGCAAGTTCAAATGGTTGTTCTGCTATATCTGTTTCTTTCGATTTCTGGCGGATCGCCACAGATGCTGCTTCTCCTTTTATGTTGGCTAACAATAGAGCCGAGACCTGCTTGAAGTCTTTCAGTAATTTCATACCTAGAGTTATGGCAGGTTCTGGACCATATTCATTTTGAATCTGTCTTAGCACATCTGGTATTACCGCCATAGACGGAACACCATGTGTTTTTGTGTAAATTGAAGCAAAGACTGTGCCCCAAGTGTCACAGTCCTCCACATGTGGTGCGATCCCCATTGAAAGGCAGATAGTCAGAATTCTGTGTTTCTCAGTAGGCGTAGTATCAGGAAATACTGCCTCTATTTGAGTGATTTTCTGAGCTAACCAGAATGGAATTTGTTCCCGTTTTGTAGGTACTTTACCAAGACATGATTGTATGTTTTGTGGTGTAATTTTGTTTGTGTTCCCCTGATGAGGGGTCAGCTGTGAAATGTTGATTGCTGGTTGGACCGTTGAAGTCCGCATTACATATTGGACTAATTGTCTATGTATTTTAATTAGTATTTTTAACTGAGCTAAAAGTTCCCGGTCTGTCATTTTATCAATGTCGGGATGTGGTGTGTAGCTGGCTAGAACCGGCACATTGCACATGGTCTACCAAGTGGACCGAGCCTGGTGATGTGATATTGATGTTTTAGGGCGCCTTTAAACCAGAGCAGGTGCTCTTGGTAATTTAGTGGGATTTCAACCTCCTCGAAAGTAGTGTATTCATCCGGAGGTTCCTCTATTTTATAATAGTGGAATTCGTGTGTTACAGCGTTTGCTGCAGGAAAGTTTATCCATGAGTAGAATACCTCTGTCTGCCGATATTCATGGGCCTCTACCACGAATATGACTGTACCACCTCGTGATGTCTGTCCATTTTCTATAAGTTTAATAGTTATAGTTTTCCTTACATTTACCGGAATGATTATAACATTCGGGTCATTTTCTTGGAGACTTGCGTCATCCGCTAGGAGTTGAGCTGCTATTCTAGCTGCCTACCTTTCGTCTTCACTTTCTACCATTTTTACTGACAGAAAGTTTTTTTGTTGCAGATCAAGTTTCAACGGAAACAAAGATTAGGTGCACAATATTTTGGAACACTGTATCCTTCAACATTGACTAAACCAAAAACTATACATAGGATTCTCATCCTACTAAGTTCCGGCGGATTTTAACCTTTTACCCACTCCAGACGTCTTTTGGAGTTTTTACGGGAAAAGGGTTCTGTGTGAAAAAGCAGGACTGAGTTACTCTAGTGTCTTGCGTTAGATTATCGCCTTACCAAACGTTGTGCGCCATGTAGTGTAGTTCCTATATTCCCAATAGGCTCTGCGCATTGGAATAATATAAACAGCAGTGTAGACGTAGGACTGAGGTCGACTAGGTCTCTACTGACTATATTAGACTTAATTAGTTTTGCCAGCTAGCTCAGAGGTCACTAGAAACTTTCTCGAATACACAAGGAGGAGTTTAACTTCCCTGGATAGACAAGAAGGGATTAGCTTCTGACAACCATAAAACATGACAACTTTGCTCCCTCAGAATAAGAGTGCATCTCTAGAGTCGTGTGAAAACAATACACAGCTATTTTACTCAGTCAATCGTGCATACTTAGTTTCACCAGAGTGCAGAGAATAGAGAGACGGGCGTTTTCAATAAAAGGTGTTATTTATTGAACAGTCTTCTTTCTCATGCAAGAGAAATGAATTGCCACAATTGCAATACTTAGTATAAAGTAAAGTGCGTACAGTAAAAGGAGTATTATAAAATAATACTGTAAAAGCATTGATATGGTTTCTTAGCCATATGATACTTTAAAATAGATAAAATATATACATACATAAATACTTTGAGTAACGTACTCAACTGGTGCTTCTAAATATGCCTACCCCGGTGTACCTGACCTAAGCCTAATACGTGGGAAGGAGTAAGTAAGTAGCAGTTTAAGTTAAGGTGGTTTTGCCAAGAATCTGAGTCAAGAATTCTCTTTAAGGGTTTAGTCAGCTCCATACCTGGGTAATAGAAAGCTGGAGGTCTGGTATCTCTTTCTCAGGACTCGATATCCCAGCAACCAGCAAGGGCGGCTGAAAACACTGGAGCTGGATTTTCTCGACTGGAGAAAAAGACAGCGTCTTTCTCAGTACGTCAAAAGGGAGGGTCGGCGTCCGTGGGCTCTCGCATCAGCTGGGCTCTCCGGCAAGTAGATAGCCGCTCTGCGCCAATTCACAGTGTGTTTGCCTAAGGCAAAGTTGGTATATTTATACCTGAAAGGTGCTGGGTTTGACGTAAGGTTGGACATAAGACGTCAATAAAGATGTCACTAAGAACTGGCCGTTCTTTCAGTGCTCACTGGAGTTTTTGGACAAATCAAAACAAAAGCAAGGGGAATTCCCAGGTTGCTGGAGGTTTGGTTTGTTTAAAGAACGCGTTGTACTTTCTAGGAGTCTAGGAGAGTAGCCTTGCCGTATTTGGACTGCATGGGCTATTACTAAATATGGATATGATTCTTATGCCTTTATAAGGATATTATTTATTATAGCCATATAAGGGCATAAATCAGGAATATTGAATTAGGGTCCTAGATAGAAATACAACACCAAAGTGTTTAACAATTTATGGAGAAAAGTCTTAGTTTTCTTACCAGGACTTTTTTTCTTTTTATTAACACATTGTTCTTCAGGTAAATCTTGTAGATGACTTCTCTTTAAATAAACTGCTTTCTTTCGTCTTCTCAATTTTTGTAGGCATGATGACTTATTTTCAATGTTGATCAAAACCATCTATTATAAAAAATATATTTCAGTTTACAAAAATAAATATATGAAATACACTATTATATTATAATATATTATTATATATAATATGAATAGAAACGGGAAGTATAAAGAGAGCAAACACAAAATGAAAACAGAAAAAGAATATCAACAGAGACTGGAGAAGACGAACACAAAGAGAAGGAGTATAGGACAAAACAGAATATAAGTAAAAGAGAATAGTATGAAGAGACAGGGAGAAGTAAAAGAAAAGAGAGAAAAATATGAAAACAGGAGAGAGTATAAAGACAGGGGTGAGAATGGTAAGAGGAATATGACAATAAGAAAAGTGTAGAATAACAAGACAGAATCGGAAATATAAGAAAAGAGAAGAGAAGTGAGAGCAGAGAGACAAGAGTATGAGAAGAGAAAGTAAAATAAAATAAAAGAATGTGAAATATGTGCAAAGAAGAGCAAAAATACGAAGAAAAGGAGAATATAAGAAAACAAAAGTATATATCAGAAAAAAATAAGGACTATAAAGAGAGAGAGAGGGACAAAAATGTGGAGAAAACAGAAATAGAAGAAAAGACTGAATGTATAACAAGAGAGAGATTATTATGAGGAGACAGTAAAAACTACGATGACAGGAATGAATACTAAGACAGGAGAGATTATGAAGAACAGGAGAACTATGCAAAAATAAAGGCAAAAAGGAACAGAAAATAGAAGTATAAAGAGAGAGGAAAATGAGACACAATACAACATGAAAGAGGCCCAAGGGGCTTGTAAATCTGCCCAAGAGTGTATGCAGCAGTCTATGTATACTGACTGGCGTATTGCTAACAGGGAGGTATGATGAGGCAGGAAGGATTAAGAGGTCAGAGGAGGGAGTATAAGGAGGACTATTAAGAGACACAGGAGACAATGAGGACACAGCAGGACAAAGAGGACAGCAGGGAAAATAAGGAAAGATGGCAAATATCAGAAGACAGGGGACAGTATAAGCAGAGAGAGGTAGACTGTGAGGGGAGACAGGGGACATTTTTGAAAAAGGGGCAAGTATAATTCCCTAATTTACACAGACGCTCAGTGTGATTCTAGACAAAAAAAATTAAAACCATACACTTTACCAAAACACATTTACTACACTAAACCTTATAACTGACTGAACACATTCCATGTATATAACACCTACATTTCACTGGACAATCCTGACTCATTTTGCAAACACATTTCCAATTTCCTGCATTATTTTTTTGCCAAAAATACATCCAAAAAGGAAACACAATACAACAAGAAAGAGACCCATGAGGCTTGTAAATCTGCCCAAGAGTGTATGCAGCACTCTATGTATACTGACAGGCGCATTGCTAACAGGGAGGTATGAAGAGAGAAGAAGGATTAAGAGGTCAGAGGAGGGAGTATAAAAAGAAGTAGGACTATTAGGAGACACAGGAGACAACGAAGACGGAGCAGGACTAAGAGGACATGAGCGACTATCAGAACAAGCAGCACTATAAGGAAAGACATGTGAAAATAAGGAAAGAGGGCAAATATCACAAGACAGGGGACAGTATAAGCAGAGAGAGATGCACTGTGAGGAGAGACAGGGAAGATTTTTGAAAAAGGGGCAAGTATAATTCCTTAATGTACACAGACGCTCATTGTGATACTAGACAAAAATGTTAAAACCATACATTTTACCAAAAACACATTTTCTACAATAAAACTTTTAACTGACTGAACACATTCCATGTATATAACACCTACATTTCACTGGACAATCCTGACTCATTTTGCAAATACATTTCCAATTTCCGCCATTATTTTTTTGCCAACAATACATTCAAAAAGGAGACACAATAGAACAAGAAAGAGGCCCAAGAGGCTTGTAAATCTGCCCAAGAGTGTATGCAGCAGTCTGTGTATACTGACTGGCACATTGTTAACAGGGAGGTATGATGAGACAGGGAGGATTAAGAGGTCAGAGGAGAGAGTATAACAAGAAGGAGGACTATTAGGAGACACAGGAGACAATGAGGACACAGCAGGACTAAGAGGACAGCAGGGACTATCAGAAGAAGCAGCACTATGAGGAAAGACACGTGAAAATAAGGAAAGAGGGCAAATATCACAGGACAGGGGACAGTATAAGCAGAGAGAGGTAGACTGTGAGGAGAGGCAGGGGAGATTTTTGAAAAAGGGGCAAGTATAATTCTTTAATGTACACAGACACTCAGTGTGATGCTAGACAACAATTTTAAAACCATACATTTTACCCAAAACACATTTACTACACTAAAACTTTTAACTGACTGAACACATTCCATGTATATAACACCTCCATTTCACTGGACAAACCTGACTCATTTTACAAACACATTTCCATTTTTCCTCCATTATTTTTTTCCCCCAAAATTACATCCAAAAAGGAAACACAATTCAACAAGAAAGCGGCCCAAGAGGCTTGTAAGTCTGCCCAAGAGTGTATGCAGCAGTCTATGTATACTGACTGGTACATTGCTAACAGGGAGGTATGATGAGACAGGAAGGATTGAGAGGTTAGAGGAGGGAGTATGAAAAGAAGGAGGACTATTAGGAGACACAGGAGACAATGAAGACAGAGCACATGAGTGACCATCAGAACAAGCAGCACTATGTGGACAAGGCGGGGGACAGTATAAGCAGAGAGAGGTAGACTGTGAGGAGAGACAGGAGAGATTTTTGAAAAAGGGGAAAGTATAATTCCTTAATTTACACAGACGCTCAGTGTGATACTAGACAACATTTTTAAAACCATACATTTTACCCAAAACACATTTACTACACTAAAACCTTTAACTGACTGATCACATTCCATGTATTTAACACCTACATTACACTGGACAATCCTGACTCATTTTACAAACACATTTCCAAATTACTGCATTATTTTTTGCCAAAATTACATCCAAAAAGGACACACAATAGAACAAGAAAGCGACCCAAAGTGACTTGTAAATCTGCCCAAGAGTGTATGCAGCAGTCTATGTATACTGACTGGTAAATTGCTAACGGGAGGTATGATAAGACAGGGAGGATTAAGAGATCAGAGGTGGGAGTATAAAAAGAAGGAGGACTATTAGGAGACACAGGTGACAATGAAGACAGAGCAGGACTAAGAGGACATGAGCGACTATCAGAACAATCAGCACAATGAGGAAAGACAAGTGAAAATAAGGAAAGAGGGGAAATATCACAAGACAGGGGACAGTATAAGCAGAGAGAGGTAGACTGTGAGGAGAGACAGGGGAGATTTTTGAAAAAGGGGTAAGTATAATTCCTTAATTTACACAGAGACTCAATGTTATACTAGACAAAAATGTTAAAACCATACATTTTTACCCAAAACACATTTACTACACTAAAACTTTTAACTGACTGAACACATTCCATGTATATAACACCTACATTTCACTGGACAAACCTGACTCATTTTACAAACACATTTCCATTTTCCTGCATTAGTTTTTTCCCCAAAATTACATCCAAAAAGGAAACACAATTCAACAAGAAAGCGGCCCAAGAGGCTTGTAAATCTGCGCAAGAGTGTATGCAGCAGTCTATGTATACTGACTGGCACATTGCTAACAGGGAGGTACGATGAGACAGGAAGGATTGAGAGGTTAGAGGAGGGAGTATGAAAAGAAGGAGGACTATTAGGAGACACAGGAGACAATGAAGACAGAGCACATGAGTGACCATCAGAACAAGCAGCACTATGTGGAAAGACACGTGAAAATAAGGAAAGAGGGCAAATATTACAAGGCAGGGGACAGTATAAGCAGAGAGAGGGAGACTGTGAGGAGAGACAGGAGAGATTTTTGAAAAAGGGGAAAGTATAATTCCTTAATTTACACAGACGCTCAGTGTGATACTAGACAACATTTTTAAAACCATACATTTTACCCAAAACACATTTACTACACTAAAACTTTTAACTGACTGAACACATTCCATGTATATAACACCTACATTTCACTGGACAAACCTGACTCATTTTACAAACACATTTCCATTTTCCTACATTATTTTTTTTGCCAAAATTACATCCAAAAAGGAAACACAATACAACAAGAAAGCGGCCCAAGAGGCTTGTAAATCTGCCCAAGAGTGTATGCAGCAGTCTATGTATACTGACTGGTGCATTGCTAACAGGGAGGTATGATGAGACAGGAAGGATTAAAAGGTCAGAGGAGGGAGTATAAAAGAAGGAGGACTATTAGGAGACACAGTAGACACTGTAGACAGAGCAGGACTAAGAGGACATGTGCGACTATCAGAACAAGCAGCACTATGAGGAAAGACAAGTCAAAATAAGGAGAAATGGCAAATATCACAAGACAGGGGACAGTATAAGCAGAAAGAGGTAGACTGTGAGGAGAGACAGGAGAGATTTTTGAAAAAGGGGCAAGTATTATTCCTTAATTTACACAGACGCTCAGTGTGATACTAGACAAAATTTTTAAAACCATACATTTTACCCAAAACACATTTACTACATTGAAACTTTTAAGTGACTGATCACATTCCATGTATTTAACACCTACATTACACTGGACAATCCTGACTCATTTTACAAACACATTTCCAAATTACTGCATAAATTTTTTGCCAAAATTACATCCAAAAAGGACACACAATAGAACAAGAAAGCAGCCCAAGAGGCTTGTAAATCTGCCCAAGAGTGTATGCAGCAGTCTTTGTACCCTGACTGGAACATTGCTAACGGGAGGTATGATAAGACTGGGAGGATTAAGAGATCAGAGGAGGGTGTATAAAAAGAAGGAGGACTATTAGGAGACACAGGTGACAATGAAGACAGAACAGGACTAAGAGGACATGAGCGACTATCAGAACAAGCAGCACAATGAGGAAAGACAAGTGAAAATAAGGAAAGAGGTGAAATATCACAAGACAGGGGACAGTATAAGCAGAGAGAGGTAAACTGTGAGGAGAGACAGGGGAGATTTTTGAAAAAGTGGTAAGTATAATTCCTTAATTTACACAGATACTCAATGTTATACTAAAAAAAAATGTTAAAACCATAAATTATTTACCCAAAACACATTTACTACACTAAAACTTTTAACTGACTGAACACATTCCATGTATATAACACCTACATTTCACTGGACAAACCTGACTCATTTTACAAACACATTTCCATTGTCTGCATTATTTTTTTGCCAAAATTGCATCCAAAAAGGAAACACAATTCAACAAGAAAGCGGCCCAAGAGGCTTGTAAATCTGCCCAAGAGTGTATGCAGCAGTCTATGTATACTGACTGACGCATTGCTTACAGGGAGGTATGATGAGACAGGAAGGATTAAGAGGCCAGAGGAGGGAGTATAAAAAGAAGGAGGACTATTAGGAGACACAGGAGACACTGAAGACAGAGCAGGACTAAGAGGACATGTGCGACAATCAGAACAAGCAGCACTATGAGGAAAGACACGTTGTGATGTATTCCTATAGGTTCTGTATCGATCCCCCTATTCCTGACCCTATTCTGGTTAACAAACTAACAAGTTAACTAGCAGCCATCCCATGAGGCAGAAAACCCCCATGATGCAGGAACCGTGATCTGATAAAGCCACACTACGGCACAGGAGCGTGTTATCTGATTAGGTCATAACGCTTGCCATCTAATTAGACAAGCGATATTCCTCCAGCCCCTGATAAGGCATACGGAGTTCTCAAAACAAATCAAACCTATGACAACCTGGGAAAAACCCTGCGGCCATTGTTTTGATTTCACCGAGAACTTCAGCAAAAGAATGTGCTAACGACCTGGTCGTATGACATCCTTATTGACGTATCTATGTCCATCCTTACGTCAATCTCGGCACCTTAAAGGTATAAATATTACCGATATTGCCCTATGCAAAGACACGCGGTGGTGACGAGGACGGAGCAGCCAGACTTGCCGAAGCCCAGAGCAGAGCAGACCCCGCTGGCGCAGCCCCGCCTTCCTGACGCGCTGAGAACGAGAAGCCGTTTTTCTCCTGCCGAGAAATCCAGCTCCGGCGCTTCCGGGTAGCCCTCGCAGGCAGCCTGGAATATCGAGACCAGAGACGAGAGATACCATCCCTCATCCATCCTAGATTCCAGGTACAGAACTGAATAACCCCTCACAGAGAATTCTTTAGTCAGTCACTTGGCAAAAACAAACTTAACTTAAACTGTAACTTTCTATTCCCGCCCACGCATTAGACTTAGGTCAGGTACACGGGGTAGGCGTAGTTAGAAACACCAGTTGAGTACGATTAGTCAAATGTATATGTGTATGTAATATATCTTATTCATTTTAAACCTTCATATGGCTTAGAAACCATATCAATGTTTTTACAGTATTATTTTATACTTCTGCTTTTAATGTATGCACTTTACTTAACCATAAGTATTGCAATAATATCGATCCATTTCTCTTGTATGAGAAAAGAGACTGATCAATAAATAACATCTTTTATTGAACACGCCCGTCTCTTCCTTTTCTCTACAATCTGATGAGAC
The DNA here is from genome assembly GCF_964261635.1 of Lissotriton helveticus. NCBI lineage: Eukaryota > Metazoa > Chordata > Amphibia > Caudata > Salamandridae > Lissotriton > Lissotriton helveticus. Next base: position 861,510,578 of record NC_136070.1, on the reverse strand, counting down.
TAAGAATGCACGTACTGACTGAGTAAAATAAATTGCCTTTTGTTCACACGACTCTCGAGATACACTCTTGATTAGGGGAGAGCAAAGTTGTCATGTTCTATGGTTGTCAGAAACTAAATCCCTTCTTGTCTATCCAGGGAGGTTCAACTCCTCCTTGCCTATTCGAGAAAGTTTCTAGTGAACTCTGAGCTAGCTGGCAAACCCAAAACTTTAAGTCTAATATCGACAGTAGTAGACCTAGTTAACGTCTGGTCTAGGCCTATACTATTGAAGGTATTATTCCAATGCGCAGAGCCTATTGGGATAATAGGAACTACACTACATGGCGCCCAACGCGTTTGGAAGGGCGATAAAATTAACGTAAGACATTTAGAGTAACTCAGTCGTGCTTTCTCACTCAGACCCCTTTTCCCATAATACTCCAAAGACGTCTGGAGTGGGCGAAAGGTAATATCCGCCAAACCTCGCAGGAGGAAACTCCTATGTATGGTACTTGGTTTAGTCAACGTTGAAGGATAAACCGTTCCAAAATATTGTGCATCTAATCTTTGTTTCCATAAGAAACCTGATCTGCAAACAAACAAAATAACCTTCTGGACAGTACAATGTCAGACAGTGAAGGAGATAGAGAGGCAGTTAGATTAGCAACTGAACTCGCAGCAGCTGATGCTGCACTGCTAGACGCAGACCAGGATATAATACTCATCCCGGTCATTAAGAGGAAATCTATAACTTTAAAACTTATAGAAAATGGACTGACACCTAGAGGTGGTACAGTCATATTCGTAATTGAGGCACACGAATATCGGCAGACAGAGGTATACTATTCATGGATACATTTTCCAGCAGCAAATGCTGTAACAAAGTACTTCCACTATTACAAAGTAGAGGAACCTCCTGGAGAGTACACTCCTTTCGAGGAGGTGGAAGTACCACTTAAATTTCAAGAGCATTTGCTCTTATTTAATGGCGCCCTAAAACACAATAATCACATCACAAGGCTCGGTCCTTTAGGTAGACCAGGAGCAACGTGGCCGGTCCTAGCCGGATACACACCACATCCAGACATCAATGGGATGTCTGCAGCAGAGCTGTTAACACAGTTGAAACAATTAATAAAATTACATAGACAATTAGTCCAATATGTGATGCGGACTTCAACAATTCAACCAGCAATTAAAATTCCACAGCTGACCCCTCACCAGGGGAACACAAATAAAATTACACCACAGAACATACAATCCTGCCTAGGTAAAGTACCAGCTAAACGGGAACAAATACCATTCTGGTTAGCACAAAAAATCACCCAAATCGAGGCTGTGTTTCCAGACACCACCCCGTTAGAAAAACACAGGATTCTGACTATCTGTCTTCCAATGGGAATCGCACCACACATTGAGGACTGTGACACTTGGGGTACAGTCTTTGCTTCCATCTACACAAAAACGCACGGTGTTCCATCCATTTCGGTAATACCAGATGTGCTAAAACAAATTCAAGACGAATATGGTCCAGAGCCCGCTTTAACTCTTGGTATGAAATTACTAAAAGACTTCAAGCAGGTCTCGGCTATATTATTAGCCAACATAAAGGGAGAAGCAGCAAACGTGGCGATCCGCCAGAGGTTAAAGGAGACAGATATAGCAGACCAACCAGCTGAAATTGCCAGAATTATAGAAAAATCCTATGAGGAACTAGGTAGAGATAGTTTAGGTGGAATACCAGTAAAACCACAACTGATTGAAAGTCCTGAAAAAATATTTTTTAATAATAATTCAACATCACAAAAAAAGAGCTGGGATGGAAACAAACAATCCAATCCTAAAGAAAAGAAATTCCAGTCCAGAGGAAGGTCTCCTCGGCGGAGAGAAAAATCTCCGAACCAAAGACACAGGTGACCCCAAAGGGACCCCTCTGGGAAAAGATATAACCTTAGAAATAGGGATAATATAAAGAAGCCTGATAGATATCAAGACATTGATACACGTCCCTCTCAATCTTTTCAGACTTCCTCGCAGAAATCGGAAAGAAGAGGACGATCAGAACAAAGAGAAGAGCACGCCAAGTCCAAAGACAAGGAACCTGCTCAGCTAAAAAAGAAATTACAATTTCCAAAAAAGAAGGTAGCTAGTATCAAGGTAGTCAACAATGCCGAGAATACTGAGGACACAACTGAAAAACGGAGAATGGGCTCAGACAATGCTAGACAGCGCAGCAGAAGTGAGCATAGCTCGCAAAGTCCTTATGAATCATCTGGAGACAGTGGACACAAATGAATATCTTCAAGTGGAAACTGCAGACACCAGAGTTAGCAAACCTCACAAAATATATGAAATAACTTTACGTATAGAGGGGGATAAGACTAGAAAAATAAGGGGACTATTTTGGGATAATCTCTCCAAGGGCTATGACATCCTTCTAGCTGAAAAAGACTGGCCACCAGAGTTTGTCAGGGAGTGCCCTCATGGCGAAGAAATAATTATGCCTGCCTTCTCAAATCACATCCCAATTCATAAAAAATACACACTTGCTAGAAAGTGGGCAGTAGCCCTAGCTCCTGCTTTATATAAAAATCACGTAGGATGGTATGAGGACTCTCCTCCTCACAAAATCCAGTTAAAATCACAACCTACTGCACAGAGGCAGTACCCAATTAAGCAAGAAGCTAAGAAACAGGTAAAAGAAATCCTAGATCAGCTAGAATACCAGGGGGTGATTGAAACTTGCTCCTCACAAATGAACAACCCTTTGTTTCCGGTCTCCAAACCAGACAATTCATATCGTCTAGTTTTGAATTACCGACACCTTAACTCATGTTGCAAAACGTTTGCAGTACAAAACTCGCATAGTGCTGCACTAATGAATAACATTGTGCGCAAAAAATACAAAACAACATTAGACATCTCTAATGGATTCTTTTGTCAAAACATAGCACCAGAGAGCAGATATTTGTCTGCATTCTCAATAAATGGCACTCAAAAACAATTCTGTCGGTTAGCCCAGGGGCACAAGAACAGCCCGGGAGTATTCTCAGCGAGAGTAACAGAATTACTACAAACATATGACGACGAAGCATTATCATATGTCGACGACATATACTTAACAGATGATGACTTGGAGACTCACTTGAAGAGAGTGAACACCATAATACTTGGGTTCGCAGCAGAGGGTTACAAATTCAACTTTAAAAAATCCAGAATTGCCCATCTGACAGTCATGTTCTTAGGATATGAATTATCAAGTGAAGGCAAAAGCCTGGCTGACAATTTCCAAGAGAAATGTGCCGTACTCCAAGCACCTAGAACACTAAAAAACCTACAGTCAATTCTAGGCTTCCTAAATTTCGGAAGAACATACATTGCAAATTACGCAGAAAGGGTCAAACCCCTTTATGATCTAATAAAACCAGATTTTAAAAAAACCAATTGGACTCAAATACACACAGAAATTCTGAGATCCTTACAAACAGACATGTTAATTAAAACAAAATTAGAAACACGTGATAACACACGCAATCTTGTGATTCGAGTCATCCCAGGAAGATGCGGATTCACATACCTGACCTCTAATGAGGGAGAAAAGGTACCAATTGCATTCAAATCACACTTGTACACTAAGGCTGAAATGAAATTCAGCCCAACGGAAAAAATTCTAACTGCAACACAGACAGCTATAGCAAAAGAACGAGCCCTGGCACAAGGTAAACGAATAATAATCGTGACACCGATACCAGCCCTAGAGGCGGTAACAAAGGCAAGCATTCCAAATGCTAAAGCGCTCCATCCGAGATGGATACAATGGGCTAATTCTCTTGCTGCAACAGACGTGGCATACGAATTTGATCCTAACTTAAAAACACAAGAATTTCTCCAATATGAATTTGAATGTCCTCCGCCGATCGAAATTCTGCCTCTAGAACATTACGGCTGTATAATATATACAGACGGATCAGCACAACCCGCAGTAGGGGGTAAACAAGCCTACAGTGCTGCGTGCGCGATCGTTAAAGGTCGCTGGCACGAAGGGAAATTTAAACCAGCTATCACTAAAACACAATCTCTAGGAGATTGTACAGCTCAGCGAGCTGAATTACTGGCGTTCAAGATGGCGCTTGAAAATACGGATCGAGAATTCCTCACACTCATAGTGTGCGATTCGTATTATTGCGTTCAATCTTACAATGAATACTTGCAGATCTGGCTTCAGAATGGTTTCAAGGATGCGAAAGGTGGCACGATCAAGCATAAAATGCTCTGGGAACAAGTAGTTCTTTTACAGAAAGAACTACCAAAGACTCACGTGATACATACGCTGAGTCATCAACGTGATGGCGTTCACGTTGCAGGGAATTCATTGGCTGATGAGGCAGCGAAGGCAGCTGTGCAAACGGCTTCCGTAGCTGCCATCACACGGTCAAAAACAAAAATAGACAGCGAAATATTACAGGCTGTCAGCGCTACAGAAAAGGATTCGATAGAAACACTCCCGAAAGGCTTCTCAGTAAAATACTCATACATAACTGATGCAAACAATGTTCCTTTTGCTCGAATCCCTGGAGTGGGGGATAGGGCAATTCCAAACATGGAACATAGGTTAGGACTGATAATAGCGGCACACGAAGGGCTTGCTACTATACATGCTGGCGTCTCAGCCACAGTATCATTATTAAAACAGAGATACTGGTGGCCACAAATGAGAAGACAAACAAGGAACTATGTTTTAGAATGTGAAATATGTCAAAGAATGAAAGTATCAACGGTAAGACGCCCAGCGCAGACGCCCCTTCTAATCTCGGATAAACCATTAGCCTGTGTTTACCTAGACCACTGTGGTCCCTTACAAAGGGATGGTAACTATAAATATATCTTGGTTGCAGTGGACTCATGTACGAGATTCATATGGATGTGGCCCCAGCGAACGGCTGACGCCAGAACTGTTATAAAAGATTTGCGAGTCTTTATCGGCACATACGCAATTGGCATGCTGCATTCGGACCATGGTCCTGCTTTTAGCTCTAGAGCTTATAAGGAGGCCATGGTCAGCATGGGCGTGACATTGCGGTACTCTTGTCCATTTCACCCTGAGGGGAACGGAATTGTTGAAAGAAAAAACCGTGACATAAAGCAATCTATAACGGCAAAGGTATTAGGTTCGGGAGCTGGGTGGGTCAAACATCTAATAAGTGTCCAACGTAGTCTAAATAACCTGCCAAGAAATTCTCTGAAGGGATTCAATCCGTACGAATTATTATTTGGAACTAGGATGTTAATCTCTGACCTTGACAGTCAGACTTCAGTGGTAAAGGAAAAAGCTTTGATATCAAAGATCGTTTGGCTATTTTACAGGACTTAAACGAAACAAGAAAAGACCTGAGCAACATAAAGTTGAAACAGCAGCCAACAACCACTGAAGAACCACCACCTGTCCCAGCAAGACCTGTCTGGATTCCAAAAGTCGGGGATCTAGTCAGAGAAAAGATCGCGGTAAAGAAGGAATTTGGGCCTTCTTACAGAAAAGCAGTTCCTGTCTTGTCTATCAACGGGACAAGATCAGTTGTACTACCGCCGCTTGCTGGTAAAAAGGAGAACCGAGTTGTATCCATCGACCTGGTAAAACCACAATCATGTGGCCGATAACAAACAGTAGGCCAAGTGGACTCCCCATGAGTAGCAGAACACCAAGGTTTGCTACCAGTACAGAGGTCCTAACAAAGAGGCTAATCACATTCGAAACGCCTACAGAAGAACAACAAGGACTATGCAACAATGCAATGGAACTTAGACCTCTGAACACCCAAATAAAAAAATTTAGCAGAGACACACCAACCTATAATGAAGTAACAAACGACTATGCAAGAAACAGTAATCCTGAAACAATTGGAACAATAGACAGACTGCATCCGGCTACTTCATAAACTTCGATGATTCCTCTGAAGGCTTCACTGAATCAAAGACACAGCCATCAACAAAAACCTTTAAAGATAAAGTTAAAGTACTTTTGAAACAACTGAAAGAAACATATCTAATTTCTCCATGGATTGAATTTTGGGTGGGTTTTGGTGCATTTATCCTCATACTTTGGCTCATCATGATACTAACATTGGGACGCTTCATTGAGGGAAAATATGCTAAAATGGACACAGCAAGTCAGAAAATCAACTTGATCCTCAAACCACACACATCTTCACACGTCGAGAAAAGAGAACTTTCTTCAGTCAACTTCACAGCCAATCCTATACCGGGTGGGGTAGCATGGGACAACACTGACTACGAAATCTATGGTCCGGTTGAAATCCTGAAATATCCACACCAAATTAAAATCTCATTGAGTGACTTCGTAAAACCAAGCACATTCGCTGATGATTGGGACTTAGAAAGTATAAACAATATGATGTCTGACTTAGTGATGTCTGCTAAATTTACCAAACATGATTATTTGCAGGGTTCGACAAATTATGATAGTATGTACTGTTATAACCACTATGGTAACCATTTTCTACATAGATCTGCACAACCTAGAAATGTTTTAAATTATAATCAATGGGAACATTGTGCAACCCCTCCAAAAGGAAGCTCAAGAACCGTTTACGACAAATATTCATACTTTTCAGGTTTTAACTTAAGTAATGCTGAAACATTTTATTTCAAATTGACAAATAAGACAGGGACAAAGACCATGATAACCAACACAAAATTGATATATTCAGACTCTTTCTTTGAACAAATGAATACTTTTGGTTTTGATTATTGGGACAAAAATGTTGAATTGAAAAGTGTTTGGGGCACAAAAGAATGGCAAGTACAGGGTATAGAATCTTTGTTTAGAGCCTGCATGATCCCAGAACAAATTATATTTTTAAATGACACTGTTCAACAAACTACCTGTCTTGGCTTAGCCAAAATCAAAGATTTAAACAAACCGTCTATTCCAAAACCAACATTGAACAGCAATAGCTCCACAGACGAAGAGATAGACGTAAATTATGTATTAAACCAAAACAGAACAAATCCTGATTGGAAACAGTGGTTGATCTGGCCCACAGATACTAATAACTGTCAAGACAGATTCCTGAACAAAACACAGGGGTTCAAAATGACCAGGCCAGACCCTAGATATTCCCAAAGACAACACCCAGGAATAATTACCACCTACAGTGTAGGCAAATTATGCCTTCAATGGCTACAGACTTCCACACTGGCAGAAATTAAGCAACACCTAACTTTACTTACTGATGGTGCTGACTTGCGTGATTTCATTATGGGACCGCGCAAACAGCGTCAGAAACGTTTCATAGCAGCCTCTGTATATGCAGCATACAATGAGGCCTGGAAGGTTACTCAAATTGAGACAGCAGAAAGAATACGGGAAATTGACCGTATTAATTTGGAAAAATCACTTTCTGTAGTGGACAATGGGTTAATGACTCTGTCCTCCAGAATTTTTTCTCTGGACAGCATTGTGTCTTCAGCAATCGACATAATATCGCAAGACTTACTGTTGTTACAACACGGTCAGTCTCAATTGCGTTCTATCGTACAGCTTGGCTGGACGTTACAAAATCTGCGTTCAGGCTATGTGCCTTGGCGTTTAATCAACACAACGTCACTTTTCAATATCTTTAACCTTACTGATAAACAAATCAGTATGGCCCAGAAGGGTGCTGATTATACAATCCTGAGCATTGAAAAACTCGAAAGATTACCAGTGACAATGTCAGAACGACCTGTCAGTGAATGGATAATACATGGGATAATTAATATTCCAATCTCAACCTTCAGGTTTCAATACTGCCAGAAATATATACAGGCTGGCATGTACGAAAAATTGGGAAAAGGGTACATTAAAACAACATGGAACCTGCCCTATTCACATTCATGTGTCAGTAATAAAGGACAGAAAGTGTTTCTTAGTGGCAATAATTGTGCAATGTCACTAAGCGGTACACTTCTGTGTAACGGAATTAGTTTGCATGGAGCCTGTGAAGGGAACTCAAATAACCTTTCATGTCACCAGCAAGGCGCACCTGCAACAGAGATAGAACCATTCTTTCAAAGACTCTATAATGGGAGTTACATTCTAATTGTGGACCGCAGATGCTGTAGTCTTATGCCCGGGACTCCTTATCTCGTAACTACGACTGCGAAGGTCAAGTGCTGTGGACGCTTATTGTTCCCCAGCTCCTTTCCAGACAGGGAGGCAAGGGCATGGCCCAACTTGAAAATTACTTCTATTCGAATAGATACTTTAAGCAGAATGAAAACAGTGCTTCTTCAGACGCCGACAAGGCTCACGTCATCAAAAGAAACGTATGATCTCCTAGTCGCAAGGACGACTGCAGAGATACATTCATTGTTATCGACTAATTCCCCCATACATTTCGCAGAAATCCTGAATGAAATCTTAAATATTTCTGATACCAGTGGAGTCTCAAAAGTATTTAAGACAGTATTTTCGATGGCATTAACACCATTCAAAGCCATACTGGGTATTTTTCCAGATTTCGTCCATTCGATTTTTGGCGGACTTCCCCTCATTTTAGGACTAATTGCAGGAATCCTATTCTTAGTCCTTATATTTCGTTATGGCAAACCATGTCACAGACAAAACACCTGCGACAAGGGAAGAAACAATCCTAGCCATTGGATACCGGGACCGGATATCAAAAATCCTGGGACTATCCCGGCTTAGAGACCTGAACATGACTTGGTTTCTTTCATTTCAACCAATGTGGCATCGCTGTGTTTTACCTGTATTAAGGTGCCTGCTATGCGGAGAAGAATGCGTGTTAGACACCTGTCTGACGCTACAATCGGATGCGCCAATGGATGCAGAAACATTGTTGAGTCCAACAAAGGCTCATGCTTTGTGCTGCCCTCAACGGCTACCAATCCTGATGACGGCATTCGTGGAAGCTTCACCACTACGATTAAGGGGTAGTGAGGTTCAAAATGAAAGCAGCATCGATCAGGTACGACCTTCTGTCAGCAATCCAAATCGGAATGTCAATGGAGACAATCATGCGCACGAATGCATGGTTACACCTATTTCCGAGTTAGTGGAACTCTCCCAGGAAGCTGTTGACAACTTTTTTGAGAGTCTAAATGATATGATGTTCTCACCAGAGCAGAAATAGAGACTTTTGAGCAAGCTCGTACACGGCGTTCCCTGAATTTGACCTTCAACTAGAAAAGCAAAATACCATGAACAATTTTCCCTCCAGTTCACGGACAGCAATTTTTTTCAGCAGCCCCAAAATATTTTTGCATATTTTTCGGGACACTATCTTCTGCTTAAAGTAAGAACTATTCTTAGAGAACTAAGATTTCTACTTTTAGATAGCTTACAGACATTAGCTGCCCGCTGGTATGTTCATAATTATTTTATTCTGTGATGAAATGGTCTCGAACCTTTTTTCTGTATTAAGAGCCATTTCATGTGTAAATTCTCATATACCATTTAGCAATAATGTATACAAATGCGTGATTACTTTAGCATTATTTCACAGCTTGAGTGCATACAATACATGTAAATGCTTTTTTTCCCGTATATTTGATAATTTCAAAATGCATTTATGTATTTTGGGGTGGTAAGGTATGCACGATACTCTACAGTATGTTTTACTATGCATAGATTAGTAAATATGTCCATAGTTAGCGTGGAGTGGGTGTGATGTATTCCTATAGGTTCTGTATCGATCCCCCTATTCCTGACTCTATTCTGGTTAACAAACTAACAAGTTAACTAGCAGCCATCCCATGAGGCAGAAAACCCCCATGATGCAGGAACCGTTATCTGATAAAACCACACTACGGCACAGGAGCGTGTTATCTGATTAGGTCATAACGCTTGCCATCTAATTAGACAAGCGATATTCCTCCAGCCCCTGATAAGGCATACGGAGTTCTCAAAACAAATCAAACCTATGACAACCTGGGAAAAACCCTGCGGCCATTGTTTTGATTTCACCGAGAACTTCAGCAAAAGAATGTGCTAACGACCTGGTCGTATGACATCCTTATTGACGTATCTATGTCCATCCTTACGTCAATCTCGGCACCTTAAAGGTATAAATATTACCGATATTGCCCTATGCAAAGACACGCGGTGGTGACGAGGACGGAGCAGCCAGACTTGCCGAAGCCCAGAGCAGAGCAGACCCCGCTGGCGCAGCCCCGCCTTCCTGACGCGCTGAGAACGAGAAGCCGTTTTTCTCCTGCCGAGAAATCCAGCTCCGGCGCTTCCGGGTAGCCCTCGCAGGCAGCCTGGAATATCGAGACCAGAGACGAGAGATACCATCCCTCATCCATCCTAGATTCCAGGTACAGAACTGAATAACCCCTCGCAGAGAATTCTTTAGTCAGTCACTTGGCAAAAACAAACTTAACTTAAACTGTAACTTTCTATTCCCGCCCACGCATTAGACTTAGGTCAGGTACACGGGGTAGGCGTAGTTAGAAACACCAGTTGAGTACGATTAGTCAAATGTATATGTGTATGTAATATATCTTATTCATTTTAAACCTTCATATGGCTTAGAAACCATATCAATGTTTTTACAGTATTATTTTATACTTCTGCTTTTAATGTATGCACTTTACTTAACCATAAGTATTGCAATAATATCGATCCATTTCTCTTGTATGAGAAAAGAGACTGATCAATAAATAACATCTTTTATTGAACACGCCCGTCTCTTCCTTTTCTCTACAATCTGATGAGACTAAGAATGCACGTACTGACTGAGTAAAATAAATTGCCTTTTGTTTTCACACGACTCTCGAGATACACTCTTGATTAGGGGAGAGCAAAGTTGTCATGTTCTATGGTTGTCAGAAACTAAATCCCTTCTTGTCTATCCAGGGAGGTTCAACTCCTCCTTGCCTATTCGAGAAAGTTTCTAGTGAACTCTGAGCTAGCTGGCAAACCCAAAACTTTAAGTCTAATATCGACAGTAGTAGACCTAGTTAACGTCTGGTCTAGGCCTATACAATTGAAGGTATTATTCCAATGCGCAGAGCCTATTGGGATAATAGGAACTACACTACAACGTGAAAATAAGGAAAGAGGGCAAATATCACAAGACAGGGGACAGTAAGCAGAGAGAGGTAGACTGTAAGGAGAGACAGGGAAGATTTTTGAAAAAGGGGCATGTATAATTCCTTAATGTACACAGACGCTCAGTGTGATACTAGCCACAAATTTCAAAACCATACATTTTACCCAAAACACATTTACTACACTAAAACTTTCAACTGACCGAACAAATTCCATGTATATAACACCTACATTTCACTGGACAATCCTCACTCATTTTGCAAACACATTTCCAAATTACTGCATTAGTTTTTTGCCAAAATTACATCCAAAAAGGACACACAATAGAACAAGAAAGCGACCCAAAGTGACTTGTAAATCCAATGACCGGAGGAGACTGAAATGGACATCTATATCCAATGATGTATTATTACAGGCTAAATTAGAAAAGGTGGTGTTGAACGCACTTAATAACCTGAGGTCCCTAGATGGTGACATGGGTAACACTCACTTAGATATGACTATGGACATACATGATAAATGCTTCGTAGAGCTTAACACTCTCCTCTCTAAACCTTGTAAGCCAAACGCTGTGATTCAATCTGCTCCTAGAGCCAAGTGGTATAATAGAGAGTGTAGAGAGGCCCACGGCCATTTAATTAAGTCAGTCAAATCCAGAGATTTGAGTGCAGTAAAGGCGGCCAGGCAAAGGCCAGGCCAGGCAAAGGTATAAAAGAGCCCAATGGGAAGCGAAGAGAGAATGGGAGGATGATTTCTGGGCGGACCTCTTGGCCGCCAGTAAATCAAACAACCAGACTAAATTCTGGGACATCATTAGATGTGGAAAGGATGGTGACTTTCGCATACCATCTAATCATGTATCCCCTGAAGTTTGGATAAATCACTACTCCACCCAATTTTGTCAAGATGTGGCTGATCCAACGGATTCATTCAACCCGCAACAAACCATTCTCCCTAGCAACCTGACCATGACCTTTTCTGAAAGGGAAACTGAGATTGCATTAGGGTTAACGAAGCGGGGGAAGGCCCCAGGACTGGATGCAATTCCAGTAGATCTTTTTAAAGCAAATACAGGCCTCTGGGTACCCTACTTAACCCGCATTGCAAATGCTATAGCCAGAGGTGCACGCATCCCACAGACTTGGAAGGGGGCGGAGATTCTCCCAATACATAAAAAGGGCGATAAATCTATCCCAGGGAACTACCGCCCGATCAGCTTAATTGATTGTTTCCAGAAGGTATTTGCTCGCATTCTCCTGGCAAGGGTACATGGGTGGATGGAATCGGAGGGAATACTGTCTCCTCTACAGGCGGGATTCAGATATGGCATAAGTACTATTGACCAGGTTTTACGGCTTTGCATGATTTTCTGGAAAGTCGTTCTACTTGGCGGGGGTACCATCTATGCCGCTTTCATAGATTTGAAATCGGCTTTTGACCTTGTGCCGAGGGGGAAACTATGGCAGGTATTGAGGGACCTTGGTATGCCGGGGGACTTGGTCGAAATGATCATCAGATTACACCAAGACAATTTTGCGAGGGTGAGATGGGGGGCCAAGGGGCAAACCACAGACGCATTTCCGGTATCACGAGGAGTGCGCCAGGGGTGCGTTCTTGCCCCTACCCTCTTCCTACTCTATATAGACCAGGTTGTCAAATTTTTTAAATTGATCAACACCGATGCACCATCCCTGGCGGGAACGAAATTCCCAATGTTGATTTTCGCCGATGACACCCTCCTCTTGTCTAAGACCAGGGGAGGGTTACAGCAGGCTTTAAATCATTTTGAGGAATTTTGTAATAAAAATGGTCTCCAAATCAATGTGGGGAAAACCAAGTTCATGGTTTTTTCTAGGAAAAAACCTATACGTAGTAGTGTTCAACTGAACGGGGCCAACCTGGAACAAGTCGACAAAATGACGTACCTGGGGGTCACCTTGGATTCTCGCCTGTCTTGGGACCCACAAATAGAGACCCAACAATTAAAACTCGCCCAAATGACTGGCTGCCTTTTGCGCGAGCAAAAGAAAACTATCACAAAAAGGGTAGCCCCTGCCCTCCAAATTTATGATGTCAAAATCAACACAGCTACACTTTATGGGGCAGAGCTCTGGGGCCACAAGGACCTCACTAGACTATATAGAATTCAGTGTAGGTTCCTACGTAATCTGGTGGGGCTGCCCCAATCATCCCCACTGATCCCACTCTGTCACGACATGGGCTGTCCACCAATAACCGACACAGCCAGATTTAGAGTAGTGTCATTGTGGAGGCGAATATGGACATCTGAGGACTTGGAGCTTTTCGCAAAGGAGCTAGCCGAGGTAAAAGCTATGGGGGGCTCGGAACGCATCCCGTGGCTTCGCTCAGTGAAAATTAGCCTGTGTGAAATGGGGCTTAGTCATTTATGGGTTTCCCCAGGTATTAACAACTTTCCATCAAAAAAGGAATTTAAGTGTTTATTTTGGGCCTCAACCCGTATGTACCTGGTTCAAGCTTCCAGTTTGGTGAACTTGACGGGTCGTTTTCTAAGCTTTAAACAGGACTCTGCCCGTGAAACATACTGGGACCTTATCACCAGACCAATGGACAAAAAGCTTTACCATCAATTTCGGGTGGGGTCCCTACCCCTGAATTCCTTTACCACATCATGGGATAAATCATTTTCTAACATATGTATATTTTGTTCAGGTTGTAGGGAAACTGAGGGTCATTTTTTGTTTGCTTGTCCCCAATATCGTGCACCCCGTTCAAAATGGTTAAAACCCATTTTTAAACATCTGTCCTGCAGGAAAGCCTCGGAAGCTATATGGGCCCTAAAAACAAACACTTCTAACTTTATTGTGATATGTCTTGCCAAGTTTTTAGGGTGGGCTTGGGCAATAAGAGCTAGAAGGATTGCAACTGTCTCCCGTCTATAATGTATCATGTGTAAATTGTGTTTCCAACGTAGTGGTTGTTTTTATCTTGCTGATGAAATCTTTATAATGTCTGGTTTTTCGAAAATATAGTTTAATAATGTCTTAACCGAGGGATATTTTGCCATATTTTTACATACCCTATTTAATATATAGATACACTCCGTTCTTAATGATTTTGTAAAACTGTGGAGATTTTTATGAATTGTATTTGTTAACGTGTTTAATTTGTCTTTTATGATTTTATTATCGAAATAAAGACATTAAAATCTGAATCTGAATCTGACTTGTAAATCTGCCCAAGAGTGTATGCAGCAGTCTATGTATACTGACTGGTAAATTGCTAACAGGAGGTATGATAAGACAGGGAGGATTAAGAGATCAGAGGTGGGAGTATAAAAAGAAGGAGGACTATTAGGAGACACAGGTGACAATGAAGACAGAGCAGGACTAAGAGGACATGAGCTTACACTTAGACCAAAGAAGGGACCTGCCCCAGTTTTTGGCTGGTTTGACCATGCTTGCTCCAAAGCTCATGCTGCATTGTTGGCAGCGCTTAAACATTCCCCTAGAAATAAGTCTTTGGTAGCGCAGTTGAGGAAGAAATATGCAGAGGTGATGAAGTCACGTAAAAAGTCATTAAGGAAGAAGCTTGGGACTCTCTAATGGATTCGGCCACCCTTAAACATAGTTCTAAATTCTGGTCAATAATAAATAATCCTTTATTTGCCCAAACCCGTAATACAGACCTTGAGGCAAATATTCCAGAAGTAGAGTGGCTAAATCATTTTTCTGCAATTTATGGGAGTAATGATTCCTATGAAACATTTCATATCCCTTGTTATTCTGCTACCCAGCCAAATCTAAATTTTAGTGAAACTGAAGTTAAGGTTGCAATAATTGGTTCCGCGAAGAATAAAGCTCCAGGACCTGATGGGGTTCCCCTGGATTTATATAAATCAAATCCTGAGATGTGGGCAACGTTATTAGTGAATGTTTTTAACCATGTACTCATAGGGGGTTTTCCAAAAACATGGGCATGTTCAATCATAGTCCCAATTTTTAAAAAAGGGCAAAGAAGTGATCCTAAATGCTATCGCCCTATATCCTTGTTGGACTCTTCTATGAAGATCCTGGGAAAAGTTCTGTTGGCTAAAATTAATAAGTGGACACTAGAAAATGACATTTTGTCCAATGCCCAATATGGATTTCGCTCAGGAAGAGGGACAGAGGACCAATGCTTAAATATCCATATGATCATCTCAAAATATACAAAGGCTAAAAAGGGGGCAATCTTTGTTGCTTACATGGATTTATCAACAGCCTTTGATCTTGTCAATAGAGCAAAGCTGTGGGCCTTGTTGTTAAGTTTGGGATTGGACCCTCCTCTGGTCCATTTTTTAGCTGAACTCCACAAAGATTTAAAGGCTTCCATTAGAATGGATCAGGTAGGACATCGTACAGCATGGTTCAAATCAGGCAGGGGTGTGCGGCAAGGCTGCATCCTTGCCCCCATGCTGTTCACTTTATACATAAATGCTCTGGAAAATAACCTCCTGGCAGTCTCTGCTGACACACCGCGTGCAGGAGACACTCATATTCCGGTGCTTCTGTACGCGGATGATGCCGCATTGATAGCTAGGACACATTTAGGTTCACAGAGACTTTTAAATACATTTAGTGATTTCATGTCCTCCCTTGACCTAGTGGTGAATAATGCTAAATCACACGTAATGGTTTTTGGGACTGCTAAAAATAATATTAAATCCTTTTACTGTAAAGGGGAAGTGATTACTAATGTTAAAGTTTTCACTTACCTAGGTGTAGTTTTTGATTTTAAGGGAAACTGGACCCCACAAATACCAGCTAAAACTAAAGCAGTGAGGAGCTCTGTAAATGCGATTCTGAGCTTCTCAAGGAGACTTGGGGGGAAACCAAGTGGTGCATTATTAGCTTTGTATAGGGCAAAAACATTAGCTATTGCACGGTATGGAGCAGGTCTGTGGGGTTATGTGAAAACTGAAACTATACAAAAGGAGGTTAACAAGTTTCTTCGTTCGATGTTAGGGCTCCCTCCGTCGACAGCCACTTTCTCAGTCCATCAGGAGCTTGGAGCAGATTATATTACTGACATCCTCGCTATGGCACCTATCCTACTATGGATTAGGGTTTGGACCAATAACAACTTGGGTCTTAATCACAAAATACTGATGGATTGTTTAAAACTTGATAAGTATAAAGATATTGCTTGGCTGTCTTACATTCATAAGTGTTCAGTGGAACTAGGCCGCCCCGAGATATTTTCCGCCCCGTTTGGCTTGATAAAAGCAGACCTAGATTGGGTTAAGCTCAATTTCCTCAACCTCAAGACCCTGGAGAGAGAGGAATATCAATTAATAAAACCCACTGTTAAAGCTCATTTTATGACAATAACATGTATAGCTATTCAACCGTACCTCACTTTAGTTAATATCCCATTTCACAGGTGGCTTCTGGTTAAATTTCGATTTAACCAGATTTATACGGTACTTTGTGATAGTGAAGGTTGGTTTAAGCCCGGGGACGCACCTGTATGTAAATGTGATGACTTTTCCCTGCAAAACAACATGCACTTAATGCTGTTCTGTCCTTTTTATAATGTTCCAAGACAGAAGTATTTGGTACCCTTACTGAAAGAGAAAGCTTTTTTACCGGCAAAACCGGCACTCCTGTATTTACAAATGCTTGAATCCCCCTTGGTGATGTTTAGCATAGCAAATTATCTTGTCGCTGCTGTTAGAATTAGGAAGAGGAATTTACAAGTGTAATATTGGGGTTTGTGATGATTGTTGTTTTGCCTTACCTATTTGTACATGATGATTTTTAATCTTGTAATTTTTAATAATTTTTTACTGAAATTGTACTGTATGTATATTTTTATATGAATTTTGGAATGGTTTTTAACTGTCTGTAGTATGCTTTTATGATTTTTAACAAAATCGAATAAAGTGGTTTTGACTTGACTTGACTCATTTTGCAAATGCATTTCCAATTTCCTCCATTATTTTTTTGCCAACGTTACATCTAAAAAGGAGACACAATAGAACAAGAAAGAGTCCCAAGAGGCTTGTAAATCTGCCCAAAAGTGTATACAGCAGACTATGTATACTGACGGGCGCATTGCTAACAGGGAGGTATGATGAGACAGGAAGGATTGAGAGGTCAGAGGAGGGAGTATGAAAAGAAGGAGGACTATTAGGAGACACAGGAGACAATGAAGACAGAGCACATGAGTGACCATCAGAACAAGCAGCACTATGTGGAAAGACACGTGAAAATAAGGAAAGAGGGCAAATATTACAAGACAGGGGACAGTATAAGCAGAGAGAGGTAGACTGTGAGGAGAAACAGGGGAGATTCTTGAAAAAGGAGCAAGTATAATTCCTTAATTTACACAGACGCTCAGTGTTATTCTAGACAAAAAATTTAAAACCATACATTTTACCAAAACACATTTACTACACTAAAACCTTTAACTGACTGAACACATTCCATGTATATAACACCTACATTTCAGTGAATAATCCTGACTCATTTTGCAAACACATTTCGAATGTGCTGCATTATTTTTTTGCCAACATTATATCCAAAAAGGTGACACAATAGAACAAGAAAGCGGACCAAAGGGGCTTGTAAATCTGTCCAACAGTGTATTCAGCAGACTATGTATACTGACTACAAAATTGTAGATTTAGAACACAAGGCTAATTCTAAACAAGCAACACTATTAACTAATCTACAATTAAAAAATTGACTGCACACATTCTACATTTTTTAGTACTGCACTTTATTGCACAAAGATGATTAACTAAACATATTAACTTACCAAATGATTTTATCACTATAGTAGTCCAAATGTAGACAAACTCAGAATATGATTCTACAAACTTTACAAGGATAAACACATTACTCTTACTAAAAATAAAATGCACCACATACAGTCCCTTACAAGTTATCAACTCACCTTTCATACTGATTGGAAGATTAAGAAGAATACCACTCACACAGCAGATAGTCTTACACTGAATATCCCTGCTTCAGTGCTTGCAGCAGAACCAAAAATGGCACATTTTCCCTCTTAATTTACACATATATACACATTAATAACAAATCAAATTCCTTCACACAATAATTCAAAATCAAACACACATTTCTATTGGTTCATCATTTCAAACTTTTCCAGCTGACATAACTTTCCACCCTACCCCCAACAGATCATGCAAAAGTCAACTGTCAACAGAGGTCAAAAGTTCAGCACACTATAAAACACTGCTCCTCAATAACTTTAGACTATGCATAAGTACTAACTTATAAGTACTAGTTAAGAGAAAAGTATTCATTAGAACCAACCAACACATAAGCACATAAACTTGATAGATATCTAAATGGTAATTTATTGAACACAAAAGTGCAATATACTAACAATATGATACAATATCAATATAGAAAACATTGCAAGAAATGAAAATGTTACAATAAAACTGAGGAGAGAAACAGAAAAGGGCAGGGGAGGGGGAAAGGGGGTTGAATATCCTAATAAAATTTTTGCATTTAAAATGTAACAAGCAAATTAAGTTGAATCTTCCAATAAAACCTTATATAATAACCAAAAAATAAATATAGTAGGGAAACAAAACTATGAATATTCATATCAAGGAGGTTTGGGTACTTCTTCAATACATGGTGTATGTAATGGTAAAGACTGAGCAGACATATCCAAGAAATCTGTAATGGGTAACCATAACAAATTACGTTTGATAGCAAGTGTAATAGGATAAACATATGCCCTGTCTAGTCTATGATTATTGCAAACACCATACCACCAGGCTTCTTCTTCCAAGATTTAGTTATTTGTTGAAATGCCACTGCTAGAAGCAAGTCAACAATGGAAGTGTTATGATTTAAGGAAGACCATATTTCAGAAAGAGTACCTAGAAAAATCTGAGTAGGAGAAAAGGGGAACAAAGTGGAGACCATTTTATTAATTTGTTGCCATACTTTGGACCAAAACGTATGAATCATTGGACAAGTGAAAAGCATATGTTTAAGATCAGCTACTGTAGCCGCACAGGACCAGCAGGTAGAGGGAATAGAGGGATGTAGTTTGGTGAGAGTGATCAAAAGTCTATTATATATAAAAAATAAAGTTTGAGTGGTATTAGCTGCCCTAGAAGACCTCCTTATTTTGGTCCATATATTATGCCAGGTTAGGATAGAAAGCGATTCCTCTAAATCTATTTCCCAATCCTGTTCTACTTTAGATTTATCCCTAGTGATAGAGATTTCTCGTATTTTTTTGTAAATTTGGGATGCGGAGGAAGAGGATAATAAAAAAGGAATAGTGAGAGGAGAAGATTTGCTGTGAGAAACGGAAAGTGTAAGGGAGTCATAACTATTCTGAGATGCTGCACTCAATAATTTATATTTGGGGTAGAAGGATAGAGGAAGGGAAAAGCGAGATTGGAGAGAAAGAAAGGGAATACAAACCCCATCCTGAAAAAGTTGGTGAGTCCAAGTAAGACCAAGATTCTTCCATTCCTTCCAGAAAAAAGTTCTATTTCTGATTTTAATAAGAGGATTATACCAAATGTGGGATTGCAAAAATTGTGAACGATCATCCAGACCATCTAAGAACAGGAGAAGAAAAGTTTTTCTGGAATTTTTAAGGATAGGGAGAGACATCTTCTGTGGAATATTTGATAAAGAAACAAATTCTTCAAATGTAAAAGGATGAAAAAAGGAGGATCCAATCTCAACCCACAACGATTGAGATTTAGTATCTAATATGTGTTCCGATAACAAAGAAACAGAATGAGTAAGAAAAAATGACGTGTGATAAGAGGAAAAGTCCTGAAAATTGACCACACTCAAATGTTTGGGACATTTAAGTTTGGTGAAAGACATCCTAGCTTCCTTGTTTGCCATAAAATTCGAGATAAAGTAGAGTAGATATTTTAATAACAAGAGTTCGGGATATTGACTGGAAGGTTGGAAAGAAAAAATAGAATTATTGGGACTAGAGAGAGAGAGGACATCCTTGGCGGACACGTCGGAAAAGAGGAAACGAAGAAGACATAAGACCATTGGCAAAGATAAAGGATCTAGGAAAAGAATATAATAACGAGATATAAGAAAGAAATTTTGGACTAAACCCAAACCAAGTGAGAGTAGAGAATATAAACTGCCAATTAACTCTATCAAATGATTTTTCAGCATCTAATGCAATAGCGGCCAATGGATGACTATAGGAATGGGATTTACTAAGAACATTAAAGAAGAGACAAGTATTATCAGAAAGATGACGGCCCTTAATGAAACCACATTGTTCCTTACCAATCAAGTCAGGTAAAATTTTATCCAGACGGAGTGCGAGAATTTTCACAAATATCTTATAATCAAGATTGATCAAGGAAATAGGTCTGTAATTAAAGTATGATCTTTGTTTTCTTTGGGAAGTAGGTAAATCAAAGCCTCCTGGAAAGATCCCTTGGACTTCTTGGAAACTATAAAAAATTAAAATAATTGATGAAGCTTGGGAACTAGCATATTGGAAAAATGTGAGTAAAATTCTATTGTAAAACCGTCTGGGCCAGGAACTTACCCTTTTTAAGAACGTGAATGGCATCCAGAATGTCTTTAGGAAGAATATCCTTATCCAAAGAGGAAAAGTCTACGTCTGGTAACGAGGGTGAGGGAATGGAAGACAAATAGTGATCAATGTCAACGGATAAAGGGGGGATTCCAGAGTATACAGTTGTTGATAGAAGTTAGTGAATTCAGACAAAAAATCCTCATCCTTATGAAGTATAGTGTTGGCAGAAGACATAATAGAATCTATTTTCAACCGTTCCTTTTTAACTTTGAGATAATTTGCAAGGAGGTTGCCAGCTTTATTTCGTGCAGAATAATATTTTGCACTAGACTTAAGTAGATATAAATTCGCAGAATCTATAGATAATTTATTGAAAGAAAGTTTAGCTTTAATGAGTTTAGTCAAATCAGATTGACTCTTAGTCAAATATTAAGAATATTCTAATTGTTTAATTTGTGTAGTCAGTGTTGTTAAAGATTGGGCAGCTAAGCTTCTTTTTTTGGCTACAAAAGAAATAATGAAATTTCTAGAGGCCACTTTAAAAGTGTCTCATAACAATTGAGGTGAAGTCGGAGGGGATTTGTCATCTGCAAAAAACAGGGATGCAAAGTCAAGGAAAGCTGTCGTAAATGTTGTGTCTAAAATGAGAGCGTTATTAAACCTCCATCTCCTAGTACCTTTAATGGGGGGGAGTAAATCTAGATGTAAGGAGACTGGAGCATGATCAGAAATTAAAATGGAAGCTATGTCAGAATGAATAATGTGTTGGGTCAGGGCTTTGGAAATAAAAAGATAGTCTATCCGTGATTGGGAAGAATGAACAGGTGAAAAATATGTGTATTCTTGTAATGTGGGGTGGCAAAGCCTCCAAGACTCAACAAGAGATCTTTGAGATATAGTGGAGGTAAACTGAGTATGGATGTGGGAGGGTGAAAAATGAGAATTAGATTTCCTGTCTAGGAAAGGATCCATAATCATAATATAATCGGTGCACAGACATAATATCGACTCCAAAATATCGTTTGGACAGAATATCAAGTTTTAAATATCGTTTGGACAAAATATCGACAGGACAGAATATCGACAGTCAAAATATCGTTTTTAAGGTAAGTGAAGTAATATCGACTGTAAATAATATAGAAAGTGAAAATATGCAAGTATATAATCTAGATAGTAAAAAATATCGTTTTTTAAATAATATTTAATTATTTATAGTGTTTTTATGTTATAATATGTGTGAAAAGTGTCATTTTATGTTATAATTATTTTTAATTAATGATTTTTTTTTAATTATTGTGTAATTTTATTCTGTAGCGGGTTGTGGGTTTATAGGGGAATAGGGTGGGAAGTAATTTAATTATAATTAATTAAATATGTCAATGTATTAATTGGTAGTAATAATTAATTAATTGGTAATTAAATAATATTTGTTAATTATTTAAAATTAAATTGGTAATTAATTTAATTTAATTGAATAATTGCTAATTATGTAAATTAAAATAATTTATTTCCTGTAGCGGGTTGTGGGTTTATAGGGGAATAGGGTGGGAAGTAATTTAATTATAATTAATTAAATATGTAAATGTATTAATTGGTAGTAATATTTAATTAATTGGTAATTAAATAATATTTGTTAATTATTTAAAATGTAATTGGTAATTAATTTAATTTAATTGATTAATTGCTAATTATGTTAAATTAAAGGGGTATTTTTAGGGTTCAGGGTCAGTTTTTGGTTTTTGGGTAAAGGGGTATTTTTAGGGTTCAGTGTCAGTTTTTAGTTTTTGGGTAAAGGGGTATTTTTTGGGTTCAGGGTCAGTTTTTAGTTTTTGGGTAAAGGGGTATTTTTAGGGTTCAGGGTCAGTTTTTAGTTTTTGGGTAAAGGGGCATTTTTAGGGTTCAGGGTCAGTTTTTAGTTTTTGGGTAAAGGGGTATTTTTAGGGTTCAGGGTCAGTTTTTAGTTTTTGGGTTAAGGGGTATTTTTAGGGTTCAGGGTCAGTTTTGGGTTTTTGGGTAAAGGGGTATTTTTAGGGTTCAGGGTCAGTTTTTAGTTTTTGAGTAAAGGGGTATTTTTAGGGTTCAGGGTCAGTTTTGGGGTTTTGGGTAAAGGTTTTTTTTAGGGTTCAGGGTCAGTTTTGGGTTTTTGGGGTACAGGGGTACAGTGTAAAAATAAAGTAAAATTAAATTTACATTAATTTAATTTAATGAAATGAAATTAAATTAAATTATATTAAATTAATTTTAAATAATTTAAATTATAAAAATTATTATATACTTACCAATACTTACGTTGTAATGGTAGTGCGTTGTAAAAGTTGCGTTGTAACGTCATATATCCACTGTTGCACTCCTTGGAGTGGGAATAGTAATTTTAACCCCTACGCTATCCGACGCTTTCCCTACTGTTGCACCCACTGGAGTGGGAATAGTAATTTTTACTCTTTTGTATTTGTACGTTAATAATATTGGCTATTATTTAATAAAATGTTGTTACTATATATATACATGTTTTAAGAAATATGATTAAAAAAATATTATTTTTTTACTTTCATTAATTATTTAATTATTAAAAGTTATTTTAAGTATTGTTAAGTATATTTTAGTAATACATTTTTTATATTAATGTAATTAAACATTGTTTTTATTAAAGTCGATATTTTTTACAACTATATTTTTGTAAACGATATTTTTAACTCGATATTTTTGTACTTACCTGTTTGTAGATAGAAACTCGATATTTTGTCTCTCGATATTTTGTCAACGATATTTTTGTTGGTCGATATTCTGTCCCTCGATATTATTTCAGTGATCCATTATAATCACCACCTAAAATAAAATAGTCATCATTGTAATGCATCAGTGAAGAGAGAATTTGAGGCCAAAACAATTTGTCTTGTATAGTGGGAGCATACAAATTGAAAATAGTTAAAGGGATTTTGTTAACCAACAAAGATACTGCAACCCATCTACCATCAGAGTCATTATCCTGATTTTTAAGCTGGATATTCAGCTGTTTATGACAGAGAATTGCAACACCATTACGGTGGCCCACCCAATTACGACGTAATTTAGAAATTTCAGCATCTTTGATATGAATTTCCTGTAATAACACTATGTCTCGCTTTAGGTGAGCTAGATGAGACAGAACAGGTTGTCGTTTAATGGGAGAACCCAAACCCTTAACATTCCAAGATACTATGTTAACTGACATCTAAAACTCTAAAATATATCTAGAAATATGAAAAAGACCGAACATAGAAATAAGTAACCAGCAAAAATGCAAATGTAACATTGCAAGCAAATATATCAAAATTGAGGGAGAATAATAAGAGAAAGCAAAGAAAAATGAAATACTGAAAAACAGGAAGGTAAATACAGTGAAGTAAAAGGCGAGTAGATGATAGGAAATGAAAAAAGAACTGAGAAAAAGGATAAGAGACAAAAGTAAACAGAAAAAGGGGAAAGATAGAACAGAAAAGAAAGGAACAAAACAAAAGATCCAATCAATGAAAAAATACTGTAACCAAAGACATACCACAGGGAAACAATACTAATGGGGAAGACTCCAGAACGGGACAGCAAGGAGGGAGACAACTTCCAGGAAATTTGAAGAAAATAGCTGTGAGGGACCACAACACCTGCAACCTGATAATTTGAAAAGAAAAAAGAGATAATTAATCAAGCACATACAAAAAACATACCAATATACAAATATATAAAAGAAATTACATCTAATACAAAATACAAAAGGAGTGAGAATACAAATAGGAACGAAACAAACAACAAAAAGAGAAAAAAGTATGAGTCCATCATGGCCGAGGTATGTCCATAGATTTCACTCTGCAACTATTCAGAAACTGTTGTAGCAATGCAGGATCTTCATAAGTAGTTGTTTTGTTGTTATAAGTTACATTGAATAGACAAGGGTGGAACAGCCCATAGCTAACATTTACATTGCGCAGTGTAGGTCTCATGTCCAATAATCTTTTCCGACATTCTGCAGTTACCTTGGCATAATCTTGGGCAAAAAAGAGAGAAGAACCATTCCTAATGATTTTTCCGTGCTGTTTGGCAGCATGTAGGACCTTGAGCAAATCAGTATATTGTAGAAAATACAGTATAACACCTCTAGGTTTCATAGGAGAGAGCTGACCAAGCCGATGTGCTTGTTGAATATTCAAAGAAGGTCTGCTCGGGAGACCCAAAAAGGTTGGCAGGAAAGATTGAAAAAAGGAGATGGGATTGGGTCCTTCAAGGCCTTCCGCCAGTCATAAATGCGTAGATTATTACGCCTGTTGCGATTTTCCAAATTTTCAAGCTGTTTTTTAAGCTGCACTATTTTTTTGGACATGTGAGGTACTTGATTTGTAAGACCTTGCACAAGATCAACACGGGATTCTAAGTCTCCAACTCTTTGTTCTGTGAGCGACCAGATTTTGCAGCCGGGTATTTGTTTCTTCCATATGTGGCTTAAGAGCACGAATTTCATCAAGAATGAGCTCCATAGATATTGAGGATGCAAATCCAGTAGGAGAAGGTGGATTCACTTTCACGCGTTTGCCAGATGTAGACGTTGACGCAGAGGGTATTTTGGTACCTTGTATCACCCCTGGGCAGGAGTTAGAAGAAACAGATACTTTAGAACTAACAGAGTCACTCATAGTATCATCTATGGGATCTGGGAAAACGTTAAACGGGTTAAAAATCTTCCAAACCCGCCTCCTTGGAGTGAAGTGAACCCCTGCGATTATTGTGAGGCATCGCCATGAAGAGCAGCAAGAAGATAAACTTTAACAAGTAGAGATGAGAGCAAGATACCCAAAACCAACTCAGTCGCTAAATAAAGAGGCTATAGGGAACCAGGAGGCAGCCACATAAATGAATAACTAATTGGCAGTCCAAACGGTGAAAAACTGGTCAAATGCAACAAAAAACTGGTGTCATTTTAAGGAGCGAATAATTCCTGTGAGGAAACAGCATCTCACAGTGTTCCGGCGGTAAAACGCGAGTGCGCCGAAAAACAAAATGGCGGCCGCAACGTTTCATCGAAACGAGAAACAAAAAGATCAAAATAAAGATCCTGGGCTCACTCTGCGCTCTCCCTGTGTCCTCATGAGGTGCAGCGCTGATTCCGACTGCGGTTTTGAGCAGTTTTGAGGTCCAGGGGAAGAAATATGCACCTGAAGCTGTCCCGAAGCCTCACGTCCCGACGGAGCTTCCGGGAACAGCGGCCATTACCCGAGGCTCCGAAGCCACGCCCCCTAATTGAATTATTCTTGCTTAGGTACGCTTACCGGGCGACTTATAGACTTTGCACCGTACGTCGTATGTACGAGCATGGTACGCATATGGTAAATCTACCGTAAAAAAAAATAGCCTTTATTACTAATTTTTTATAATCCCGGGGACCCCATCCCCCGGGGCTTTAAGTATATGTTTGCGGGGGTGGCTTATGGCCCCCCTGCAGCCCCGGGGACCGCCACCCCCCCGGGCTTTTTGACATTGCTGATCATTGTAAAACCCCCTAACCAACCCTAAGGGGTCAGAAAGTCCTAAAGCAAACAGCAAACATTTCCTGTCAATCTACACACTCAATCTGCACACATATGCAAATCAATAACAAATCACATTTATTCCCACATTAAATCAAAATGAAAGACACTTTTCTTTTACTTGAACTTTTGAACCCTTTCCACCTCACAAAACTTTCAACCCTTCCCCCATTCCACATTCTGCCAGTTACCCTAGAAACACTTCAGAGAACACCTAACTGAGCACACAGGTGAAAAGTTCATTATACAATGTTGCAAATCAAAACAGCAAGGGGTCGATTCTGATCCGGTAAAATCCCTGTCCGTACGATTCGTATCCGGAGCCGTTTCCGTACGACTCGTACGGACGCCGTACGCCCGGACGATTCCGATCCAAATCGTCCGACCCGCTCGCAATTCGTACGGTACACGTCGATTCGTACGGAAAAGCGCACGATCACCTACACACCGTACGGCGCGTACCCCGCATGATCGCAGGGGTACGCGCCGTACCCCTGTGATCATGCGGGGTACGTGCCGTACACCCAGCGTACATGGGGTACGTGCCGTACACCCACCGTACATGGGGTACGGTGCGTACCCCATGTACGCTGGGTGTACGGCACGTACCCCCTGCGATCATGCGGGGTACGTGCCGTACCCGGGGGGGGCGTTCCGTACCTGTTTCGGCGCGAACTCTGCGTTTACGACTGTTTTCGGCTCCCGTAGGAAAAGGGTCGTACGGTGCGTACCCGACACGAATCGTACTTGCTGGGTCGTAAAAACCAGCCGCGAACAGTAGTGATGTCGTGTACAGCGGGTTCCGAGTGAGACTCGTACGGATATTTGAGTCGTACGGAGTCCTGTACGACTCGTACGGAGTTCGGCTCCTGGTACGGATCGTACTTCGTCGTACGTACGGGACGTTTACGGGTACGATTCGTACGGGGAAAAAACGCTCCGTACGACGATTCGGAGCGCATTTTACCGGATCGGAATCGACCCCCAAGTGTGCTTAACTTCTCAATAAACCAGCTTATCTTCAGTAATGTTCTTTTCTATCACTTTTTCTTAACCAATAAATAACAGGCTTTTAAAAAACAGAAACATGCACCCTACTTTTCAATGTAGAATGTTCTCAAACAACCAATCATTTCTTTTCTTTTTTGAAAACTGCATCTAATCCACCATTTTAGAAAAATCTTAGTTTTCAAACTGCCATTTCATTTACAGAGACCATCTGAGTGTATCCAGACCTCTCTTCAAAATGCTTACAGTGTGGATTGTGGGACATAGCTAGATTTTCTGGAGTTAAAGGTACGCACAACAGAAAGGAATTCACAAAGACCTAGGTTTACCAAATGTAGACATTAAATTGATTGGACAGAGAGGGTTAAAATGGCATCAATTGAGGGGGACCTCGGCTAGTTCACCTTGCCATTCTGCCGTGAGGGAAACGGCCAGCGCGAGAGGGGAATCCGCCGTGAGGGAAACAGCCAGCGTATTTACAACACCGAGGGCCAAGGACTATATCCTCCAGCAGCCTCGGACCCACGGCGCTCCCGTGACGCTCCTGCTGCGCCTGCTGGCGCCATAGCAACGCGGAGCTTCTCCCGCCCCACGGGACGCGCGCGGGCAGCGCCGGGCTAAGCCCGGGCAAAGGGCGGGCCCTCTGAGGCTCTCAGAGGTCAACAGTGGTCGGGCGGGTCACCCATCTAACGTCTATCTAAAGGTGAGCCTGTTATTCTAAATATGGGGAAACGTAATAACAGTACTGCCACCAGCACACATACTCAGGCCTCCGCGGATCTTGCATCTTCCGAACTCTCCTTCGCGAGCCTGCTGGACAATGCTTTTAATGAGAGCGCAGAGACAGAGAGGAGGCTGTCATTGGGCTCTTTTAACACAAACCATTCCGCTATTATAGTCAGCCCCAAACATATTATGCCTCTGCTCCCAGAAGTCATTGTGGTGAAACCTACCATCACGATCAGTTCATCTGACCCACCACAAGAGGGAAGCACTCTCGACATACCTACTGACATTCATCCAGACCCCGCGTCACCCCCCACAACCAGGAGCACCAAGACCGCTGGTGCAAAACGTAAAAGGGGACCAACAAAAATAACAATAAACAAAAGGAAGCAGCCCCCAAGGAGTAACAACCAGGCAACTCCACAGAGTATGTGGACTAGGGGGAAGAAACAACAGTCAGGGGTTCAAACTGTATGTTCTGGTTCTGGGGAAAACTCTGGTATTGTTAAACCAAACGAGGTTAAAAATTCAATTTGTACACAGACTGACCTCCCTAATGAAAATACCCTCCGATCTAAACGAAATGGAAACCTCATAGAGACCATTGCTGATGCAATTTTTAAACAATTGGAAGATCGAATGATCAAACAATTCAATTTTATCTTTAAGAGACTTGATAGACTGGAAACCATCGTGAAAAACGAAGAAGCAAAGAGAAAAGGCACGGCTTGCCTAGACCAAATTAGAGGCGAACGCCTGTTAAAAGATCTAGAGAGTATTACCAGTACCCTATCTAGTGCAGGCTCCATCACAAACTGTAATACAGCTTTAGCCAAAGGGGCATCTAACATCAGTACCCCTCTTATTCCTACTCCACTGCCGAAGGAAGCAAATAAAAGGCAAATCAACTCTGCTTCAACTTCGCCATCTACTCCTTTGCTACTTTCTGGTCTATCTTGCACCACAAATCCCATCAGTAATACCCAGAAGAGTAACCCTCCCAGAGGCACAACGAAGCAGAAGGTATCTTCCAACCTCGGCCGGGACAGGGGACAACCGGAGGACAACAGACCGATAAAACATCAAGTTCCTGCTTTACATCTTCCTCCCGAGGCTTGCCCCTACGTCCTGGTTCTGGCTGGCATACCACCGCTTAGGGAGGGTCAGGGAGAATCCTGGGTTCAGTTACACAACAAATGCATTGACTGGTTAACTAAACATAAGGGGGTCGGCTATTATATATCTAGTGAAATTCTTTCTGCACGCCGGGTGACCTGGGTCGGTCCCCTGTTTAAAAGCATCAACGGAGACTGTATTACAATCAACTTCAGGAACCTGGGCATAGTAACATTTTTACTAAATAAGAATCATAACCAGCACGGCCCAACTACTGTGGTGACCCCCTTACCTTTGAGTTATTTTTACAGACCCCCACATAGAATGTTGCAACCACCACCCTTGTTTCCTTTATATAATAGATTCTCGGCACTATCTGACCAGGGTACCTTGGATTGACTGTCAGACCCTAAGGAAGACTCAGCTGTAGTGGCGTCCGACTCTGAACTTTCGCAGAGAGCAGAGTCTGTGGGGTTTTTGATACCATCTGACGTTCCCCTGTTATCCAATGTACAATGTGATTCGTTAGCCAAATTAACAGCTATTGCCCAGGCCTCCGTCCAGGATGTTCGTCCAATACCCGCCGAGGACTTGTCTATTACAAGTTGGAACATCGCTGGGCTGAAGGCTAAAATGGTAACCAAAGCCTGGAAAGATTGGGTAAACCATTATGATGTCTTGATGTTTCAGGAAACTTGGTGCACAACCAATCTGTTACTTGAAGGGTATAATTGTCACAATATGATTGTATTGGCCCCTTCTCTTGGCCGCCCTAGTGGGGGATTATCGATCTGGGTGAAGATAACTGCAGATGTACAAACAGAAGTAATACAAACTAACGATCCAAGTTTTATGGCATTGTCATATACAAGAAAGGTAAAACTGTGTCTAATCAACTTCTACAACAATGATTTTATTTCCCATCCTAATAGTAATTTTTTAAGTCTGTTTAATTTTATTGATGAAATAGTGGAGGGACGGAAATATGGGAAGTATGATGGTATTTGCATAGGAGGGGATTTCAACGCACATATTCATTCTAGAAATCCCCCCTGTAAGAGAGGTGTAGAACTATCCAACCTCCTTGCAACCAGAGAACTCGTGAACACCATGGAGTTTGCCGGTACCTGTACAAGTTCTGCCCCGGTCCCCACTTACATCGGCCATGGGAGGGCAACAACAATCGATTATATATTTGTGTCTCCGTCACTTGCGGATGTTTTATTAAAGGCAGAGGTAGTGTGTAACGTACACAGTGATCACTACCCAATTGTGATTTACTTTTTTTTTTTTTTTTGGGGGGGGGTTCAAATCTGCTTTATTGAGGTAAACAGAGTATAATACACAGCTTGGTTCGCCTACAACCCGGAGGCCGGCAGCAGAAGAGAATGAACAGTACACAGCCCTGAAGCCGGCATCCCGGAGGCCCGACGGCACGTCATAGACACATGTGAAACTTGTTCCGCAGCCGGTGATGTAGGACAAGCAAGGATGAGCAGCAGCTGAACAGAGTTTTTTATCGAGAGAAGATTCTCTCCGTTTTTGTTGAACAGTAACCAAAACACCCCAACTAGGTAGCAACAGAGTACGATAAAAAACCAGCAGAGGCCCTTCTCAGGGAGGTGCAGAATGCCCCGGCACGTCGCCTGCCGGTGAATTGAAAGCGCGCCATGGGTGTGAAATAGGGTATACATGCCTAGAGAGGAGGGAGGGACAGGTCAGTCAAGGTATAGCAGCCTAGAGCATCAAGGATCTTGTAGGGGTACAGGGGCGCACAAACGAGGAAACCCAGATTCCGTAGCAGGAGCTATAAGTCAAGGTCTAGGAGAGAGCCCGGGGTGCTGAGGTATGACAAGTTGACTATCCGACTGCGCATCGTCATCCGAGCGCTGGAGCAGGTAGTGCACCAGCGGATCCCAGATATCCCTGGGACGACACGAGAGAGGTAGCAACTCAGCAAACGTAGTATGCTGATCTTGGCAGTATACCAAATCTGTAAGCCAGTCCTTGAATTTGGGCACCCTTCCTCTGCCCCAACGGCACGCGATACGCCGCTTGGCCAAGAGCAAGGCAGTGTCAATGAATTTCCTGCAATCTCTGGGCATTTGCATCGTGTACCCGAGGAGGGCCATCAAAGGGTCCGCAGGGATCGCCTCCCCCACCATCTCCGCAAGAGCCTCCATCACCTGTCGCCAGTAGTAAGCAACCTGGGGACAGTCCCACGCCAGATGAAGAAAATCAGCATGGTCAGCACGACAACGCTCACAGCGGTCGGTATCCGCCAACCCGAATCTATGTTTCCGTACTGGCGTGTAATATATCCGCTGAAGGAATTTATAATGGATAATTTTCAATCTGCTACTGGCAGAGATGCGGGAAGTGAGTGCACAGCAATGTGCCCACTGGTCATCCGAGATATCAGTGGCAAGTTCAGCAGCCCAGCGTAGCCGAGCAGTGGATGCCGGTTCTGGAGCAGCACCGCGGACCCGACGGTAGAGCCCAGAGACCAAGTGGGTCCCGTCCTGCGACCCTAAGAGGAAGTGTAGTGGTGGCAGGACCTCAGGCTCATCAGGGTAGTCGGGTAGGATGTCACGCATCCCCGCACGCAACCGAATGTAGTAAAAGAGCTCGAGGGGGGTACGCTCATGCGTTGTAAAGAAAAGGTCCGCTGATTTGAAATGACTCTCATGGAACAAATCACCCCAGTAGGTGACACGCAGTTTATCACATAGATGACGGAAACCCGGTTCCGATAACAGGGTAAGTTGTGGGTGATAGGTGAGCGGCAGCCTGGGGGAGTAGGGCAGTGGGCACAGCAGCCGCTTAGCGATGGGGCGCCATGCATCTAATGTGCAGGAGACTGAGGTATTCGGAGTGGTGATGGACGCCTCAGGGC
Organism: Lissotriton helveticus; assembly: GCF_964261635.1. NCBI lineage: Eukaryota > Metazoa > Chordata > Amphibia > Caudata > Salamandridae > Lissotriton > Lissotriton helveticus. The sequence continues at coordinate 861,478,676 of NC_136070.1, read as the reverse complement.
AGTGTAGTAGGCCGTTAAGCGGGAGTGGATGCACGATCCAGTCTTCCACCGCTATGTGCGGCATGAAAGGAGTAGGGGCCATCCAGTGGTATGCAAAGTGCGCCTGCGCGCACTGGTAGTACGTCTCGAAATCGGGGACATTGAAGCCTCCTTTGTCATAGGGAAGGGTCAGCGTCGACCATTTCAACCGGGGGGACTTGCCTCCCCAGAAAAGTCTACGCAGCTCCGTCCGGAGCGTCTTGAAAAAGAAGGCACCAGGGAAGTAGGGGATATTAAGGAAAAGATACAAAAAGCGGGGTAATATCACCATTTTTATGATGAGGCTCTCCCAGCCATGGAAAGTGGCAGCGTGATCCATCTGTCGACGGAGGCAGTCAATTTAGTTATGGCCACTCCATAATTGGATCGTAGCGTCTCGTCTTTATCGCGAGAAATGCGGATTCCCAAATAACGAAGATCTTCGCGACACCATTCCAGAGGGTAATCGAGAGGGAAGTCATGCACCGCATCTGTAAGGGGAAAAACTGCGACTTGGCCCAGTTGATGTGAACCCCCGACACCCCACCGAACAGGATGAATTCCCGAAGTAGGGGATTGAGATGTGTCTCAGGATACTTGACGTACAGTGTGATGTCGTCCGCGTAAAGGGATACATCAATTTGTCGCTGCAGGCACTGCACCGCTCCCGCTCGATGTAGCTGTCGTATGCGACAGGCGAGTGGCTCGACCGCGATGGCAAATAACAGGGGAGAGAGTGGGCACCCCTGACGGGTGCCTCTCGTGAGTGTGAGAGGATGCGACAGGCGTCCATTAATCAGCACCCTCGCCGTGGGGTCCGTGTATAGGAGGCGGACCCAAGATAGGAACAATTTTGGGAAACCCATGCTAGCCAGGACCGAAAAGAGGTAAGGCCACTCGATCGAGTCGAATGCCTTGGTGGCATCGAGGAATACAGCCGCTACAGGGGTGTCGGGGCGAACCGTGCGGAGCAAGGAGAAGAGGGTGCGAAGGTTATGGGACGTGGATCTGCCCGCCACGAAGCCAGATTGATCAGGCAATACGAGTCTGGTCATTAACAGCGACAGCCGTGTGGCCAGAACGTTAGCGAGTATTTTGAAATCGCAGTTTAGGAGGGAGAGTGGACGGTAAGAATCACAGGAGGAGGGGTCTTTACCCGGCTTTAAGAGAGAGGTGATCACTACCTCGCACATGGAACAGGGGAGTCTCCCATCAGCAAGGGACTCTGTAAACACCTCGCGGAGCACGGGCGCCATAACGTCGATGTATGTCTTGTAAAACTTGGCAGGTATGCCATCGAGTCCCGGAGCTTTGCCATTCTTAAGGGACATGATGGCCTCGCGAATCTCGTCGAGCTCAAACGGTGCTGCAAGAAATTCCCTGTCCCCATCACTGAGCCAACACAACGCCACATCGTTGAGGTACGCAGCATATGGCGCATCCGCCTCTGCCGTGGAAGTGTAAAGTGAGGAGTAGTGTGTTGTGAAGGTGTGTAGTATCGCATCCGAGTCTCTGATAGTGGTACCGGCTGTATCAGTAAGCTCTAGTATGGTGTTATGCACCCGTGATGGTTGTGTGAGCGCAGCAAGCACCTTTCCGGGCCTGTCCCCTTCACAGTATTTCCGGGCTATCCAGTGTTTACCCCGATATTTCGCCTCCCTGGCAGTCTCCTCCTCATATTTTGACAGTGTCTCCCTAAAGGTAGCGTGCAGGTTTGGGTCAGTATCTAATGTCATGCGGAGTTCCAGAGCCCGCAGTTCTCTCTCCAGTGTAGTAATGGAATGTAGGATATCCCGTAGTACTCCGTGGCTCTTAGATATGCAGAAACCCCTGATAGTGACCTTGAATGCCTCCCATATGTGTTCAACTGACTCAACCGATCCCTTATTTCTAGGAAAGAAATCTGCTATCTCCTCCCCCAGCTCAGTGCGAAACAGGTTGTCGAGAAGCACATCAGGGCGCAGCCTCCACTGCGGACGCGGATTGTCCCATCCAGGAGTGCGGAACTGCAAAAACACAGGGCTGTGATCAGAATAGGTACGTGGCAGATGGGCCACCCTCATCAATTCTACAGCAATTCCCCTGTTGACCAAAAAGTAGTCTAAGCGTGCCCATGTCCCGGTATGAGAGGTGAAGTGTGTACCCTCCCGTCCATGGGGATGTAGGCGTCTCCAGGCATCTAAAAGACCGCCCTCTTCTACGACTCCCTCCAATGCCTCCCTGGCCCTGGGCTTATAGGAGCCAACTCCATCCGCTCTGTCTAGGGAGGGTGTCAGTGCTAAATTAAAATCCCCACCCCAGACTATGTGTCGCGGCCCAACAGCCACAATCCTGCCCCATAGTGTGGTAAAAAAGGCAGGTGAATCAACATTTGGTGCATACATGGACACAAATAAATAGACGTCGTGGCCTATCCTGCCCCACAATAAAGCATAACAGCCCTCTCTGTCCACCACCTCACCAATTCGTTGAAAAGGCACTCCGCGGGCGACAAGCACCGCCACACCTCTCGCATAAGTTGAATACGAGGAAAAAGTACGGGAACCAGCCCATTTCTTCGCGAAGGTGGCACTGCCCTGCGCGGGCAGATGTGTCTCCTGTAACATGGCAACTTGCACATGATGTCTGTCTAGGTAGGCAATAACATTTCGGCATTTCCTAGCATTATTTAACCCCCGGACATTCCAAGATAAGCATGTCAGTCGCGCATTCGCATTCAACACAGCCATGGACAGAGCAACAATAAACGTGGCAGTGCCCAAGAGGGCCGCATAGTGGATCCACCCCCGCCCCACCAGCGCCAGGAAATAGACCAGGTCAGCACATATATACACAGTCTAAGCAACGTAAGCCTCTTGAAACCCCTCCCCCCTCCACCCACTCCAGCATCCCAATCATGCCAGTGGCCATAGAGCCCCCCCTCGTAGTTCCCCCTCCTCCCTCCCCCCCTAACTGTAGTAGCTCAAACAGCAAAAACCATAACAAGACAATGGGGAACACCCAGCAGGGGTATAGCATAGAGCGCGCACTGCCACTACCCGGTCCTTAGCTCCAGAACTGTACCGCCCTCGGTGGAGACTAGGGCCGAGAAAGTGGTCCTTGGTGTACATTACCACTGGGGTGCAGAGTCCATGCAGGTCCATCGTTCATGAATCATCCCAGCTTCCAAAGTCCGAGCTGCTGTGTGTGAGCCAGCCGGCACGGATAATATTCCACTCAAAGTGCACAGGGGCAGTTAGTCATCGTGTGGCGCTGGAGGCAGGCCAGCACCCGCCTGTTCATCTGCAGCAGCATCATCGTCCCTGCGCGCCCTTCGTACCGTCTTTAGGAAGTCCTCCGCTTTTTGCGGGTTGGTAAAGAAACGTTGCTTACCCTGATGGGTAACGCGAAGCTTCGCAGGATACAAGAGAGCATAGTCAATTTGGGCCTCCCGCAACTTCTTCTTCACTGGCAGAAACTTGCGTCGTTCATCCTGAACCATCGGCGTGAAGTCTGGGTAGATAGAAAAAGTAACCCCGTTATACTGCAGCGATCTTTGGGTCCGGGCTGCCCTGAGGGCAGTGTCGCGATCGCGATAGTTCAAGAGCCGAGCAATTATGGGCCTGGGTGGTAAGCCAGGCTGAGGCATAGGCGCTAGGGAGCGGTGGGCCCTCTCCACAATAAATTGAGGCAAAAAAGCCTCCTCTCCGATCGAGCCTCTGAGCAGTGTTTCAACGTATAGCTCCATCCTACCCGTGTTTGTGGACTCCGGCACATTCGTTATGCGTATGTTGTTCCGGCGGCTGCGTGCTTCCAAGTCCTCGTTCTTTGCCGCTATAATCCGGAGTAAATTGTCCATCCTGGCCAGCTGCGCCGTATGGGTCGTGGTGACATCTGTATTATCGGATATTCGCTGCTCCGCGGTTGTGATGCGCTCCTCATGGCGGTCAACCTTGTGCACCAAGGCGTCTAGCCGGGCCGTGACTCCATCCACCTTCTCGACGACAGTGGCGAAGCCCTGCAGCATCTCTTGAATCAGGTTGGTGAGGTCCACCCCAGCAGTTGGAGGCGGGGTAGGTTGCGGAGAAGGCACGCTAGGCCCCGGGTTCATCTGCGTAGAGTTGGCGCCTTTCCGCGCGCTGTCGAAGCTCAACTTGGGTTGGCGAGTCTCAGGCCGCCCCATGGCAGTGTTTAGGGACGGCGTCCAGGCCAAGGAGCAAGATGGCAGGGCGGCCTTATATAGGCACAGGCCACCCGGAAAGGGCACAGCCGGCAGCGGGCAGGAGAGCGCGATCGTGGCGTGGTCCAGAAGAGTGCAAGAGGGGCGCTGCCAGGGAATAGCGCCACGCGCCCTCCAAGTGCTAGGGAGTTGTAGGGGTCGTTCAGCCAGCGCCACGTTATCTTAGTGGTGGTCACTCACCGCCCAGTGCCGGCCGGGGAATAGCCCGGGCACCAGTGTCCACAGCAATCGGCAGGGTCCAGGCCAGCAGGGCAGGTAGTGGCGGTCACCCACGAGGTAACGCGCCTCACAGAATAGCGCCGCTCAGGGGAGCAGTCCAGGGCCCCTGCGCAAGGCAGCCACGCAGCCACAGCACATACGATAGTGCGTCCAACTCCTGATGTGATGCAGGGGTCTGCAATGAAAAAATGCGGCTTGTGATGGCGGCGCCTGATGCTATGAAGCTGGTCACAACTCCCGGTCAGCAGACCCGACAGCCTGCGCCGCCCAGGTCAGGATCAGCAGCGAGGTGGAGGGCCGGTACAACAGTCTGGGGGACCTGCAGTCTCTCCCGTCGCGCGAGGAGCAGCCTCCCAAAGTGCCAGCAACAAGAACCAACGGTAGCAGGGGGAGGGGGGGGACTCGCGGCAATGATAACAGCAGCCGCCTACCTGCGTGGCAGCCCCCGCACAACGTTGCAGCAGGATCGCAGCAGCCGCGGTGTGATGCGGCCTAAAGCCTCGTGACAGTCCCCAGGGTCGCGTGAACAGCAGCGACCGGACACCCGCTCACCGCAGCTCCAGAGCGAGAGTCGGGCAAAGTTCAGCAGTTTGTAGCTCCGGTCCTGAAGCACGCAGAGCCCTTAGAGTAGGACCGAGTGCGGATAACAGTGTCCTGAAGCAGAATCCGAACTTTGGGGGTGTTACAGCACCCCGTGGCGCAGGATGTATGGAGGATTATTCACCAAGGAACGGGAGCTGCGTATCTAGGCAGCCATTCCGCAAGCGCGCCCTCTAGCGCCCCCCTCCCCAATTGTGATTTACTTGAAATCATTAGGGGGTAATATACCACATAGTGAAATCGGGGCAACTAATTTGGAAGCCTCGACGGACAGATTAAGGGTTGTCTGGAGGGGGGTAGATAACAAGGGTGTATTGGCCAGTGTGATTAAGAAACATCCAGCACTGATCTCGGACTGCCTTGCTATTGACAGCTGCGGGGGCAATATGATTAAATCATTTTGTGAACTTTGCTCTGCAATAAAAAGTGAGATCTCTAAACCTGCATCCAGGAACATAGAGGAAACTCCAAGATGGTTTGACACCGCTTGTTCAAAAGCAAATCGGGATTTAAGGGCTGCTCTCGTGGCCAAACCGCGGGATTCTTCCCGGGTGAGGTTATTGAGAGCAAGGTACAAATTTAACCTACGCACTAGATCCAATGAATTAGTTAAAGATCATTGGGAAACCCTTGCCCGAACGGCTGCCCTAAAGGATACCCCAGGTTTTTGGAGGGAGGTTAAGAACCTTAGATTTCTCAGTTCAAACATAACACCAATTAACTGTAACATCACAGGGCCTGTGTGGGTTGCTCATTTTTCGAAGATCTATGCTGAATCTGGCAACCCCACAGAAACTGTTCCCCCCCCAAAACCCTTGAATATTACATTGCTGGAGGTGGAGGATGCTATCATAGAAAGTGCCGGTAATAAAGCCCCTGGCCCCGACGGCCTTTCTAGTGACCAACTAAAAAGTGAAATTGACTTCTGGGCCCCGTTGCTGTGTAATGTTTTTAATAACCTAACCCTTGGATCTATCCCTGAAACATGGTCCTGCAGCACCATCGTACCTATTTTCAAAAAAGGCGAGAGGCAGGACCCTGGGTGTTACCGCCCAATATCATTAATTGATAATACATTGAAAGTTTTAGGTAGGGTTATTTTTAAAAGAATCAGAACTTGGGCGGAGGAAAGTTCTATTTTACACCCAAGCCAGCTTGGTTTCCGAAGCAACGTGGGCACAGTAGAACAATGTTTGAACTTGAATTTAATAATGGCCAAATATACTATTGCAAAAAAGTCCCCCTTATATTTTGGTTTCATGGACTTGAGTTCTGCTTTTGATTTTGTAAATCGCTCCCGTTTATGGTCTGTTTTACTTAATTATGGTTTAGATGATTATTTAGTTTATTTTTTATCTTACCTTCATAGTGACCTAAAAGCCCGCGTGCGTATAAATCACACGGGCGAAGTTTCTAGTGATATTTTAATTGGCAGGGGGGTCAGACAGGGCTGTGTTCTGGCCCCTCTGCTTTTTATTTTATACATTAATGAGTTGAGCAGCACTTTGAGCACCTTAACAAAAGATGTACCATATGTAAACGGCATTCCTATACCTACTCTCCTCTACGCGGACGATGCGGTCCTAATGGGCCGCACCCCGAAGGCACTGCGTATTTTAATCTCAGGTTTTGTTATTTTTATGGCTGATTTAGGTTTAACCACAAATTTTAAAAAATCACTTATTATGTCCTGTGGTCCAAAAAAGTATAAAATTATTGAGATCATGTCAGGGGAAAATGTTTTAAAAAGCACTTGCACTTTCCCATACTTGGGGTTGTTGTTCTCTAACACTGGCTCTTGGCAACCACATGTCTCCTATGCGAGGAATAAATTGGGTAAAGCGATTAACTCAATAATTTCTCTGCGCCAACCGAATCACGCTGATGTGATCTCGTCTTTACTTAAGATTTATCAAACCCAATGCATCCCGACAGGGACCTACGGCGCAGAGGTATGGGGATATACAAATTGTCTCCATATCCAGACAGAAGAAAATAGATTCTGTCGGAAGGTGCTGGGTGGAGTCATTGGTGCCCCAAACTACATATGCCATAGTGAACTAAATATCCCTTTTTTTAGAGGACTTTGTCAGATCAAGACCGGCCCTTTTTTGGCTAAAGATATGGCAGAACCCTGCAGCCTCACTGACACGTGACATAATCTTAGATTGTTTAAAGTGTGAAGGGGGCACACTGTATACCATGGTTCAAAGCTGTGAATGAATGAATGTTTAATAAGTGTAGGGCATGGACACTTGTTTACATCTCCTAATCTTATAGACCGCTCACATAAGATCCTGATTCAAAGGGCTCTGTATAATATCTATAGAGAAGAGCGAGAAAGGAATGAAGTTAAAAAATGCACAGTTGTAAAGTATATGGGCTATTTGGAGCATTCTGCTTGTTACCCTGCCCCGCCCCAGAAATACCTTTGTTTAAATCTTGGTAGATGGAACAGAAGTTTACTGTTCCGTTTTCGGGACGGGAGCATCGTAAATTTGTTAAATTTTCCCTTGGGTTATAACAGACATCTGGAAACATTAAGTTGTCCATGTAACCCGACTATGGAACAAAGTCTAATGCATTTTATGTTTTTTTGTGTTTTTTATAAAATGTTACTGTTCATTACTTAATGCCATATTGTCGGAAACATGACTGCTCGGATTTTAAGATAGCGTTGAGGAATTTATTAATGTTAGGATCAGATGAAATAATATTAAGAGCGAGCTGTTTCCTCAAAGCTGCTGTTCGCTCACGAGCTACTTTGCACATTGATCGATAAAATTTGCACATTGCACTTTCGCACTTTATATCGCTAAACAATTTGCACGTTTGTTATTTGTGTATATATTTGCTTTGATCTTAGTTTTTGTTTTTGTATTAAAAAATTAATAACGTCGTCGCTATTTTTAAATGATCGGATTTTTATAAATCATATATACTGTTTTTAATATGTACTTGCATTGTTGTAGAGCCGAATAGACTAAACCTCGTTTGTTTGTTTATTTTTTGTACTCATTGTCATTGTATTTGTTGTGCACTTTTATGGATGATATATTCCGAATAAAGATCTTTGAAATTGAAATTGATGAAATCCTGTTTGCATCTCCAACACCCTGACCTCATAATTGTGCACTGTGGTGGCAATGCCATAGGCACTTTGACTGGGGTAGGTCTGGATATGTTTATGAAGGGCACCTTTACTGAACTGAAGTCACTTTTCCCCCAAACTACCTTTGTCTATTCTAATATATGCCAAAGGCAGAAATGAAACTGGTCCAATCAATTTTGTCCACAGATTGAGAAAGCTAGGAAACATAGGAATAAATCTGTTTCTGCATTTCTTCGAGACTGTAGAATGGGGTCCATTTACCATAACAAGCTGCGCTTCAATATGGATGGCATCTATAGAAGAGATGGTGTACATTTTACAGATGAGGGGAACATAGTCTTCCTTTTAAACTTAAGACTCTCCATCGGTACTTAATTATAGGTACTAAAATCTCCAAATAAACACAGGGCTTTTATTAGAGCCGCCCAACATCTAAACAGATACACTTCATAAATATGTGAAAAATATTTGTATTATTCTTGCTTAGGTACGCTTACCGGACGACTTACAGACCTTGCACAGTACGTCTTAGGTACGAGCATGGTACGCGTATGGTAAATCTACCATAAAAAAAAAACTAGCCGGTGTTACAAATTTTTTATAATCCCTGGGGACCCCATCCCCCGGGGGAGAAATATAACGTTGGGGACCGTGGGGGGAGACCCAAAGCCCCCACGGTCCCAGCCGGCTCCCCACGTCCTTCGGGAGCCAGCATTGCTTTTCGTCAGAGAGAGCAGCTTACATGCTCTCTCTTTCAAATAGGAAAGCGGTTTGCTGTGGTAGGGTGGGAGCCGCAAGCCTCCCGCCCTACCATAGCAAACAGCAGTGTCCCGGGGGTAGGCACCCTGGGACACTGCAGGAGCCGACCCTGGGAGGTGGCAGTCCCCAGGGCCATCGAGGGCTCCAGAAGGGGGGCCGCGCGGCCCCCCTCCCAACAATTGTAAAGCCCCGGGGGGTAGTTGTCCCCGGGGCTGGGAAGTCCGTCACGGACCCCCCAATTTTAAATATTAAAGCCTCAGGGAGGTGGCGGTCCCCGTGTGGGGGGGGTTGGGCCCCCCCCACACTTTCTGTATAATATGCCCCCGGGATTTGTACCCCCGGGGGCTAATTACAAAAAAAATCAGACCGAGTTTTTTTTTTTTAACCACGGTGTATGTGCACCTATGCGTCCTTGTGGGACCCCCTGAGCAGGACTAGGGGGTCAGGGTGTTTCTACCCTGCCCCCTTTGCGTGTTTTTCACCTTTCTTTTACTACTTTCTTGTGCCACGGTTCTACCGAGGCACAAGATGGCTGCCAACACTTCCTGATTTGGAGTGTTGACAGACAGTTGACAACCAATGAGCATGCAGCTCATGCTCGTGATGGTACAATTTACCGTACGCTGACGGTACGTGTACGGTAAGCGCCTCAAGATATATCTATGATTTTACTTTTGATTTTCTCAGGAACTACTGAACGGATTTACGAACCAAACTCTACCTTTTTGCCAAATTTGGTGTAATTCCGTTCAGCCGTTCAGGCTGTAGCCCTGGCTAAAGGTCCTATGGAAAATTGCATGGGGAAAACACGTTTTGGGACCCCCCTTTTTTCTCGGCCGCCGCTTGACGGATCAACCCCCAAACTTTCAGGGAAGGAGCGGAGCGGAGCAGGCCATCTTCTTGGAGAATTTCGCAAAGATTCGTCCACCAGCGCCAAAGTTATTCCAAATAGAATGTTGCGGAAACTAGGTCCTAACTATAACTACCTACTGGCGACTGCCAGTCGGTAATATATCCTACTGTCAGTCGCCGGTAGGTAGTTTTAGTTAGGACCAAGTTTCCATAGGAAAAGCATTTTTGGATTTGCTTATAGCTTTAGTGTCGCTTGATGAATCTTTACAACATTTTCCAAAATATTGCTTTTTTCAGATCAGCTCATATCTTGAAAGTTTGGGGGTGATTGGTCAAGGGGGGGGCAGAGGAAAAAGGGGGTCCCAACATGTGTTTTCTCCATGCAATTTCCATAGGAAACTTTAGACAAGGGTACAGGTCAAACTCCTGAACGGAATTATGCCAAATTTGGCAGGGAGAAAGGTCCTGGTCCAGAAAACACGCTTGTGTTTAAATGGTGTAAATCCAATTAGTAGTTTTTGAGAAATATCAAAATTTACAGATATCGATATTCGAGAATTCTGACGTCTGATTGGCTGAGGTGTTACGATCAGGAGCTTGCGGCTCATTGGCTGTTAACGGTTGGAACTAGGAAGTGTTGGCATCAATTTTGTGACTCAGTTGAAAGGAGTAGGGGAAAAAAAGAGAAAATGTGTATAGGAGGGTATAGTAGGAACACTGTGGACTAAGTTTAAGCAGTCTGTACGGTGCAGAGGCAGGGAGTTTGAATGTTGCTTAGGCCTTGGAAATCACGTTCGCAGAACAATGGTTCACGGTATTGCGGCAAGGTTGCATTTTCTCTGGAAACCCCGGTGGGAAAACAATGCTTTGTATTGTGATAAGTAGTGTTTAGGGTGCACACAGAGGGAGTGTGAATGTTGCATAGGCAATGGAAATCACGTCTGCAAAACAATGATTATCGGTATTGCTGCAATGTTCAGTAGGCTTGGGGAAACCATATCGGGAAAACATCAACGTGCCATATTGGGGCCTTCCTTTAATATAATGCGCAGTAATGTTTACTTATAATGTCGTGTTCACTTTTATCACAGATAGTGTCACTTTGTTAGAGGAAATGTAATATTATTTGGGAGGGCGTGTTATGTCCCTGTGTGCGGAACAAAATTAACGTTTAATTGGCTGAGGTGTTCCAACAACGAGCTTAATGTTCATTGGCTGTATTGAAGGTAGAAGTGTTGCTAGCCATTCCCTCCCCGTCAGTGGAGTAGCAAGGACTTCTGATTGGCTCACATGTTCCAAGCAGGACCTTCTGAAGCTTAATGTTCAATGGCTGCGAACCATTGAAAGTAGAAATGTTGCCAGCCATTCCCTTTCCCTCCACGGAATATCAGGGATATCTGATTGGCTGACGAGTTATTGGCTGCGAACCTTTGAAAGTAGAAGTCTTGCCAGCCATTCCCTTCCCCTCTGCGGAATAACAGGGACATGTGATTGGATGACGTGTTCTAAGCAGGACCTTCCCAAGCTTAATGTTCACTAGCTGTGAAGCATTAAAAGTTGAAGTGTTAGCAGCCATTCTCTACCCCTCTTGTGAACACCATGGACATTGTATTGGCTAAAGGGTTCTGAGTACAAGTTTGCTCCTTATTGGATGGAAACGGTTCACTGTTGTCAGCCATTTTGTGATGCACTTCAAAGGAATATGGGAAAAAAATAGTGGAGGGTAGGAACACTATTAACTCTGTACAGTGGTCACAAGGTTTTGGACAGGGACTGTGAAGGTAAAAATTGTTTATTATATATTTTAAGGGCCATTAATATAATTTGCGTGTGGCCTACAAATCATCACGGTGTGAAAATAACATAGTGTGTTGCGGTCTTCTATTTATTAAGTCAGCGGGTGGGAGACCTCCCAGGAGCACTATTCACTTAGAATGTTGTGTTTACTATTCTGACAAGGAGGTCTGGTTGCGCTGCAAAAATTCCAGTTCAGGTTTGAAACAGTTTTTATTAAGCAATCACAAATATACTGTCTTAGGAAAGTGAAGCTGTATATATCAGAGGGGTGACAAGTAAAAACGCAATTCATAAAATATCCCTTAAGCGTGGCCACACCCTGTCTTTTTTTTGTCATCTATAGTTTGTAAAAGTGTCGCCACATATTCTTGTTAATATAAAAGGGCATCAGTTACTTTTAGATAAAGGAGAAAAGAAGTGCTACAAGAAGCACTCCCGCACTACATCATCCCAGGTCATGACAACAATAAAAAGTAAAAAACAGTTAAACACAAATTACGTCATATTACATCGAAATTTACGCTTTATCAAAATATTAAATGAAGCAGTATGTATACAATTGTTTTAGCAACTATTATTTTATAAAACATTAGCAGTGTTACAAACTGTGAGGTAGTAAGTTATCAATAGAAATAACTGCAGAATATGTTGTTAATTTCTTGCACAGATAGATCTACCACCCCTTTGAACTACTATAAAGTTACAGTATTAAAATATACAGGGTGTGTTTAAAGTATTCCACAGGAGAACAAGAATAAGGACCACAACAAAAAAATCAAAATTGCTTCAATTTCTATTCTGTAGAACTCGGGAAAGTTCTGTCGTAGTGCTTAGAGGTCGCTCACTTCTCTGCTAAGAGATCACGTACTCCTTCAAGAACATATAGCATAGTAGTATAATATAAACTACTATTGGTATATATTCTATAGGGAGAAGGAGAATAGGTACCACAACAGAGAAAAACAGAAATACCAAAATATCATTCAGAAATGTCGGTTTATCAAAGGCATTCATTAAGAAAGTATCTATGCAAACAATCTTTTTATAAGTGCAATTCTGAAAAATATTCTCACTGTAAAAATATCTGATCAAGTAAGTTATAAAGGTCATTAAGCTGTATTTCAGATGGTTTACTCCTGGAGCAACTCTTGTTGTCTGAAAAAAAAAACACTGTACTACAATATACAGAGTGTCACTGATACCAAACAATAGGAAAAGGAAAATAAAGTTATGAACACAAAACAAGATGAATAACGAAATATTTTCCAGCTTTGAATATGTTTAAAGCTTCTTTTCTCTGGGACTTTGAAATCTTTCGTCTTCGTGTCAATTCGTCATGAACTCCACTGAGGCCAGTATGAATGTGAATATTACAATATACATACTCACACTATATGATCCCAGGGAGAAACAGAGTAAGAATCAGAAGCTGCTGACATTACATATCAATGTTTAGTCATCGCGCACACGGGTCACCAACACTTCTGAGGTCTAGTATAGTGTCAATATTATAATATACAAAGTCACATTATCTGAGCTCAAAGGAGCGAGAAAAGGAACAGTGTTTTCTCTATTCTGTCTGTTTCTGAATACAAGCTGCTGACGTTACATATAAATGGCATAAACAATCAATAACCCTTTTTTCTAAATACAAATCTTTAAATAATCACAAATAGCTATGTAATATAAATATCTGCTATGCCATAGTCAAACAACTTACAACTCCGAAATATGTTTTGTTGTCGCAAAAGAAGAATCCGGCACTGAAAAACGGAACATCGATCACAGAATGGACAAGTGTAAACAACTCGCTAAAACAAAACTAATCGATCAACGGATGTGGTTTATATACTTTAAGGTTATTGAGTAGTCTATGGAAGGAACAAGGGGCTCCGCACATTTAGATGTCACGTTTTACAGTTGACACATGCTCACGTTTTAACTGTTTAGCTTGTTCACGTGTTGGGTAGGTTTTGATTTTGATCCTCACACGTATAAGCAGCAAAATATGTATAAACGTTGGAGAGCTTCAAAACTGTTACCCGGCAAACCGTGTTATTTCCTTCATCGTGACTAAAAACATCTATTAATTGCCGTATTTCTAAATAGAAGACATATACAAAATATTGTTAAGAATAGAAGAAAAAATATGTGCTAATATTTATTATCACTATGGTTGTAAATAAAAAAAATGCAAACATTTGTAAAGTATACAGCTACGTCCAGAGAGGTGTCCCAGCATTCGGGGGCATCAAGAAGATTAAGCAACGTATTGCCCACAGAGACATACTGGTGGGCTAACATACCTCTGGAGCCGGGAATCGAACTGTGTACACTGTTGTTCGAAGTCAGGTATCATAGCTGCTGTGCACAATTTTTCCACACTTATGTGTTAATTAGTGATAATTAAGTTTTAATCAATCGTTAAATTATAATTTATAACAGACTACTGAAACAGTTAGTTTTTCACTACAAAAAGTATGCAAGTCTTTTTAAAATTTACTTAAAAACAATATAGGTTTCAGGAACATTGTAGTTAGAAATTAGAATTTATAAAACCTTTGAAATTCACTGAAAAACCCAAAGGTATCAAGAACAATAGATTTAGAAATTAGCATTTAAGAAACATTTGAAATTCACTGAAAAATCCATAGGTTTCTGGGACGTTACAGTTAGAAATTAGCACTTAAAAAACCTTAAACATTCACTGAAAAAACTATAGGTTTCAGGGACGTTATAGTTAGAAATTAGCATTTAAAAACCTTAGAAAGGCACTGAAAAAAACATGGGTTTCAGGGACATTATAGTTAGTTGGACATTTCACTTGTGCAAAACCAGAGAAATTCCGCTGTTATAGTTTGTTGAACTAACTATAACTCACGCCCCCGCAATCCCCTGATTTTTTGCCTCTACCTCCTGTATTTTTGACACTGTTCTGGATCTCGTTTTTGCTGGTTTAGATGCTTTGGGCACTTTGCCACTGCTGATCAGTGCCAAAGTGCAAGTGCTCCCTGTGTAAATTGATATTGTGATTGGGTATATATGATTGGTATATTTGTTTTACCAGTAGGTCCCTAGTAAAGTGCACTGAGTGTGCCAGGGCTGGTAATTCAAACGCTACTAGTGGGCTTGCAGCACTGATTGTGCCACCCACATGAGTAGCGCTGGAAAGAGGTCTCGGGCCTACCACTGCATTGGCTGTGTGCAGTTTGTTAACTGCCCTGTTGACCTGGTCAGTGTACCCACTTGTCGGGCCTGAACCTTCCCTTTTCGTACACATTAGACACCCCTATGGTATGCCCACGGTACACCCTTAGGCAGTGTGCCGTGTATGTGAAAGGTAGGACATGTACTAGTGTGGGTAACATGTCCTGATAATGAAATACTGCCAATTTAGTTTTTCACTATTGCAGGGCTAGCTTGCTCATAGGACAGAATGGAGAATGCTGTGTAACATGTTTACCTGCATATCTTCCTATAGGAGCAAGATGGAAAATTGGAATCTGGTATCCCTGAACTCAGAATTTAATAACCCATTTTTAGGAAGGATGGTTTTTAAATTCTGTGTTTGAAAATAGCACTTTTAGAAAGTGGTTATTTTCTTGTTCATCCTTTCTGTGTGCCTCTGCCTGTTTGTGGATTGACTGTCTGCTTTGAGAGTGACAGGGGTTGGGTGGGTTCAGTAGTCTGGGTGAGTCAGCACTAGGCTGGATAGACCTATCTGCATTTGGAGTGGTGGGAGGAGTAGCACCTGGGCCTGAATAGGGCTGTGCCTGCCTTCCACAATGCTGGCTCCACTTCCTGCGGTGTGTATGATGGCCCTCGCCGCACTCACAAAGGAAGATGTGCACCGACAAACTGCACCCAGAACTGGTTTGGACTGGGTCCAGGAGCCCTCACTCATGGAGAACAAAGACTTTTGGGGTATAAGTATGAGAGCTGAAACCCATGAAAGTTAGACTACTTCGTGATCAAGAGGATTCCCTGCCACTGAAGAACAGCTGAAGAGACTCAGGAGAAGTGCTGCCCTTGCTGTGTGTCTGTGGTTGGCCTGTAGTTTGCTGTTTCTACTGAGAAGAGGACCAAGGGACTTCGCTGTGTGCTGTGTCCCCTGCTTGAAGAAGGACTTTGCTGTGTGCTGTGTCCATCTGAAGAAAAGTCTCCAAGGGCCTGAGAAGAGCTGTTTCTGAAGTCCCAGGCACACAAGGACTTCACCCCCAGCTTCCCTGAACTTCCTTGCTGGAAGTTCCAGTCTGCCAGGAGGGCCTGTAACTGTGTGTGAGGCCTCTTTGCTGTTGAGAGCCGGAAGCATGATGCAACAAGAGAGAAGTGGATGCCGCTGCAGCAGCTGCTGTTGCATCATCGAGGAAGCATGTCACCACTGCCACTGTTCGCCCTTTCGCATCTCCGGAGAAGCGTGCCGCCACCACAGAGGGTGACGTTGCATCACCAGAGAAGCGTGTCACAGGGTCGTTGCATCGCTGAGGAAGCGTGCTGCCGCTGATCGCCACCACGACACCGGTGAAGCGTGTCCCCATCACGGAGCGTGTTATTGCATCACCAGGGGAGCGTGTCGCAGGGCCTGTCGTGGCTCCGAAAATCACAGAGTTCGCTGCACGGCCATAGGGTGTGCACGCATCGCCTCCACATTGGTGCATCGCAACAGAATTGAAATTTTGGCGCATCACACTGGATCATCGCCACGCATCGAGGCGCCATCTTGTCGCTTCGGAACCGGAGCGCAGGAAGAACTAACGCATCGCCTTCTCTGCGCCCCTTTTATTTGTTTTGCGCTAGGCATCCCAGGTACTTTGAGACTAAAGTGTTGCATTTATCATCTACAAAGTTTGAAGACATTCTACTGAGTTTTTGTATGTTGGATTTTTGTCATTTTGGTCTTGTTTAGTTTGGATAAAAATATTTTATTTTTCTAAACTGCTGTGGTGTCCATTTGTGGTGTTTTCTATGTGTTACTGTGAGTGTTGGTACAAATACTTTACACATTGCATTTGGGATAAGCCTGTCTGCTCGTGCCAAGCTACCAAGGGGAGCGAACAGGGGTTATCTAAAGTGTGTATCGCCCTTACCCTGACTAGAAGCAAGGGTCCCTATTTGGTCAAAGGTACCTACCTCTGCCAGCTAGAAACCCACAATTCTAACAATATATATATATGTATATATATTATCTACTGGCGGTCACCAGCAGATAGTTATAGTTAGGACCTAGTTTCCATAGGAAAAGCGTTTTTCCTTTTCCTGTTTTTTCTTTTTCAGAACCGAGTCACAAGAAATCAGGGAAACAAAGGTGAAAATAAGAAGTGGTGAAATTCGTGCACCCAGGGCAAATTTCAGCAAAAAAGAAAGAAAAAAACCAAAGCGCGGACTCCCGCGCTTCATTATTATTTAGCCCCCGGGTGGGCCAAGTCCTGGGGGCATGGTGAAATGTAATTGCGGGGACCCAGGGGGACCCCCAGCAGTAAATGGAACTCCCCCTGAGGGCTTTTCTTAAATATTTGCGAGTGCACACAGCCCCCACCACCTTGGGGACCGCCACCCCCAGGGCTTGTTTTTTTAATGTTTGGGTGGCCTCCAAGGCCCCCCCAAACCCCAGGGGATACCACCCCCGGGCCTTTCATCAAATATTTATAGAGGGCACATGGCCCCCCGCAGCCCCTGGGACCGGCATCCCCGGGGCTTGTTTCTTTAATGTTTGGGTGGCCTCCAAGGCCCCCCAAGCCCCTGGGGCTGCCACCCCCGGGGCTTTTATCAAATATTTGTGGAGGGCACACGGCCTCCCTACAGCCCCGGAGACTGCCACACCCCAGGGCTAGTTTTAAAAAAAATGAATAATCCTGTGTGGGGGGGCTCAAGCCCCCCACACATCCCAGGGACCACCACCTCCCCAGGGCACTAAAATGCACTGCGCTGGATTGCAGAGAGGTGGTCCAGGCCATGCCCCTTTTTACACCTCTGAAATGCAGCTCTGTGGCGCTTACTGGAGGTGCCTGGTGGGCTAGTTGGAGCCCAGGGACCCTTAGGATTCAAGGGGACTTAATCCTCCAACTAACAACATGCCAGGGGGCGCGTTAGCAGAGTGATGGAAAAGGGGGGCATGGCCTTTGTCTAGCTCTCACCAATCCCACAGTGTTGGGCTTACTGGAGGTAAAAGGTAAGTTAGTTGGCCCCTAAAGGACCTCCAGCAGTGAAGGGGACTTCAATCCCCATCCAAGAGCGTGCCAGGGAGTATGTTTGTAGAGTGGTGGGCAAAGTGGGCATGGCCTGGTACGAGTGCTTACCAGTGCTGCTGTGTGAGACTGACTGGAGGTAATAGTTTGGGAAGTTGACGCCCAAGGATGTCCATGGGGGCCAACTACCCCTCTTGTTACCCCCAGTAAGTTCCACACAGTGGGATTGCTAGGACGTCTTCGGAGGCCATGGCCCCCTTTCTCTACCACTCTGCAAACATGCCTCGTGGCAGACTAAGGCATGAGGGATGAAGTCAAATTTAGTCCTGAGGGAGTTTGGGGGCCAAGAAACCCTTCTGGTACCTCCTGTAAATCCTACGCAGCGGAATTCCCGAGCGTTGGTTGGACGCCCAGCACCCTTTCTCCAGCACTCTGCAAACACGACTACTAGTTAAAGTAGCATATTTCTGCACCTCTGACTTAGATGTAGTTTTAATCCCCCTGCCCTAATATGTACTAGGGCCTTACAGAGGAGGTCATGCTAATCACGGGGGTACCCCAACGCATAGTGTTCCCTAGTGTATGTAGATGTTTTTACTGTATTCTAAGTGTCTTTTAACATAGCACTAGCTATAGGCCTGGTTAGTCAGAGTCAGATACCACCAGTACCCATCTGAAAAAGTTGTGGGCACAGGATGATTTTGCAACAAGGCCTTTGTCTGCTCATCTGTTGGTTCTTTCTGCACATGTCTTGCTTCTTTCTGCACTTGTCTTCGTCGTTGTAGACTTCTGTTGCTTCTTTCTGCATTTCTTTTGCTTCTTTCTGTGCGTTTTTTCTTCTTTATTCACATTTCCTACCTCTGTAGGCATAGTTAGAAACTAGCATTTAAAAAACCTTTGAAATTCACCCATAGGTTTTAGGCACGTATTGTAAGAAATTTGCATTTTAAAAACCTTTGAAATTAATTTAAAAAAACATAGGTTTCAGGCATGTTATAGTTAGAAATTAGCATTTAAAAAACCTTAGAAATTCACTGAAAAAAACATAGGTTTTTAGGAAAGTTGTAGTTAGTTGGACAATTCCCTTATACAAAACCAGAGAAATTTCCCGGTTATAGTTGATTCAGCTAACTATAACTCGTGCCCCCACAATGCACTGCTGATGTTGTCACATATTACATCACTCAAGACCTGGTCAGTGACATCACTGATGACATCTCAAATGACATCACTGATGACATTATCCAGTGACTGTGTGTTTTTGTAAAGTTTAAATATCTTTAATACATATAGGGAAAGGCATATTGAAGAATGTGTGGGTGTATGAGGGTGTGAATGGATGCTTTAGTAGGTGCGTGACTGACTCTATAAGTGAGTGATTAAACGTATCTTACTGAATGATCTTACTAAGATAGTGCTGCCTAGGTACCTCAGGCCACATGGGCATTGAAGCACATAGACAGCAAAATCTGTTTTGCAGGTAAATTTACCTCTGATGTGTTTCATTTCTGTAGATAAGCCTGATTTGTATTGGGTGGTGTTTATTCCGTGCTGGCATGCTTTACATTTCGGATATTTCAGGAACCCATTCTTTCTACTTAAGCGTTGCATTGGATTGATGTTGTTTTTAGGTGTTTTTTACTAGAATTTGTTTGAATGATTTTACATGTCTTAAGGTTATTTCCGACGTCTTTGTGGCACAACTTTACCCAATATGGGATCATTTTTGATTACGTGCCAGTGTTTATTTATAATTCTGCGTTTAAGATGGGCAAGTTCTATTTTTGTCTCCTCCTCATCACTACAATTATGCTTTGTTCTTAGGCATTCCCCAAACTGAATACCTCTTCAGCAGGCTTAAATTGAACCAGCTTTCTAGCTCTGTGTTGTAATTACGATGACCTTCAGTCATGACCTTTTCATTTTCTTTACTGTACGCATTTTGTTATTTAGTTGTTTACATGCTTCAACCAGATACTACTGTGTTTCCCACAGGACAACATTGCCCCCCTTATCAGCATTTCTCACTATGCAGTTGTCACTCTCATTTAGCTTTTTTCATTAACGCGTAGTAGGCTCTTTGTTGCTGTGCATTACGTGAATTTTTATTTTTGTTTTTTCTTTGCCAGTGTGAATACATATATTTTTCAATTCATTTGTTACAGTTCATTATATACATCATTAGCCTCACTCCCTGACATCAGAGTGAACCTTGAGGTTTTTGGGACTTCTCCTTCTATCTCAATGCCCTCTTCTTTGGCTAGCAAAATGTTTTGTCAGCCTGGTATCCACTCTCAAGCTCTCTCAATTCCAAAATCAAGTTCATGTTGTCCACAGTCAATTCTCTTTGAGCAATTGTGTCACTCTGTGATGTCAGTGACTTTCTGATAGATGGATTCAAAAGGAAATGTTTTTTCAATTTCAATGTTGGTAAAATTTGAACAAGTAAATTCATGTTTGTACATAATCTATATCTGCTTCTGGACAAAAAGATAATCCAATCCCAATTTTAGGATTTCTTGCTCTTTATCTGAAAGGGTGATGTTTGTGAGATTTATGATTGAGGTTGTATTAATATCTTCTACCTCTGATTGCCTCTCAATTTCTCCTGTTTGTCTCTTCCTGGTTGCCCCTTTCCGCCTCTTCTTCCTCTACCTCTTCCTCTTCCTCTTGGAGGCTAGGATCATCTTCCAAGTCTGTATCAACTTCTGAACTCTGAAGACTGCTTTAACCTGATTGTGCTTCTTGCGGAGATGTCGTTCTACTTGATAACTTTTGTTTCCGAATTGTATTGCATTTTTTTGCAAAAGTATATATTTGACCTCTGTAGTAGTCTTGTTTGTCACACAAAAATGTCTGCGCTTTTCATTCCTTTATAGTTGTTTCTAATTTGTGCAATCTTTCTTTCATTTCTGTCATAAATTTAATGACTTTTTCTTGATAAGGTTCTGCATTTAAGATTAGTAGCAAAGCATCTGTTTCTTCCACGATTTTTTGTCTGATCATGTCTGCGTACTTTATTAGAATTGCCAACATCCTTCGTGAGGCATCTCTGTTGTTGGCACCCCATTTGCGAAACATTTCTGGATTCGGTTGCTCATAAGTGGGGGCAACCATAATGCGTAGCCCCCTTGGAACCCGATGTACTTCCAGATAGCGTTTCAAAAATGTTCGATTCCCACCATTTGGACAGTTCTGCTCATTGTATTTTCTCCAGACAATTTAGGCGTACACCCAGGTCTGTTGATACACCACTTGCATTGTATGATCCAGAGGCACTCGCTACACTTGTACACTCGTTGTCAAAAATCAGGAGTGCTGCTTCTTCCCGCTCTCAAGGTCTGAGGCTGATATCTTAAATATTTTCAAGAATAGAGCCTTTTTGCACACCAACCGCTGGTTTGACTCCTGCTTCAATGCTCCAGGCAACACTGCTTTACTCAATCCCCTGCTCGCTTTCTCAGTGCAGCCTCACCTGAATGTCGTGGCATCTTCCACGGGTCCTCCGACTCTTCGGACGAAGTTCAACAACTCTGCCTCATAAAAATGTTATCTGCATGAGCTCCGTTGCCACACTTAGCATGAGGGAGACAGGCAGTCAAGGACTCATGCCGGTAATGCTCCAACCAATAAAGCACAGACACAGGGAGGGCCCCACAGAGCATTCACCCTGCCTACAGAAGAATCAATCATGAACCCAAGTTGATTAAACATCCCCTGGCATGAACAGTGTAAGTAGTCTCTATGGGCTAAGTTTAAGAAGCCAAGCCGCACTGCCATAGTGCCAAGGACATTATGGCCTGCAGTGCCCCTGCATTGGGCTGAACAGCTCCAAATGAAGTGGAGAGACTGTATTTCCTCAGCAAAGAACCCAAAGAAGACCCGCATTGCAGAGCATAAAAAAAGCACTGCATTGCAAGGAGAAAAGGAATAAAGCACCATGACTTACTTAATCACATGTTGCGGTGCCTGTGAGGAGCACAGCAGCGCCCAAATGCAGCAGGGTTGCTCCAGTCCCCAAATGGAGTAAGAGCACTTCAACAAACTCTGCTAGGGCCATTAAGTACTGCTGCCACTGCATGCAGCTAAAGATCTGTTTCCGCAGAAAAGGCACATCGAGTATTAGCCTGAGAGAAAAGGAACTGTCCCCAAGGAGATAAGTTAACACTACGCAAACCCCAGTGGTTTTCTGATGGAACCACCAGTTAGGAAATTGCACCGCACACCCTCAGTGGCAAACAGAGATGACAGCAAGCTAGAAACTGTGCCCACGAAGTGGACTGAGCAAACGAGGACAGATGTGTGCAAAAGGTTGCACCAGTGAGCATAACAGCTTGGGAAGGAGCCCGGGAGGGAAAAACCTCTCAGACGAGAAGAAGCAATGCTGAGCAGGATGAGGCTGCACCAGCAAGTCGCCCCTGCACAGAATGGCCAACGTTGGCCCAGCATTAAGCGATGTCACACAAAGTGATCAACCCTGACAAGCATGCCTGAACGCAGGCAGAAGCAAGTGCCACAATGACACAGGCTTAAAGTGCAATTGTCACTCCCTCAGGCAAAGAAGATGGAAATAAGGTGACCCTCCATCCAGGTAGTGGAGCACAGAGAAAATCCCTGAGGAAGAGACCGGACCTTCGAGTGGTTCAGACTAAGAAGTTGAACATGGCATAATGTCACATTGAGAAGGATTTGAAGAGAAGGAAAGAAGAGCTTGGCATGATGCCACAGCACAAGATACAAGGGAGAAGAAAGTGGCCTGATGCCACATTATGAATGAGTAGAAGAGGAGAAGAAAGTGGCACAATTGCACTGGGACTGGGTGAACAACACCACAGTTGTACAAGAGAAAAGTGGGAAGAGTGCTATGACTGAGAACTTGTGCCAGCATCGGAGAGGGTATCCATCAATACAAATCAGCCACCTTGGTGCAAAGACATCACTGGAGACAGCTTCGCAGGAGGAACAACTGTAAGCCGCCAACAAGCGCGACCTGCGTCCAGGCCCCATGCTTCACAGTGTGACCATCCAGTCACCTGTCACTGGCTGCTTGACATGATTGGCATACAGGTTAGCAACTGCATATGCCAAAGAAAAACTACAAGTGGTTACAAAGGCCATCCAGTCCTCCTCACTCCAGGTCACCTGTAGCCCAAGTGTAAAATGATAATCGTCATCAGTACCGGGTGCATCACCAGAAACATCTAGTAAGCTTTGCACCACCACCATGGATTCAAATGCCCGAAACATCCTGAGATCAACAAGTCATTCCTGGTGCCGTGGGAGGCTGGCCAACCAGACACCTTCTGTGAGCCCCCGTGAACCTGGCACCTGCCAAAAAGAGCACCCTCGAACATTGGGCCATCCACCATTGGGGCTGCATGAGGCTTGGCTGGGGCCCTGTTGGGGCCCTGTTGAGAGTTCCACAGTGACCCCTTTGTGCAGCCTGCAAGAGGCCCCACATAGCCCACGCACTCACGTGACAATGCATGGACAAGGACCTCAAGGGAATTCGAGTGAGCGGGAAACGACAACAAGACAGTTGCATCTGCAGCAGCTCCATGATAGGCACAGGCAAGCACTGAGGTCATGGATGGAGAGTGGTCACCCAAAGACAATATATTGAAGGCTCTCATTTCATCAAGTTCGTCCTCTGTCTTTTGCAGCCTGAGCATCTTCATGAAGATATCGGTAGTGGACTCCACCACCACTTCGGATGCTCCCACAGTGAACCATGTAAATAGTCTCCAACAACATGAGACCAGGCCAGTCCAAACCCCATCTTTGAGGTGGACTAAAACCTCATGGCCATACGGTCAAGAGATGCAGTACTTCCCGGCAGATGGCTTGAAGAGACTCAGTGGTGCTGTGTTTTGTTGTGTGTTCTTTCCCACAGGTTGGACATTTGTTTGGTTCTTTTTCCAATAACGTTTGGGAGAGATGTAGTGCCCTGCTGGATACGTTTTAGTGCTCAGGATTGTGACGTTGTACACCTAACACCCACACATCACAGGCGTCATCGGTCAGGTGACCCTGATAATAAAGGGGGCCGGGCGCATGTGCCCTGTGCCAGTTCCAGTACCATAATCTATGTGTTTGTGAATTCATTTAGCCGGCATGTGGGCCTAGAACTCAAGATACTACAGGGTGAACACATTGGTTTTGTCTGAGTTAGGGCTTTTCTTAGTATGTTAGCTGCAAACTATTTTAACCAATCATAATTATGGATTTTGGCATTTCTTGAGGTTGATCAAAAAACATAATTCACAAAAGTGCATTACTGCTTGTCCAATTTTGCATTACATTTTCCCGAATGCATTTTCTGTACTGGTGCCAGTACAATTTTGCACGGACGGTCGCACAATTATTTTTGCTTACTGATCATTGCAAAGGTGATAATTTTTACGATTTTCAAAGTCAATGTAAACTCTATCATCCCAAGGGGACTTTTCTTATAGGCACCCAGGGCTTCAGGATGAGAAAATATTGTTTTGACTCAAGACAGCTTCTCGGGGCAATCTTATTTGCATAACTACAAGGATGCAGTAAAGAATAAATGTGATGTTTTTCAGCTATTAAGTTGGTAATAAAAATGTCATGCAAGGGTTGCTTGTGCTTTTCATACAGCCATTAAAAAAGATGTACAATCAAGAGACACTGTGATAGTAAGCTATTTCAAAATCTGACTTGTCCACAATTTAAAAACGTTCCTTGTTTGGGCATTTCCAGGAATGTTGACAAAATACTTTCGTTATTCTGTTAAAGTATATTTAGTAAATGAAAGACAGAAAGTATTTTTAATGTCGCCAGTTGCTGAGTAGTAGTGTAAACGCACATTACAAAAGCAGGATTGCTAAAAACGGCTAACTGTTTAAATTGATTCTGCATACATTTTTAAAGCTAAAAAAGTGGACATTTATAAAAATAAATGTCAATAATAAATTAATGTACTGTGCCTTTTATGACTTGTCTAAAGAAAATGAAAGAGACGAAAGACATCCACATCAATGGGTTTAATATAAAAGTGGCTCAAAACCTCACAGTGACTTTATGTTAAAATGTATGTGGTGTAGTAAGAGTGCCATTGGTCCTAATGCAAAGAAGGAAAATGTCGTTTTACCCATAGTTTTTCAGTAAAGCAGAGTCACAATTGAGGCTCATAGAGAATTTACACACCAGGGACTCCAGAGTAACTGCACCTGCTGCAGTACTTCTAGTAGCACTTCTGGTTCCTGGTATGATGTGACCACCTGAAGATACTTTTCTCCAATATATTAAAAAATGTTGAATGCTAAACTGTAGTGCTCATAATTGCAAACATGACCACTGTTGTTATAACCGTGGAAAATGAAAGCATCTGCGTATTTTACGTTTTAGGAATCATCCCTGGTGCACTAAACCCCCAACTACTTTAATTACTTAATGATCATCTTCATTATTCCAGTTTGTGTTTAATATGTAAGAAATTGGTTTATGAATTAAGGGGTCAGTGTCGACCTAAAGTAATAATCACAAGCGCTGTCATGGTGAACCATTAAAGTAATCTATCCTTAGTGGTGTAATCAGGACACGTGTTTTGGTGTTCTGCGATTGACCTGTCTCAATTATAGCATTATGAATGACAAAGCGAATCAGAGATACTTGGGGTGACATTTCCAAACTTTTTGCGTTGGTTTAGCGCCACAAAGGTGACACTAACCAGCGCACATTTTGTTTGTTGCTATTTTCTGTCCAGGGCAAAACTTGTTTTGTGCTAGAAAGCACCCTCTAAGTAGCGAAAAGCAGTGCAAAGCACTGCTTTGTGTTACTTTGCACTGAGGGGGTGATACATGGATGGTACATGGGTGTTCCCTTGCAACCACCCATGCCTTTATGATGCAAAACTATATTTACAAAGATTTGTAAACATAGGTTTGTGCCAAAAGTTAAAGCCCCTTCAAATGAGACACTAACAGGAGAAATGTAGTCATTGCTCCGTGCTTTTCCGACTGTCCATGCGTGCTGCACTGTGCAGCACATATGCAAAGTGGGAAAACCTTTGCATCGTGCCTAATATAGTATTTTTTACAGGAAGGGTACCCTTCCTGTACAAAACCTATGCTACAATCATGCATACACCCTAGCCCTGGGGTGCTAAGGTGTGTAAATGGCCACTGAAATCAGCACCACCGCAGGGGAAAGGGGCAGGAGAGAGTCATATCTCTGAAGATATGGTGCTCTCATGCTCCCTCCCTGTCACGCAGTGAAGCCTCGCAGGGAGCTGCGCTGCGTTGTATGACTTTTTTGAAAATCTCCCCCTCAGAAGCCAGTTGGTCCTACAATGACAGGTAGAGAAATCTCAACCCTAAAAGTTTTATTTTGGGATTTTAGTCATGTAGCAATCAATCTCATATCGCCAAAGCCAATTAGTCAAATTAGAGTGAGAAGCTCAGTTAAAGTACAAAGTCAATGGAGAACTCTGCAAAGGTCGAATCATTGGAATGTTAAGTATGTAAAGTGGGATAGCAATCCACCATGAAGTAAGCTGGAAGAGTCTACTGATGCATTAAGAAAACAAACTCTTTTATAGGATTCTGTACAATTGATTGCATGGATTTACTACAGGCATACATGGTTCTTATAACCTAAACTAATTAAATTCAATCAAAGAAAAAATGTGCAACTAAATACATTCAACAAAACTCTCAGGGGCAGATTTATGAAGGCCTTGCGCCGCCGGTGCGTCATTTTTAACATGGGAAAAAGCGACGCACCGGCGGCGCAAGGCCTTCATAAATCTGCCCCTCATAATTTTACAACATACAGGTTCTCACAGCCGTTACATGGAATACAAATGATTACATAAGTATGCAATGTTCCTTGGGGCAGCTCAATTTAAACCTGAATAAATAGATTCTTATTCAGAACAGATTGTGAGGATCACTGTCCTTGGCTGGGGAACAGATTCAATTTTTATTCTAGCTAGACATGAGAATACGAGTCTATTCACGTTGAAAGGTCACAAACTGGATGGAGTCTGAGGATGGAGTCTGAGGCCTAAGTTCTCTAAGTTATCCAGAGGGTTTGAGTTTTCACTAGCGTAAAGCAAATGATTTCAGGAAAATGGCTATATAAGAGTGTTGGGACAGAAAAATACTCTTCATGGTAATGGATGTGTACCCCTGCCCTGAGTGCTTAACTGTACTGATGGTCTGGATTCCTAATGGTGATTTTTGTGTTGTCATAGGCAAGCACGGATCATGCATGTGTGCCATGACATAGGCGTATGGATTTGTGGTCTTGTTGATCGGTAGAAGCACCCAAAGTGCTACCCTCATAGTGATGGAAGGTTACTAGCTTTACCAGGAGTTAATCAGCATCATCACGGTGGTAGCAGCATAGAGTGTAGTGATGAGTAGGAGAAAACTGGTCCTTTTTAACGTGTCACTGGAGTTATGCCTACAGGCTCTCTTGCTTTTTAATTGTTGCGCTGCTGTGTGCGTAACTCAACCTTGGCCTACATCAGGTTGGTGAGAAATTTTGCTCAGGGCACAAATATATGCGCTGGGTGTATGTGTGCCTGGGTATAGTGCCATGCAGGCATAATGCAGTATTGAGTAGTGTATGAACAATGTATGCATGTGCTGGTGGTGTATGTGCCTGAGAATGGTTCAGTACCTGAAAGATGTAGTGCTGTGCAGTGCGTGAAGGATAAGTGTGTGCGCTGGGTGTATGTGTAACTGGGAGTGGTACAATCCATTAAGAGTACAGTGCGTGCAGGTTAAATGCATATGATAGATGTACGAGTAAATGTGAGTGGTCCAGTACATGGGGATACAGTTCTGTGCAATATGTGTGTATGCTGTTTGCATGCACTCACTGCGTGTATGTGTGCCTGTGGATAGTAGAATACAGAGAGTGCTCTAAAGCTCAATTTTGACATAGAGCTGTATTGATATATACTTTCTAGTTCGACCCTCCAAGTATAGAACAATGTTGGCCCATACCCTACTGTTGCCCCCACCCCCTTCTGCCAACATTGCAAACATTACGAACTTACCCTGAGGAAGGTGTATGGCGGGATTCCCGTTTTACACTGAAATGTGTGTTGGTATAGCACAAGATACTGATAAAAAGTTCTTTAGTGTTTATTTATCCAAGATAGACATGTTTATGTGCTAATATCCTGCTACACAAAGATTTTAATTTAAGTAAATTATGAAAAACTGTATTTCATGTCACGCAATGAAGCCTTGGGATTTAGGAGACAATGGGGATATGCTGCTTTTGAATTATCAGGTTTTCATTATTGTATAAGTGAATGTATGAATGGGGGAGTATGATGGAACCTTTTTAAGTAGGAGAAGTATGGCTGTTAGGAGAGGGAATGGGTTCTCCTATATGTATTTTTTCATATTTTCTATACATGTGAATTGAAATAAAATGTATCTGTATATTGAGGTATATATGGAATGAGAATATGAAATTTAATAATAAATATACTATTTTGAGAACTGTTGGGCATTACTTTTAACGTTGGCAAGCAATTAACTGTATTTTTTTGTGTTGACTTAAAAGCATCTTAGATCTTTGGGGTAGGTGGTTTCTGTTTGTTCACTAGATTGTTTTCCGTGTTCCGCCCCCCTAATGTATATTCAGTGGCCCTCCTTTATTTTTTCTTGTATGTTGCCAACAGTGAATGGGAAATAACCACTATCTTCACCGCGAGGAGAGAATGGGACAGGGAATTGCCATTGAAACTTTGGAGCTCCGACCTCAAGGGAAATTGTGTTATTGTTTGTAAATGTCATATTTTTTGCTTTGTGTGGGTAGCGGTAAGAATAAAAAACTTCACTTTTTCAAAAAGGTGAGCATTTTTCTGTCCATTCATTTACTGCTGCATGCATTTTAAGTTGTGAGTCTGTGTTCTTTAATCTGTATCCACACCTCCCTCCTCGCCCCCAAGTGTGTCTTGGACTGCTCAACCACGTCTACCACTGAGAGTCAAATGCAAAATGGGTACTTTGCCCCGTTGTTCAGAATCTGTGCTAGTCCGGGGCCCGGCACTTTATGAGTAAATGGCCTCAACCTTCACAGTTGGGCCCAGTAGCCTCTGCATGCCCCATGGCCCTCTGAAAGTGGCTCTAGCACAGGGGCAACGTGTAAAGTATATATACAGTACCAAAACAGTGCTAGTGTTGAAATGCAGAATAATAAAACCCAAAAATAAATTAGAAAAATATAGTAACATTTATAAATAAAATGTAACCAAACTGGCAATAATCTAAGTACCGGACATGTATTGTTTTTAACATTTTAAATTAATGGTAGTGATAGAGTTAAGAAACACAATGTATCAATTAAAGTTAACGGTGACAGGACAAGAGGACCTACTCTAAGCAGGTTTGTCCTGGTCAAAAATCTTACCTTCTGATTTTAGTCCTTTAATACCCATTCCACCATAGGAGTAAAATTCAAAGTCCCTCATGGAACCCAAGTTAGGCGCTTTGAAATCCACAGGGTGGCAGACAGAGGCCAACAGGAGGGTTCTTTCCAGGTCTAGATGCCATTGATCAGCGGGGCAATTGTAGGAAAAGGCCACTTAAAGCGTGTTATGTCCCTGTAGCTTTCAGAGTAGATCAGCCTTCTGACTCTTGGAATTCTTGTTATTTGTCTTGGGTACGAGCAAGAGAGAGGGTGATAGAGAGAGAAGAGAAGAGATAGATAGATAGATAGATAGATAGATAGATAGATAGATAGATAGATAGATAGATAGATAGATAGATAGATAGATAGATAGATAGATAGAGAGATAGAGAGATAGATAGATGGAGAAGGTCCAGTACTCCAGAGCTTTTATGTTGCAGACTGAAAGTTCAGTCCTCTTTTGATCTTCATCAGGTTCATGAGTGTTCTGATGTGGGTGCCTGGAGATGCTACATGTATGCCTGGTAAGAGTTAGTGGGTGCAAATGACCCATGTGTATGCCCTAAACAATTGGAGAATGGTTCCAGGTGCTAACCCTGTCTAGTTTTTGAATTTTCAAGATGGCAAAGTCTTTGGTTACACTAAACTTGAGCTATGAGCATTGGGGGTTTGTGGGAATAGTACTATGGTATTCCTAGTGTCCTCTCACATCTAACACCAAAATCATGTTTTAGAAGTCCCTATGACTCCAACAAACTCAGAGAAAGTAGTGTGATAGATCAAAGCAGAGTTGTCAGCAACCAGGCAGTGGATACACACAAATAGTTTGATATTCTGTTTCAATCCTTTGAAGTGTGCCCCAAATGTTACATTTAAACTCAGAAGACCTGTCAAATAGGCTTTGACACTGTAATGTCAAAAAGAGGCCCACTGTGATTGTGGCCTAATTGTCCCGAGTGTCAGGTACAGATAAAGGTAGGCCTCTTTGAAGTGTGCCCAAGTGTTATGTGAAAAATCTAAGTAAACCTGTCAAGCAGGTCTTGACATTCCTGCAGAATCTGACAATTAGCTGTCAACAAGAGGCTCATTGTGATGGAGGGAGGTCAGGCCAGGGGGTGAAAGAAGTGTGCTGCTCTGGGTGAAAGGTGTGTCTGATTGTGACAGTGTAGGCCTCCTTGACGTTATCTCAGTACTTGAAACCCAACCACCAGGCCATCCTGTCAAGAGCACAACAATGCCTCACTACACAATACCAACGACAGTTGTCCCTGCCCTGGGAATAAGTTCACACCACATTCATTTATATTGATATGCTAATTACTGTCTGGTTGAAGTGGGAGCACAAGAAATGCAGATTTAGAATTTTATGTAGGGCAAATGTAACTTTCTAAACACTTTGTTTCTGTATTATTTAGAATAAATCCAACTTCACATTTGAATTTTCATTTTAATAACTATTAAAAATAGATGTTTACTTGTTTTGCTTGTTTGACCCATTTCAGAGATACAGTATTATTAATTATTATTGCATCCCAGTGCGTTCCAATGGAACAGCCAACTCAGCTACAATGAAAATAGCTTTTGAGGACATTTTCACTGCAAGGACATGTTTAACATTAAACATGTACATGTCCTTCCTTGAAATGCCATGTACCCTGCCTTATGGGCATTTAGGTCTACTTAGAGGTGATTTATGAATAATAATAAGGAAGGTTTAGGTATGTCTAAAGTGGTTACAATGTTGCAGTAAAAACCTGCACAGCCAGTCTACTGATGGCAGGCCAGCATCCATGTTTACATTATCACTGTAATAAATGGCACACTTGGTGCTGCAGTCCACTTGTGACATTTAACTGACAGGTCCTGGGTGCATTTTGCTACCATATACTACGCAATTTTATGTAAGTTAAGTACGGCAATCAGATATATGTAAATTTCATAGGAGCACAACCACTTTACACCTGGTTAGCAGGGATAAATTTAACAGAGCTCTCTATTCAGCAAAAATAGTCACCAGCCAGTGAACTATATTGCCTATCCTGTACTTTATTTCTTTTGAAAAAAAATACATCTATTCCATAATATTCAAAAAAGTGGTTAACACCGTCCTTAAAAAACATACATGCTAAAAGATAAAGAGCCTTTAAGCAAGATCCCATGCATGGATGATCCTAGGATAATCAAGGGCTAGATGTAGGTAATTGAAATTTACAGATTCGAAAATACAGAATTTTACCGATTCGGTATTTTTGAATCGGTAAATGATATGTAGATAAAAATTCGGTAAAAAATACTGAATCGTTAAGATTCGGTATTTACTGAACCAGTATTTACCGATTTGGTAAAATAGGGAAAGAGTCAAGGGTGGCAGGGTGTCACTTTGAAACCCTGCTGCACCCCTGAATAGTGCTTGTGTGCACATGTGGCATACAAACATGCCCTAAGGGCATGTGTGTCTGCCACATAGCACTGTTGTAAATGCACACATTTGCATTTACAGAGGTACTCCTTATTTACCACCAACTAATAGTTGGTGGTAAATAACGAATCCGTAAGGCACAGAGGCACTCTTCAAAGTGCCTCCTACATATCATTTACAGATTCGGTAAATACCGAATCGGTATTTACCGATTCGGTATTTACCGAATCTGTAAATTGCACACCTACCTCACAAAAGCCTATTACCGGTCAATAACGGCCGATTTCGGCCGTTACCGACCGGTAATAGCCTTCCTACATTTGGCCCTAAATTCCTTAACCTTTTGAATGCTATGGGGATTTTTCCCCTGTGCTGGAAACCCATGAACCCCATTATTCATGACGAGCTGGGCTCGTCATCAGCGTAGCAGGAGGCTACTGCATGACGAGCCCAGCTCGTCATGAGCGTGGAAGGGGTTAAACCTCAGCCCTACCTAGAAGACAGGTGGCAATTGAAGTTTAAAGATTTTTTTATCAGACACTGCTTTGGTTCCCTCCCTTGTCATATCCACACAGTGCTGTGGCATAGGACCATCCACAATGTTCGATGCAGATCGTGTAAGACCGGGTAGGAGAGTATCATCCACTTAACATGCCTGTGCCGTGGTCTTGTGTTTACAAGAAGGAAATTACTAAGAACTAATTTCAACCAAAGTGGTATACGTACATGCAGGCAAGCTGTAATTGCCTGTCTCAAGGCAACGGATTCCGCCATCAATAGTAATTTCACAAAATTTGACAAAATAGTCGCAGTTAAACCAAAATGGTGAGAATTGCAGCCTCTTTTTATTGGTTTAGTAAAACTCAGTTTTTTTAATGGGGCTTTAAAAACAGTGGCTAGTCATGTTTGTTTCACATGCATGTATGTAGTTTACATCTTTTTTGGTTGCACTATAAGGTTCTAACTAGAAACTCAGTTGCAATAAATCTACTTAACTACCACACTGGAATAACACATTTTGAGTTACACATTAGGTTGCAATCATGAGGCCTTCATAAGCTAAAAATCATGTGCGCTTTATCTGGTATGTTAAGAGCAGCTCAGATTGACTTTTTATTGATGTTTGAATGTATAATAAAATGTGAAGGATTACACCTGGAGCTCTTGTGTTTAACCATTTTACACCTTGTGTTTTATGAGTTTTTATCATGTTCGAATTGTAATACCATGTTAATTAAATAAGTTTAAACACTATGTTGATATGCACTTTAATGGGGCGGCCTGCTTCTGAAATGGTTTACATTATTTCTTCACAACTGCTCTCAACAAATAAACATAAAGGACCCAACTTTATATACCTCTGCTATAACCAGCGGTGGTGTTCACCAGGGTTCAGTTCTATCACCTACACTCTTCAATATCTACACAGAGCCCCTCACTAATATAATC
The DNA here is from genome assembly GCF_964261635.1 of Lissotriton helveticus. NCBI lineage: Eukaryota > Metazoa > Chordata > Amphibia > Caudata > Salamandridae > Lissotriton > Lissotriton helveticus. Next base: position 861,445,644 of record NC_136070.1, on the reverse strand, counting down.
ATACAAGAAAACATCCCCTTCCACCTCTATGCGAAAGACATCCAGCTTTACCTTGAAATATCCTTTCTAGCGGACATATACGCCGTCTGAATGACACACTAACAAAAATCCAAAACTCGCTATCACAGAAGCACTTGAAACTCAATCAAGAAAAGATGGAAATTCTTCTCCTCTCCAACAATAGGCAGACCCCACAAGTCCAAAAGTGACAAAAGCTTATCAACCCTCTCAAAGCACCCTATCCATGGTTGTTTCTGCTAAATCGCAGGGGATCACACTACACCCAAGCCTGAACATGAGCTCACATATAAGGAATACAGAGAGGAGTGCCTTCTACATCCTAAAACTCCTTAATAAAATCTAGCCTTTCCTTCTTTCGAATGGCCTCCAAACTGCAGCACAAGCCCTGGTTCTGTCCAGGCTAGACTATGGGAACACTACCCTCACAGGCACAGCAATGTTCCACTTAGCCATCCAGAGAACCACTCTAAATGCAGCAGCAAGGATGGCCATTTGAGCCAAAAGGCAGGATCACATCTCCCCCTCCCTGAATGATATAAAATGGCTCCCAATTGAAGCTCACTGTCACTTTCAATCGTCTTGTCTCACCCTGGTAAACTAGCACACATGGCTGCAAAACTCAGCAAGGCAGGCCAGACAAGAAACTTCATCAGCACCAACGCCCTACTTCTCAAAACCCCAAAGAAATATAAGCAAAAAGCCCTGGCTTGCTCCCTCTTAGGCAAAGCCAAGAACATCCGGAACACCCTACCAGTAGATCTCTGGAACAATCCCCCCGTCATGATCTTTAAGAGACAACTAAAGGATCTCCTCCTCAATCACCATCTTAACCCTTTGGACAGTAAATCATAGCGTTTTTTTAACAACCTCCACCATGCTCAAGATATAGACATAGATTGTTGTATTTCTCTCATGACCAATCCAGTTGTAACACTCAACTCTGTTATTTACCTTTACTTACTGCTGTTTGATATTATGGCCTGTGCACATGTTGTAAATCACTCTGATACCCTCAGGTCTTGCAAGTGCTATATAAACTCTCCAAATAAAAAAATACAAATATATTTTATTACTACTATTCCTTTTTTATTTATTTATTTATTTATTTGGGGGGGGGGGTTAAGTTAAAAGAGCTTTAGAATACTAATGTATACAGAGGGAGATTGGTTAATATTCCTGAAGGTAAAGAGGCCATTCAACCAGCCTAATCTATGTATGCAGAGGGCCATTCAATCAGCCTTCTCTATGTGTGTTGAGGAAACAGTGTCAAAACCTTGGATAGGAATCAGAAAATTTCCACAGCAGACTGGCAGTTGATAGTGAGCCCACGATATCTGATAGTAGAGTAGCATGAAAGAATGGGTTGTCAATTTTGAAAGTCCTAAGGTGAATTGAGTTCTAAGATGGATTCCTAGGGACAATGAGGTTTTAAGAAAATCATATAAGGCTGAGCAGCAATGGTAAATTCTTCCACAATGCAGAACTCCGTACATGGACAGACTTTCCAATAAAATCCATGTTGGCTGTATGATTAACTGATTTCAGTTGGCAGATCTTGGTCTTCTGGTTGAACGATAAGTGACTAACAATGTATTAACTTAAACTGATGAACAGCCATACAAGGATGGAGAGTTTTGAAGAATGATCTTTTACTTACAACCACTGCTGGGACTACAATGTTTGTTTGCTGCGGTGATAGAATTTCAAATAGAACTGGAGACAGGACATATGTGTCTGAACCTGTTAAAGTTTAGTGAGAGATTTATTTATGAGTCCAAATTAGAGGGTGTTGAAGTAGCATTGGTATGATCTAAAACAACAAATTTCCTAAGGAAGCTGGAGAAGTGGCAGAACTCCTTTTATCAACTTCACTGTCTAATGCTGCTTTGCACTATTTGCATTTAGTTGGTGAATATAAAGAGGCCATTGAAAAAGAAAACACCTATTTGCAACAAGAAGTGGGGGGGGGGGGCGTCCAGAACCTCAACCTATGTCACCAAGGTGTAGCTAAATTGACAATGACCAAGAGTAGAATTTCTGTTTTCAAATACTTGAAGGATTGACTGTTTTTCTGTATCGTTTGCTGAATCTTGGATAACGAGTGGACAATTTCTCTGAATCATAGTCTATATTCAATTGGAATAGGATGCATTTTGCACATATGCAGCAGTCAGTGTTGGTGGTGTAGAAGCATTTCTAATACTTGAACATACATGCTGTGTTTAGATGTGCTTAAGTTGGCATGGCTCGGCCATAACCAGCTTTCATTGACATCCATTGACCTATGCAGAAAAAAATGTGCGCTTTTATTTGATATGAACAAGCCTTTCCACCTGCATGTGTCTCTCATGGTATGCTGTCTGTTGATAAAAAACAGTTGCTTTAATGTGCCTTCTCTTGAGGGAGCCTTGTCCAAGATGTTCCTGTTTTTGCAATATTTAAAGCCCATTGTCTAGGCATGAAAGAGAGAGCCATTCATGCTCTGAACGTGTTATTGTTTTTAAAGTTACATAAACGTACTGGAATTTCCCTTCATTTCCTCTGCAACCAAAAATTATTAATATGGTGCAAAGTAGATATTTGCTAGATGTAACTTATTTGATGTATCTTGTGTATTTGAGCATTGGCTAAGTCACCTGTATCTTTGTTAACCCAACCCTATTATGCCATTTCACACCATGTCATCTATGTGGCTTTTCTTCCTAAAACGCAATAAAACACCTTGGGGCATATTACCAAGGGCCTTATCGCCGCTTTAGCGGGAATTTTTCCCGCTAAAGCGGCAATAATTTCATCGCCCTATTACCTAGCTGTCGCTAACACCAGTTAGAGACGGTGAACAACCTTTACAACAAAACTATTACAACGCACTACCATTACAACGCGGTCATTACAACGCAAACCATTACAACGCATTGCCCTGGGGGCGCTTTAGGATATGGAATAAGTTTAATTTTCTATCCAACACCCTCCCGAGTGTCCACGGGTACTGGAGTTGGAATAGAAAATTATACTTACCACTATCCAGCACCTCTAAGAGCTATGCGTTGTAAAGGTTTGCGATGTAAAAACCGCGTTGTAAAGGCAGGCGTTGTAATAGCCTGCGTTGTAACGTCATACATCCGTTAGCGACAGCTATTAGGAGATAGCGGACATTTAGGGGCCCACTTTGCATGTCAGCGATAATTATCGCTAATGACATGCAAAGTGGGCGTGCCAAGATGTTAGCGACTGGAAACAGTGGCTAACATCGCTATCCCCTATTACCAACTTTTGGAAATAATCGCGCTAAGCGCGATTATCTCCAAAAGCTAACGCCTGCCTAGAGCAGTTCTTAGCCATGTTATCCAATGGTAGGTGGTGCATGGCTAAGAGCATTTGCTCGGTAATGCATGAATATCGCTGACTTTTCAGCGATATTCATGCATTTCAGCTGATTTTTATCGCTTAGGAGATAAACCTTGATAATATCAAGGCTCCTAAGCGATAAAAATGGGCAAAGGTCGGCGATAATATTTCGGCCGCTAACCAAGCTTTGCGATAATTATCACTATAGCTTGGTAATATGCCCCCTTGTTTTTCGAGAGTTGTGCCAGACTTGTTTTGCCCCACTAACTGTGCAGACTCTGAGCTAGTCTAACATTGTATTTATACTTTGTGCTTTTCTCGCATTCTATGCAGGAAAACCGTATGTCAGTCATTATGCGGAAATCTACGTTGGTTTTGATTGCTTGCCTACTTTGGAGGTTTATCTTATGTTTATTCTCTTGCATTTTTATTGTTTTGACTCATTATAAATGCTAATTTATGATGACATGATTACCAATTTTTTTCTTTTTGTAATGCTCCTAAAGAAACCTTTATGGTTTTGCCCTAAATATTGTCTTATGAAGAATGTATTTAATTTAAAAACACCACAGGAGATAACCGTAGACCCAGTTGAGACCTAGGTAATTAGTGTGTATACCAAATGACAACGCCTCATCAGGTAATGATAAAAGACGAATTCAGAAAGCATGTACATTAGTTGCCAGAAGGCGGAGACAGGGAGGCAATAACGGGTTTTGCAGCAAATTCACAGAGAAGTCTATATTTTAAATAAGGTGAACAAAATCAATAACGGCACAATATAACAATAGATGTACATGTAACTTGTACGTACTTGTGCACGGGGGTACTCCTGAAAAGCAAGGTGAGTGGTGCAGGTGACAAGAGAGACAGCGCAAAAATGGTACAAAGGAAACATAAATAACATAATGTAAAAATACTTTTTGCTTCTCTAATGGTTCACATTTATTTACAAGAGTTTAAAGGCAATAGGTAATTAGTTATTGCAGGTCATCTTCAGAACCGTGTTATGGATAATTAAAGTGCTGGGTAGTGGTGGAGACCGCTGTGGAGTGATCACTAGTAACACCCTTAAATAGGTGTGCAAGGAAAGGTGAGTACAACGGCTTTGGTGGTGCCTACGAAGGAAACGGTGGAGGGCTTACACTTAGTGTTGGCAGTTTTAACGAGGGATCTTCAAACACCCAGCAAGGATCCTCCGATTACCTCCGCTACTTTATCCAAAGTAGCTGAGCAAACCAGAGGATCTCGTCTCTCTTGACCGACTTCCGGACACTGATTTCTTGACAAACACGATTATTCATTTATTTACTTATTTATCTGTTTATATTGCACACTGCCAACCACAGGGATCATGGCACTGAAAACTCCTGAAACAATAAAAAAGGGCATTTCTCAGCATTAAATCAAACACAGAAACAAAAAAACTAACAATGCACATGTGCTTTCAGCACTTTCTGAAATTAACAGAGTCTATCCGTTAGACAAATCCCCACAAAGCGAAAAGTACTTTCATCACATTGGTTCAGGGTAACAGACACTATGGGCCTCATTTATGAAAAGTGACGCATCGCTGCGTGAAAACAGCGATGCATCACTTTTCATTGCGCCCTCCTTGCGACATGCTGAATGCGTCATATTTGCAGTATTACGCATCAGGTTGCAAGGAGTTACAGATAAGTCAGTTTTTCTGACGTATCTGTAGGCGCAAAAATGACCCAATGCTGGAGTGTGTCACAAAAGTGACACAATTCCATCAATGGGTAATTTTGACATGGGCAAGCCCCATTCCAAATGTTCCTGGGTCAGTCTTACGCCTGCTGTGAGACAGGCATAAGATATTGATGCATTGCGTCCTAGAAGTGGCGCAGTGAAATTTCATAGATTTAATTGCATCACCTTTATTACCCTTTCTTATCTCAGAACCCCCCCCCCCTCCAATCCGTGGAGTTCTAATTCTAATTTTTGGCCTACTCGTTTAGGTCTCCCTCCTCGCCCCGCGGACTCTGCCAAAAGCCTTGGGGTGGTCATCTGTAAAGATTTGTCAATGAAACCCCAAATCAACGCGGTGGTTTCATCCAGTTTTTTTCACTTACGCAAAATCCGTAAGATAGCTCGATTTCTCACTACAGAGGCCCTCACCTTGGCTCTACTGGCCCTGGTAATTTCCAGGCTAGACTACGCCAATTCCCTCTATGTCGGCATTCCCGCCTATCAGCTGAATGAATTACAGCTGGTTCAGAACCAGGCGGCTCGACTGATCTTTAAACAGCCCAGACACCAACATGTCCGTCCGCTGTTAAAGGCCCTTCACTGGCTCCCTGCGATCGAACGGTGTAACTTCAAGCTGGGCTGTACCATCTTCAAGGCGTTGGCTTGCCTTGGTCAAGCCTTTATTTCCTCCCTTCTCCATCATTACGCCCCCCCCCCGGATTCTCTGGTCCTCCCATCTTGCTCTACTCAAAACACCTACGTTCAAACGCAAGAAACACGGAGGGCTCAAATTCTCGTTCCTTGCCCCCTCCTTTTGGAATGCACTTCCTCTTGAGCTTAGGCTCACCACTTCCTATCCTCACTTCAGGTCTCTCCTGAAAACACATCTGTTCCGCAGGACACATAATTAGTTTCCTCTTCCCTTGCTTCTGCTTGGTCCTTCCGGTCTCCCTACTGCCAATAGCGCCATGAAACCGCTGGGTGTAAGAGCGCTTTACAAATTTTTTCTTTTACATTACATACATTATACCTGGCACAGGCATAATGTGGCACAAGGGTTTACAAAGTGGCGCATCTAAGTAGATCCGTCGCTTTGTAAATATGACGCAACACAGTGCATCGCTTACGCTGCTGGTGCGTCACAAAAAGTGACGCACCAGCAGCGCTAAAGTGACACAGGGGCTCATAAATAAGCCGCTAAGAGAATAGACGTAAATGAATGCCGCATCCTACAGCAGGCTGTGTGCATAGCAGAGTGCTTTAAATTGAAGTATGGCTTAGCATTGAACCTACAGTGAGCCAACAGAGAGAACTTGGTATTCAGGTTGGATAAGTGGCCATATTTTGTTTCCACTGAGGTCAATTGCAGGCACAGGGAGGGTAAGATACAGGTAACTGTCATAGGTCAGGCAGAATAGAAGCACAACACCATTTCTGATAGCATACATTTTGGGTTTATTGGAAAGCAGATCTTTCTTTAGGAGTTGGCTCTCTCAAAAAGAAGAAACCTAGACGTTTTGAATCTGAGTTTCCACTAATTGTCTCCTTTCAGATATAAATCCCAGGCTGTTGACCTTCAGGATGGGGACTGGCCAATATAAGGAATCATCATTCATCACCTATTTTGACTCCTCAGCACCTCTATCAGGTGCCAATTCAAACTTTGCCGTCTGTTATGCTGTGCCCACTTGCCGCCTGCATCACCGTAATTTCCTCTGGGTGGACCCCTGGTGGGACGAGGGTCCCAGGGGCTACGCCGCCACTACAGCACTTCCTGCATACCTCCACACACTCTGGGGAGGACTGCAATCCCCAGAGTGCACCGTACCATCTCGCAGCTGCCGCGAGTGAGGCAGAGGCATGGCCAACGCGCTTATAGCGCAGCCTCTCCCACCGCGGTGCGGGACGCAGCCCGGACGAAGCCCAGACCAAGGGCTGGCCTGTCTGCGCCCGTCCGTTACCGTTCGAGGTTGGGCCGGCCAACCCCTCTATGCCTGGCTACTGTTAAGTGGACTGTGGATTGTGGAGCCTCCTGTACGAGTAAGACCTTATCTTTTCTTCATTGGGGTGTTATAAACTGTTACAAGCATGAGCAAAAGGAAGTTGAGACATGCAGTTGAACCTGCACCCGGAACGACAAATACAAACTTAGAATAGGCGGGGCAAACGTCTTTACTGACTTATCTGACTGATGCAATGGGCGCCATCGAAGAACAAATAAACACGGTGGAGGAGACCATCACAAAAGGAAGGTGGGGACCCAAACAGAATGCTTAGCCCATTCAGACGTTTCAAATCTTCCTATTACCTCCATAAATGAGAAGCATACTGTCCAGGGTAGTAAGAACGGGCGTATACAGGAAATCTCCGATCATATAGAGGTGAGCGAGTTAGAGGAGGATCCCCGACCACCATCTAAACGCATTAATAACCCTGCCATGGGTAGTACGTCAGTAACTGAACCGGTAGGGGACAGTCAGGCAAATTGGTCAATAAAACTAACAACTAAGAAAAGGAAAATTACTGGAAAACAACCAGCAGCTAAAACACCAGCACGTAGAAAGATGGGTAGTACAGGAAAATCCACTTTGAACGCGCCAGTTGAGGAACAAACCCTGGCGCTAGAAAAAATATCGAAAATTGATGACGTGTATATCTATATGGTCTCAGCCTTGGGGAACCTAATAGACAGAGTGGTGAGCCTAGAGGGGTATTTAAAAGGAAATAATAAAAACATAAACAGAGGTGTAAACATGCAAGATGATGGTGTTTGATTAAATACTAACCTACAGAACCATCTAAGTGGTGTGATTGATATTAGACCCACTGTATTTTTGGATTCAGATAACCTACAGGTCATATCCAGACCCACACCCCAAAAACCTATTCACTCTGGAATGAGACAGGAAGCAAATAATGGTCCAATTAAGTGTGGAGCTGGAAATATTAATAATACTTACACCAGCCTTGGGCCTCTGGCGACCACCGGCAGCAACACCATATCTAGTAATTTTAGCTAACGTCCCTGTAATACCCACACAGATACAAGAACTATGGGAAGAACTCCAAAAAAAATCTCTGCATTGGTTGGGAACACATACTGATCTTAGTGATGTACTATACGAAAAGTTCAAGATGGCCAGACGGGTTAAGTGAGTGGGAAAGGAAGAAAAAATCCTTGAGGGAGATTGCATAGTTTTAACGTTCAGCGATCCCAGGTATGTGCGCTTAATCCTTAATAGGATAAGGAACTTATCCTTTAACTATACTGGAATTAATATACTACCATTAGGGGATCTGTATCCCCCACAATCAAGACTCGCCCAAAAAACTCAAACTAGGTACTGGTCATGATATAATAAAAACATGGGCTATCCCACTTTATAATCGATTTGACCAGTTAGGGTCAATGTAAGATCTAGATTGACCAAATGCACAGTATGGGAGACGGGATGGTGAAAGCAGAGAGGAAGGGATACTTAGACAACACAATACCTTGAGAATACAGGAAAGTGGTTCCATCACCCCAAATGATGAGACAAGAGATTGCATGGTGTATCAAGATGATGGAACAGAGAATGAGGAAAGCTGTGGACAGGTACCCAAAACTAATATCAACAGTAATAATAAAGTAGTTAAAATATTAACCTTGAATTCGAGGGGGGATAAGTTAGGAACAATTATACGTACTACTGCTACAGGGGAAGGGCTGTTAAAGGATAAAACTCGTAAAGTGTGTAAAATACTGTCTTGGAACGTTGCAGGGCTGGTATCTAAGGTGAGCAACTCTCACTGGTTAACCTTTATAGAAGACAACTCATTAATCTGCCTTCAAGAAACATGGGTAACTGAAGAAATACATATGAATGGCTTTAGAACATTCAGCATCCTAGCTAGTTTTAGTATGCAGGGGAGAAATAAATGGGGTCTATGCACCTACGTGACCAACACGTTGAGGGTGACTAAAGTGAAAATTGCTAGTGAGACTGAGTTTTATCAGATATTTTCTGTGAGTCTGGAGGGAGAAAAGGGTACAGTCCTAATCAACTTCTACAATAACATTCCCAAACCTATAATAGTAAAGGTCTTAGGGGATTTATGCCAAATGTTGAACCATATAGAAGAAGCAATGTCTGGGGATGTGTGCATTATATGGGTCGGTGATTTCAACTGTTGTTTATGTCAACATAGTAAACATGGTATTTGTGGTCTTTTTAAGGACTGTGAAGACACTTTGACCCATTTTTCTCACACAACCTTGGGGGATTCACTGAATGAAATAGTCTTTCGTTTTGACCTGGGATATACGAGCGAACTGTGTACACCCCCGGTACCCTTCGAGCCAACCTTTAATGGGAGGGGATGCAATATGATAATTGATTATGCTTTGATGTCTAATAGGTATTCTTGTAAAATTTGTATTTGTGAAACACTAATGAGTGACCATTATCCAATTACCCTGGAACTTTTTCTAGAAGGGACTGCAAGAACCTCTAACAAGAATGAGATGAATTACAATTTTAACATTAATCTCGCTAGCACAAATGGATATTCTATAAATTGGACCAAAGTGGACCCAGTGGTCATTCTTAACACACTAGTTAATAAGACATGAGAGAACTTTGAAATTTGTCCTACCCAGACGAAGGATGACGCAAACATTTTTGAAGTCTTCCTTAAAATAACAGGGGAAGTGTGAAAACTACTAACCAGGTAATGGATACAGGGGACACATAAGGCACGGGCTGGTTCGATAGGTCATGTAGCAAGGCACATACCCACTTGAAAAATGTCCTTCGAAATGAAAATAGAAGTAGAGAAGAACTCAGACAGGCGAGATCCTCCTATCGACTAGCAATAAAAAAAAGCAAGTTGCAATTGAAAAAGGAAGCCTGGCAGGCCCTCCATAAGGCAAGCATAAACAAGGATAACACTGGCTTCTGGAGAGCAGTTAATGCCCCTTTTTTGTAAATAGGGAGATTGATGTTATAGATGTAGCGATTACTGAGGAAAAGTGGGTTGAATTCTTCACGGTCTTTACAATGATGAAACATCGGACCAAAGTGAAGGAACCCTTTGTGGTAGGGGGAAGAGCAGTTGATGTACAACCGACAGCACTCCCATTAGATATTGACATTTCATACGAGGAAGTTAGTAGGGCCATAACCGAAGGCACCTCAGGGAAGGCACCAGGACCAGACGGCGTCCCAGTGGACGTTTACCTGTCAAACATTGCCTTATGGGCACCACTCCTAACCAATGTTTTAATAAGTTGCATTCGCTATAGGTTTATCCCCACATGGTCAGATGCAATTGTTATCCCCATATTTAAAAAGGGAGATAGAGATGATCCAAGCTGCTATTGCCCAATTTCCTTATTGGATGCCCTAATGAAAGTTGCTGGAAGAGTTATTTTAAATAAATTACATATTTGGGCAGAAGACACTTGCGTCTTATCAAATTTTCAATACGGAGTTCGAGCTGGTCTGGGCACGATAGAGCAGGGACTAAACTTAGCATTAATTATAGGCAAATATTCATTAGCCAAGGAGACCAACCTTTTCTTGACATTTGTTGATTTAAGTTCAGCTTTCGATTGCGTTAAGCATGACAAATTATGGAGTATCCTCATAGACATGAATGTTGACCCTCCCTTACTATCCTTTATTAAGGAATTGTATATGGATGCAGGGGTGAGGATCAGATTTGGGCTAAAGGGGGAATATTCAACCAAATTTTGTATAAATTAAGGGGTGAGACAAGGTTGTATACTCATACCTTTTCTTCTCTCCCTATAAATTAATAGTATAGGACAATATTTGATTGATCGCCGACAAGATTACCTTATTATTATTAATACCCTAGTCCCTATTTTATTGTATGTGGATGACGCAGTTATCATGGCACGTACACGGATAGGTCTACAACGGACAGTTGCTAATTTTGCGATCTACATATAAGATAGGGGTTTGAAAGTAAATATTAGCAAGACTTCTACCTTAAGCTGTGGCATAAAAAAGAGTAAAACATGCGACATTTTTATTGAGAAGAAAAAAATAGAAAGTACGCCTAAATTCTCGTATTTGGGAATACATTTTGATAGGACTGGTTCATGGAAAGTGGCCATGCAAGCCAGAAAATTAACTTTCACAAGAGCTATAGGCGCTGTTAATAATTTTTCAAAAAAATTAGATGGTAGACCGGTCCCTGAGTTATTAGACATTTATAAATCGAAATGTGTATCTACTGCGACATATGGTGCAGGCATCTGGGGCCTATCAGATATCAAACATATACAATGTTGCGAAAATGCTTTATTTCGCTATCTTTTGGCGGGCCCCAGATCAACTGCGACTTTTAGCTGCCATAGGGAACTTGGTCTGACATATGTATCTGATATTATTCAATTAAACCCACTTTTACTGGCATAAGTTGTGGGTATCCATGGAAACAGGCCTGAATAGAGAGGTAATTAGGGATTGCCTTAAACTGGATGGGGAGGCAAAAATACCTTGGATTAGTTATGTAAAAAAATTGTCATATGATTTGGGTCATCCGGAATATTTTGATTCCCTATAATTTTGGAAACAATATAGAGAAAAATGTTAAAATGTAATTGTTTACAGCACCTAGAAAATAAGCGTTGGCTCATTGAAAAAGAAAAAAGAACAGTCACGGAAAACCACTTGATGACGACATATTAAGGTATACAACCTTATTTAATAGAGGTGCAGAGTAGTTTTAGTCGCATGCTCCTATCCCGTTTTCGCTGTGAATCTTTTTACAGAATGGTAATCTTCCCGGAAACAAATGATTGGTCTCAAAATTTGTCTTTATGTCCATGGGATGACATCTCACTACAATCTACATTACATTCTATTCTTTTTTGTGAATACTATGCCTTGCCAATGAAAAGGTTTTTAATTCCCATTTTGAAGATGTTGGGCCTTTTGAGGCTGCATGTTTTAGAAAATGAAATGATTATTATATCCATCTCTACTTTTTTAAAGGTGATCATCAGATACAGGAACACAATGTAAAGCTTGCATAGAGTTACCATGAGTCTGATGTATTTTTCTATTTTTTAACAGATTGATTTAATGAATTGGTAATTTTATCATATCATGTGAATTATACTTGTGCTTGCCATCTTATACTGTGCTTTTATAGTTTTTATTGCACAAAAATCGAATAATGCTGTTTTTGATTTGATTTGATGTGACGTAATGAATGCTGCATCCTACAGCAGGCTGTGTGCATAACAAAGTGCTTTAAATTGAATTTTGGCTTAGCATTGTGCCAACAGTGAGCCAACAGAGAGAACTTGGTATGACAGTGAAATTATTGCATTTTCATATTTTTCAGGTTGGATAAGTGGCCATATTTTGTATCCACTGAGGTCAATGGCAGCAACAGGGAGTGTAAGATACAGGTCACTGTCATAGGTTAGGCACAATAGAAGCACAGTACCATTTCTGACAGCATACATTTTGGGTTTATCGGAAAGCAGATCTTTCTTTAGGAGTTGGTTCTCTAAAAAAGAAGAAACCTAGACGTTTTGAATCCGAGGTTCCACTAACAGTCTCCTTTCAGATATAAATCCCGGGCTGTTGACCTTCGGGATGGGGACAGGCTATTCACCTAAATGTTCTGGCCACAAAACATCAGTCCAATTAAAGGAATCGTCATTCATCACCTATTTCGACTCCTCAGCACCTCTATTATGTGCCAATTCAATCTGAGGATATTAACAAGGCAGGCATATGGCTGGGCTAGTCGGAAGTATTACTGATGAATCTCAGCATAGGTTGAGTGATGCTAACATGGGCCAGTGCCTTAGATCAGAGGCACACACTTGTTTAGCAAGGGGCTGCATAAAAAGTTTTAGAATAAATCGAGATTACGCAGACCTCTGTGGAACTAAACATGCTACAGACATCACTGGAAGGTTAAAAGGAGGCAAGGAGGAAAGAAGAAAATCTAATACTGGTCACTCTGGAAGATGAAAAGGTGGATGTTATAATAAGAAGCATGGAGTGAAAGCAAAAAGAGCCCCGCTTGGCCATTCTCATCCCTTGTGAAAAAAATACAATTAACACAAACTCTCCCCATTGTCTGAAATGAAAGCCAGACTGATAATAATCCCTAATAAGATGATATTCCAAAGTGTAAGAGAATCTAAGGGGCTGGTGTTTATTATGAACAAAGAGAATAGTTAATTGCCATGTCATGTCATACCCACCACCTGCAGGAAAAAGAGGTCATATTGGAGCAGCGATTTAGATATATTCAGGTGCGTTTAGGTGATATCTCAAAATTAGTCAACATCCTCAACTTGTGGAAAATCCCTGACCAGAATTTCTCTAATATGGTACGGAGCCTTAACGTGTATTGCCAGCTCCCCTACACTGCATGACACCTTGTGAATTCACTGCAATATCTTGCTGAGAAAGTATTTATTCTTGCTGGAGTATATTATATTCTATAACCTGATTAGTATTGTGCTTTTCATATATTGACATTTAATAGCAAGATGTGAATATCCACATTCACTCTTTTCCATACAGAATCCAACAGCAGTAAACCCAAATCCTACGCCTAATATCTCAGTTTTCTAATGTATGATTTGAGCCATGGATAATGTTTCTCGAGAGACCGGAGATATTCGCTCCGTATGGGGAGGCTTTCTATATTAAACTCTGAAAGCTGTTGTACTAGCGGACTGTCCTCTTGAGTCAAGCCAATAACCTCTGAGCTGTACATATTTCAAAGAAATCACCTTAAAATAATCCAATATTCCTACTGTAGAGTTAATTACCCTACTGAAATCCAATATCTTATCAATTCCTACAATTCTGTGGCTCATTCCATCCTTCCCAGGCTATGTTCTGGTGGTAGTGCTGGGTACCTTTGTGTTTAGGGGAGAGGAAGTCATGCTATGTCATTTGTCTAGTGTAGTTTCTTCAAGAATTTACCATATCCTTGATGAAGCGTTTTCATGGTTTGGAATCCTGGTGGGTCAATTCAGCCTTTCATCCTTCGGAGGTAAAACAAAATGATTACCGTTCAGTTGAGTAACAATAAATATCTGTTATTTAGCACCAAGATACCCTTGGGTAAATCTGCGCTTTAAAAATACGCATTATGTTACTTGGTCTCTAGCATTTTTCATAATATTTAAATTAGTCAGCTTAATGTCTTCAAGATCAAGATCAAGAAACACTTTATTCGATTAATTAAAATCATACAATCAATGGCAATTACAGTAATTCATCCCTTCAATTAAAAACAAATATCATTTCAAATTCATCATAAAAATACATAAAAGTAATAAAAATACCATGATAAGGGTTAAATACTAACTTCAGTAGAAAAAGAAAATCACATGGGGGATCACTAGCCGCTATTCTTTTTGCTTTGTTACGAACAGCGGCCACCAGAAAGCTTGCCACCCCAAAAATTACCCAAGTACTACTTAACAATTGTAAATAATTAAGAGCAGACCTGACAAACCCAGCTTCTCTCAGTATTGGAACTAAAAACTGTTTCCTGATATCAGCATAATGTTCACAGAACATAATAAAATGCATTGTATCCTGATTAGAAAGGTTTTCACAACTACAGGAAATAGAGGATTCAGGTTTACCCCATACTGGGAAATAACCCAGAGTGAGATAAATTATGTTAAACCTGAATCTAATGAAAAGATGACGGTGAAAACGGATTGTGACAATCTTTAGGTAAGGCTCGATGAATAGTGAAGTGGAAAGAACATAATTGGCTCTAACACAGGGTTTCCTCAACTCCACTTCCTCCCATTCCAATGCCACGACGCACAAAAAGTTGTTCTTAATCCAGCTCACATCGTCCTTTCTTATTAACTCTGGAGAAGAATACAATTCTGGGCGCCCAAGTCATGAAAAACATCTCTTTAATATAGACTAACCAATTAATCTTCTTAACCTTCTCTAGTGCCATACAGTCTCTTAGACTAGTGTGGTTCAATGTAATCTCACTGTTCAGCCAGGTTTTTGCCCAACAAATTAATGGGGCCAAACGCAGTTGATCAGTGATATACCCCAAGCCTAGCTCAGAATGCACTGAAAAAGTAGGGGTAGATTGAGGGACCACTAATAGAGATCTTAAAAATTTATTTTCAACGATCTGTAGTTTATCCTGGGGTAAAAAAAAACCCACAGGGAAGCACCATAAGAGGCTATGGTCAGACATTTTGACTTATATACTGTTAAGAGGGCTTCCATGGGTCGGAACCCCAGCCGCTTTGCAAAGCCCAATAATGCAGAGGTTGATCTAGCTACAGAAATACATTTAGATTTCTGTTGGGGGCCCCAGGTGCCTTTCTCATAAAAAATGACTCCTAGGTATGTGAAAACCGGAACCCTAGAAACCTCCGCCCCATTACAGGTAAAACATTTTATTTTTTGGGCCCTAGGGCATTTACCCACAACCATAACGTGCGACTTTTTATTGTTAACCTTTAGGTCTAGCAATCCCATGAACTCCCCAAAGGCGTCCAGCAGACTCTGCAGCCCCCGACCGGTGCAGGCCAACAACACGGCGTCGTCAGCGTAAAGGAGGACTGGAACTACAGAGTCTCCTACTCGCGGGACATCTAATGAAGCCCCCTCCAACGATTTATCCAATGCATTAATATATAACGTGAACAAAAGAGGCGCCAGGATACAACCCTGCCTAACATCCCGCTTGGAATTAAAATAACTGGTACAGCCTCCCTCCTTATTAACCCTAATCGTAGCTAAAAGATCTTGGTGAAGGGCCGCTAAAAAATTAACTAGGGATGGGTCTAACCCTAAATTCAATAAGATAGTCCAAAGTTTTTCCCGATTTACCAGGTCGAATGCCGATGATAAGTCCATGAAGCCCATATAGAGCATTCTATCCTTTGCCTGAGTATATTTACTTATTAGCAAGTGCAGGTTTAAACACTGGTCTAGGGTGCCCCTCTTTGCACGGAACCCATATTGAAGATTAGAGAGGACCCCTCTCTCCTCCAGACAGTCACTGAGTCTGTGCAGAATGACTCTGCCGAAGATTTTAACGGCAGAGTCAATCAGGGAAATAGGTCTGTAGCAGTAGGGGTCACTCCTCAGGCCCTTTTTAAAAATGGGAATTATAATAGAGGTCGCCCATAATAACGGAAACCCACTAATGCTTGAGGCATTAAAAACATTTTGTTAGGATCTTAGCCCAAAATTTTGGTAGGGTCCCATAAAAGGTCCGCGGGGACACCAACTGGGCCTGGGGCCTTGTTTTTGGACATCTCCTCTATCGCCCTTTGAACCTCATCCAGAACAAATTGTAGTGATGGGACTGAATTTAATAGTGCCCCGCCCTGCTCAGTCAATGCACCCCCCTCACTATCATAGATCTTACTAAAATGTTTGAGCCATTCATCATCAGGGATAACACAGTCTAAAACTGAATTATCTTGGCCAGAAAAAAAGGGGTGGTTGATGGTAGCCCAGAATTTGCTGCTATCCCTTAAAACATCAGCTGACAGGAGGTTGTCCCAGGCCTCGGTTTTGATGGCCTTTTTCCGGTTGGCAATCGCTAACTTATAGTTCTTCCTCAAGCCAGCAACTAGATCTCGATCTCTAGGTTTTTGTTTTAAGGCTTGTAATAAGGCCTCATGTGCCTTTGAGCAATTACCGTCAAACCACCTAGGTGAATTAACAGCGTTTCGTTCGTTTTTTACCTTCAAATCCTGGTTAATTTGAGTGCAAATGGCTACGTAGGCCCTAATAATTTTGCTGCCTAAGGCAGAACTATCTAGGCAGACTGCAACTTCCACATCTACCTTGGCCAAGAGAGCCTCCATAAATGTAGCTGAGACCACCCTAGTCCACTTAAGCCTCCTCCCTTGGTCCTTGGGGGTTAGGGCATTATTAACCGCAGAGCTAACCACCCTATTTGTAGTTACATACCCCAAGTCCAAGGCCAAAACTAATGGATTATGATCACTATGGGCTGAGACTACTACCTCATAGAGGGAAGCCTTCATCAATACCCAGGCTGAGACAAAGATAAGTCAATTACAGTATCTGAGTCTCTGCCTTTCAAATGTTGGGACCGTTTCCTTCCCCCAATGACCATCTACCTCAAAGAGGTTCATTTTAGCTAATCGATCCTCCAAAGCCTCGCCCTGTGGGGTATGTTCGAGATGCGTAGTGATAGAGCCCGGGGGACCTAGATGATGGTCCGCAAGGCAATCCCAGCTACATGGATGGATAATAAAATCTCCCATTAATATGATTTTGAATAAAGTGTTATGTGTTGATTCTTAATTATCTAAAATTTCCGCCAGAGAACTTAAATGTTGGTTCCGCAGATCCTTCTCATAGGCATTATAAAAATTGATCACGGAACTGCCTTCACAAAGAAATAGGAATTCCCATCCAGGCAGAAGCTATTTACTGTGTCCCAGGTCTCTTGTAAAGCAATGATATCATATTGTTTTACAAATTGTAACCAATTATCGTTGGAGCTTTTTTGTCTGAGACCCGCCACATTCCAACTAAGAATTTCACAAGTAGAGACTTGCCCCATCACCCTAGTAGGTTCAGCTAGATGTTCATCTGTGTGCAACAGTCAATCGTTAGCGTGCATACTGGATAAAGGACTGAACATGTTTGCCAAAACTAGATCGGATGACCCTAGAGTGGGGGGACTAGAAGAAGATTGAGCACAGCCCTCCACTCTCTGGGTTGTCTGTCGACCAAAATTGTTGTTATGTGATGTCACTTGGGCGTGGGGTTGTCCAGTTAGTTTAATTTCCTGTACATGAGATGCTCTCCGTAAAGTGGCTGCTGGAGGATAAAAGTAGCCCAGGGGAAGTGGTCTAATTCCTTGACCCCCAATATCCGAGGCATCCCAAAATAAACTTTCTGCAACATTTGGTCTGTTAAAATTAACCACCACACAGTCCCCAGCTATGCACTTATTGCGCTTCCCCACCCAACCGACGCGTCTTACCATATTGATATGGGAAGAAATGTCTACGCCCCCACTGCTGAGCTCGGTACACCAGGTTTTAGCCTTCCCCATAAGGTCTTGTACCGACTCAGCCATAACATTGTTTAGAAGGGGCTGGTGTTCCTTCGGACAGCGAGTCCCGTGCGCTGCTCCCGCTGCCCTGCCGCTCTCTGAAAGGGTCCTGGAGGTCTCTGTGGCACTGCGTCTCCCCTACGTTAGCTCTTTCAGTCCAGCGGATGCTCCCCGTCCTCCCCTGCAAAGCTCTGAAGCTTAATGTCTAATTGAACCATGCATAATTTATACATTTCACTGGGAGGGTTGTCTTCTCCTGGGGTTAAACAGGCACTAGGAGAACTGACAGAATAGCAAACAACTGTTTTGTCATTTTAGTAGTAAGAAAGAATAATGCTTTTTACATAACCTTGTCCAGTTTAATTTTGTTGGGAAATTGTATTACTACTTCTGCTTGAGGTTGAAGCTCTTCCTCAAACAGCAAACAATAAAACTTTAAGACGTTTCCTCTAAAATCCTGTGATGTCTTTATTACTACATTAGATTCAATACAAACAGTAGCTCCACATTTCTAATTTCTATTTTGGGTTTTCCACAATTTTACCTACTAGCATTTTACCTATCTTATAATGTATTTCAAATACTTTTTCAAACACGTCTTCTTTTTGATGATCTCCCTATTGGTACTAACTTACCTTACTGCTTCATCATCTGAGAAGGACTTTGGCCATGAGGGCTCACTAGTTAATTCTGATTGAGACTGTGTTCAACTGGTTTTGGTCACACTGTATTTTATTTACTCTTTTATGCATTTAGACACTGCTAGTGAAATCAGTAGGACTTTCAAATAGACCTTAAATGCATCCCACACTATGCAGACCATTCATTATCATGGATTAATTCGCTGATTCCCTTGTTGATAGATTTGAAGTTAGATTGGGTTCATTTAAATGGACATGTCCACTCTCCAACATGTGTATTGACCAGGTGTTTGGGGTGACCTTTGCATAAATCTACAGACCACATGGATGGGAGACTGATCAGAAAGGAACTGCTGCTAAAATATCTCAGTCCACCCAAGTTCTGTGTCGAAAGAAATACAAAAAGCTCTAAACAAGCCTGAATATTGATCTAGCACTTTTGAAATATGCAAAATGTGCAATGTGAAAATTATTTATGATAATGAGTGTTTTTAATGATACATGGCGCCGTAACCGAATAACTGATGATATTGCACTTGGAAAGAGTTTCCTTTTTTTTTTTACAAATTTTTATTGAGAATTTGAAATTGGTACAAAAATAGCCATAAACATCTTATCATACATTATTATGACTGGCGATATTAAAAATATAAAACCACAATACACATAAATAGATTGCACCTATATATACTCGTTTATCACTGCACCCGTGCATCTCTCCAGGTTTTCAAGGGTGCCCATATATATAGCCCCAGCTCGCATGTTTTTCTGCCCCTGGATTCATATAAGGCAGACTCTATCTTATGTATACCCAAGAGTCTAGTCAACCACATCTGGAAAGACGGGGCGACCGTATCCTTCCATGCAGCTGATATGAGAATACAAAAGATTGCCACCGATATAAATACAAAAGCTTTTGTCTCTATCTTTAGGCCCAGCTTACTTTCGCTTCCTAGGATCATTAAGGTTGGGGATAGACTGATCTTAACGCCTAGCAACCCCTCCCAGAATGTCTCGATTTCCCTTTTGATTATACTTAACTTATCGCACTGATGAAACATGTGTAGGAGATCAGCCGGGCCTTCCGAGCATCTGGGACACCTATTATCTTCCCTTTTGCCCCATTCAAACAGTTTAGAGGGTGTGTAGTAAAGATTAAGTAGCGTTTTGAAGTGTTGCGCTTTTGGATTTGAGGAGCGTAGAATCCTTTTATCTAGTTTTAAAGCTATATCCAGGTCTACGTCTGGATCTCCTAATTTTGCGGCCAAGGAAACTTCATTTTTTTCCAGATCATCTTGGATCTCAGACATTAAAGTTTTATAAATGATTTTGATCCTGCTGCCTCCTTTTAACAAGTATTCCAGTATGCTACACCTATTACCGGAGTCAATCCGGGGACTCTTAGCTTTTAGTGTTTGGGAGACCTGAGCATACTTAAAACCTTGATTACTAGGTATATTATATCTCTGCTGTAAATCCTCGAGGCTTCTCACATCTTCCCCCACCATAATATCTCCCACTGTCCAGATTCCCTGCTGCTCCTAATATTTCCACATGCCAGCAGTGCTTAGATTTAGAAAGAGCCCTGACTTCCACAAAGGTGTATGATAGTTGATCTTTGGGATTACTAATAGCTTTTGCATTGATTTCCAAGACCCCCAGACGCTGTCCATTAACTTGTATCGCATTTTCTTAAAATACCACTGCTCCGTCTTTCTCAGTAAGAACCCTGTCGCCTCCCTCCCTAATATTAATTCATATATTGAGGGGGGCTTTCATTGCTATGTGGAAGATATGGTTCATTTGTAGAAGGATCAAATAAAATTGCCATTTGAGTTAGCATACAGGCCCAGTGATAATATCTCACATTAGGGATTCCCAGACCTCCCAATTCCTGCGGAAGGGATATAAATTTTAAAGAGCGTCTAACCTTACCATATTGCCAAAAGAAATTCATAAATATGGCTTCTATTGATTTAATCAGTTTCTCATCTATTACAAATAGAACAGCGTGAAACATGTAAAGGATTTTAGGAAAGGATTTTGATTTTCAGGATTTTAGATCCCCCTATTAATGACAGGTGTAGTGTGTCCATTCTTTTAAGTTCTACCTCAATTTATTTTAACACAGGGGTAAAATTATCCCTGATAATGAGTTCAGGCGCCGCATTAATCATTATTCCCAGGTATACTGCTGAGTTTACATATCTCAGATCTGATTTAACAATATCCTGGGTACAGATTACCTGGGTTTTCCCCTCATTTAAGTGATATCCTGAGTACCTCCCGAATACCTTTGTAATTTCGACAAGTGCAGGTAAGGCTGAGTCTGGTTCCACAGAGATAACTGCCAGGTCATCGGCGTATGCTAATATTTTGATCTCAAATCCATTTGTGATGACAGGTTTTATCGCTGCGTTGCCTAATATCTGCTTTATTAGTGGGTATATATAGAGCACGAACAAGATGGGTGAGCAGGGACATCTCTGCCTTGTCCCCTTTTTTATGTAGATTTTATCCAAGCTTTCACCCATCAGCTGAACCTTGGCAACTGGATCAGAGTACATGGCTTTAATAGCAGTCTGAATTCTTGGTCCGAACCCTCTTCCCTCCAGTACCCCCCACAGATATTTCCGACTAACGCGGTTAAACGATTTCTCCGCATTGAGGAGGATCATTGCCATCCCCCCCCCCTGGCAGCATGGAAATCTAATATGGATATTGCACGTCTTATATGGTCAGTAGTTCCCCGACCTGAAATGAAGCCATGCTGCCAAGGGGAGACCAGACCCCCAATGATCCTCCCCAATCGGTTAGCCAGGATTTTAGCACAGATTTTATTATCCGCGTTTATAAGTGAAATAGGCCTGTAGGACCCGGAATTTTCTTTTGGCTTCCCTTTCTTGTGGAATACCACTATGTTTGTATCCTTCCATGTTTCGGGTATTTTGCCCGTATTCATTATCCCAATAAATAGGTCTAAAAACATTGGGGCTACCTCACCTGAAACACATCTATAAACTTCTAATGGGATGCCATCAGGCCCTGCTGCCTTGCCAGGTGCTAGCTCTTGTAGTGCTTCCAGTACTTCACTAATTATTAGGTCTTTTTTCAATATTTCCCTTTCCATCCCATCCAGTTTAGTGCCTTCCTCACCATATTCCCCCTGTGGCATCTCTGCAGCTGACTCTTCCCGATATAATGTTTAGTTATAGTTTTTAAACACATTTAAAATATCCTGAGGTTCAACATAATCCTGACCGTTCTCATGAATACTAGATATTACATTTTTAGTAATAGCCTGTCTGATCCGGAGCGCGAGCGCCCTACCAGCCTGCTCTCCTGTATCATATATCCTGCCTCTATAAGCTTGATATTCGGAGGCAGCCTTTTTAGCCATTTGTTTATGTATTTCTGCATTAATGGAGCTAATTCTTGATTGACTTTCCTTCCCTTCTTTTCCTTGCAGGATATCTTTGCCATGTTGCTCTTCTGCCCCTACCAGTTGACCTAACAACTGCTCCTTTTCTGCCAGAATCTTTTTCCTGAGCTGGGCAGTATAGCTGATGGTCTTGCCCCTGAGTGCTGCCTTGATCGCGTCCCATACACTATTTCTGGGCGTGCTGAACCTATTTGCATCAAAAAAATCCCCGGGTCCAATTCTTCATATACTCCACATATAAACTATCCGCTATTTCCTATCAAAAGTCCAGACCCTATGCTTTCTTGCTGGCATTAAGAAGTCATAAGTCAAAACTAATGGACTATGATCTGATAAAAATGTTGTTAACTTCCGGATATTCACCTTACTTAGTTCTGTGGACGATGTCAAAAAATAATCCAATTTCATGTACTTCTGAAATGGGTTTGAAAAATAAGTAAACCCAGGATTACCGGGCTCCTTGTTCCCCCACACATCTGTTAGCCCATGTGATTGCATCATGGAACGGAGAGCCCGGAATACCCTTGGCTTCCGGCCCAAGTACAGAATTTTCTTCATGAGGTCAGCTGATATATTTAAATCTCCACATACCACAACAGGGGTAGGCCATCCAATCAGTTCCTTCTCTAAAAATTCAAAGACCTCCAGGTCGTCTTGATTAGAACCGTTTATCCCACAAATTGTGATGGCAATACTCATTTCAACCAGTGCCCATCTCCCTAGTTTATCGGCCCTTGAGCGCATTATGCCCCCAAGTCCCACCTTCCCTAGAATAGCCACCCCTCATACTGTAGAGGTCTGAGAGGAACAGGACAAAATATCATAACCTCTTAGATTTAACAGCTGTTTTTTTGCCCAGGGCAAATGCGTTTCTTGTAAACATAAAACATCTATATGCTCTGAGTTAACAAACTCGGCCAATCTGCGCCTTTTTTTCCAGTCATTTAGACCCCCCCGATATTCAAAGAGCATACACTAAGATTCGTCATTCTTCTGTTTACAACATTCCTTCTTTTTTCGCACCGGAAGCTGAGTGAAAAAATCATACACAACCCATATAACACTATTCACCTCCAAGAATTAGACTGATTTGCACCAAAAATTCTCTTTTTTAGACTTTAGCCCCCCTCCTTACCCCCCTACTACTCTTGCTCCCCACTAGACCCCTCCGGCACCCCACCCCACTGCCCTCCTCCCCTTCCCACCCCCTGCTCCCTCTCTTGTGAAGCGCTTAGACCTTGGTCTGTGCTTGTGATGCTTGCAGCAGTAGCAGTGCGGACTTCCTTACCCAGTTACATTTTATCCTACCAGTACCCCTTTTTCCACACCCTAGAATCAGTACACACACATATGTGGCAAAAACAAACCCCTATTCCCTCCCTAGCTCAAACCAGAAGAGAAACTCCCTAGCTACACAGGGAGTCTAGATATTCTTGTGCCTTCACTTCTGATGAAAAATACTGTGTCCGTCCTTCATTTATTATCTTGAGTTGCGCCGGATTAATGAGGTATACTTGAATGTTCTTGTCCTGGAAGGGTTTAATCAATTGCCTCAACCTCCAGCGTCTCTCAACCGTTGTATGGCAATAGTCCGGCCGGACAAAAAACGTGACTCCACCACTAGACCTTCTTGCATCTGGTCTTGCTTTTTCAGCTATAGCCTGCCGTAGGATGAAGTTCCCCAAAAAGATTAGGATCGCTCTTGGCTTATGTCCTCCTCTTGAATCGTGACGTATTTTAAAAGGGGCACGGTGTGCCCTCTGAATTTCTACCGACCAGTTCCAGTCCGAAAGATCAGGGAAGGCCGACTCAAATAACTTTATCATATAGGCTCTGACATCTGCCCCCTCCACTCCCTCTGGCAGTCCCAGCACCCTGAGATTATTTCTTCTGAGCCTGTTTTCCATGTCCTCCAGCTTCCACTGGATATCGATGACCTGCGTTGCAGCCGCCTCTGATTCTGTCGCGACGATCCTCTCTTCGAGATTTGAGACCCTATCTCCCACATTGACGCAGGCTTTAGACAATTTCCTTACCATGCCCTGCATTTTCCCCATCGCTGCTTGAGATTTGTGGCTGTCCTGGCGTGCTTCCTCCCTGTGGGCGAGGATTGCCTGATGAATCACTTCAAGGAGCGGGGGGTGAGTCATTGGAATCTCAACGTTAGTATTAGGACTACCCTGTAATGGCATAGAGGATGAATGATCCCAGCTTAAGTCTTGTATCGGTTGCTCATGTATATTTAATCGGGCATTTTGGTCTTATAGCTGTTTCCAGGTGTTCATGTTCGATATCACTCTCTGATTCAAAGTTACTATCCCCCAGGAATGAGCTCTGTTCTTCTTCTTCCGACCATTTTGCCCCTTCTGAGATGGAAAAAAGGCATTCACTAGGATCCTTGTCTTTTTCAAAGTCCGTCTCGTCCTTTTCTTTCTCTATTCCGCTCGATGATGCCGCGGAGGGGCAGAGTGTTTCAGTCTCACCCCCTCCCAGGATTCTGCCACAGTCTGTTTGAACTGGTTTCCCGACTTCTAGATCAGCCATATCAGTCTCACTCTGAGGGATGGGGCTGTTTTCTCTTATGACCCCCGACTCAGCTAGTCTCAGCCCGCTGCCCCCCAGCCTTCCACCTTCTGCCTCATTGCCAATAGGAGTGAATTCTATGGGCCCTTCAAGCTAACTGACAGTGCCTCTGAATCTGCCATTATAGGGATTTCCTGGATGGCCTGAGCTTGGGCCTCATCCAACCCTGTCCCCAGTATCTTCAGTGTTTGTGTCGCGGGCGTAGCTGCCTCTGCCTCGCTGACAGCCTTCATGCCTTTGTCCCTGCCACTTCGCTAGAGCAGCTCCGCAATCGATGCTGTCGCCTGGCGAGTCCGGACTGCGGCATGCTTTCCTTTCTTTGCCGGCTCCGGAGGAGGTGTCCGCAGTTAATGAGGCATCTCACCCTTGCTCTCCACGCCACTTTGCTCCGCCGCATCCACCTTCTTTCAGGCCGCCGCGACTGCCTTTGCCGCTGCACCAGTCATCGCCTTTGGCGACATGCCGCTCTCACTCCGCTTGCTCTGCCTGCTCCGTCCTCCCTCTCCCCTGTGCCGGAGCCAGAGAGATACAGAAGGAAGGAAGCCACTGGACAGTCGCCTCAGCCGTAGCTTGTACTCTGCAAAACTCGGCGTCCTTGTTACAAACAAACGGCAGGTAATCTGAAGCAATATTAAATCTTTATGATGCCATCCGTCGAGAGTGCTGAAGTTTTCGCCACCACAAGGGGTGTTAATTGCACCAGTGTCCTCACTGCTAATACTGCAGTCGATCACTACCCGGTCGCCATCTTGCCTCCTACTTTAGCTCAGTTTTTTAGATCCATCATTAAACAGGAAAAGCCGCACTTGGAAAGAGTTTCCTATGTCAATTAGCAGTGTAAAATATGGGAAACATCCTTTACAACGCAACTTTTACCACGCAGTGCTTTTACATCGCAACTTTTACAACGCAAACCATTACAACGCATTGCGCTGGGGGGCGCTCTAGGATAGGGAATAGATTTAATTTACTATCCAACACCTTCCCTAGTGTCCACGGGGACTGGAGTTGGAATAGTAAATTAAACTATTCACTATCCAGCACACCAAAGCGCTATGCGTTGTAATGGTATGCGTTGTAAAAACTGCGATGTAAAAGCATGCGATGTAAAAGCATGCGTTGTAATGTCATACATCCGTAAAATATTGCTATTAATAGTTATGCCACATTTGCAGGTTATGCACCAATATTTTTAAAATGAATGCAGTGTGTAGTGTTCTACTCAAGTTGCTCCTGCTCATTCCCCCTTCCTATCACTGTCCCACTGCAAAGCCATTTCTCCCTTTGTTTCCTTAGAGCATCGCGTGAATGACGTAAATATATTCGAAATATACAGCAATCTTAGGAAGAATGAAGCTTACATCGTGTGTTCAAAGTATAATTTTCAAGGACTTCTACTGGAAGTGTTATTGTAGCTTGCTAATTCTATGAGCTATTGTTGAAAAAACGTTTCATTTGTATTGTACATCTCCAGAATGCAGTTGAAGTAGAATATTTCTCCTACCTTAATAAATGGGTTTGTGCTAAGGATTTAGAAAAATACCTTTTTTTTCTAGTTTGCCAAAGCGACCCCATCCATGATCATACCATTCTGAATTAGAAGAATCTATTAATAGCTTCTGTGACTTGAGTATAAAACCTTTGGGTGTTTGTTTTTCATGAGATTCTTTTGCTATTTTCCTCACAGGTGAATGGGCATGCTCCTCCTTTGTTCTTAAACTTGCTGTCAGTACTCTTTATGTTTGAAACTTAGAATTTTTATTTAGGATCTACCTGTCTAGGGATTATTAGGTTTGCATTTATCTATATTTCTGTAATTGTGGCTTCATGGCAATTCATGCATTTTTCTCTGTGCTACAATTTGATTATTGTGTGATAAATTCACCTTTTGCCTTATCTTTGATCTTGACTGCACTTTTGCTAACTAAAACTGTAATTTTCTTTTGCACTAAAACGCTATATTTGCACTGCCTTTTTGCACAGAATGAAATGAAATGTACAGTGATTTTAATGGGTCTAGTTGTGCTGCACTTTTAAAACAGTCAGGGAATACTGTGACTGCCTTATTTTAGACATTTTTAATGTGTTTAGCGAGTACTGATCTCAGGTCTACCACGGCTCGCACCTGCGCCATTTGAATGGAGAGAGTTGGTCACTACACTCACTTGCAGAGCAGAGCATTCTCGGTCGCCATTTTGCAGCTGTCAGCGCTCTAGTCATCTCAACCACTTCGCAGAAAGGAGTACTTAAACTCCGGGGTGTTCAGCAGACGCGCACAGCGGCGTGCTGCTGGCGTGCCAAAGACACGCCTAAGGCAAGCCCGTCTACGCCTGTCCGCACCCGGGAAGCACTCAGCGCCAGCCGTGCTGTCGGTTTTGGGTCAGGAATGGCAACTCTGCTCTCTTATACCAGAGGTGAGCTCCTTGGTGCACTCCACCGGAGTCAGAAAAGTTCAGGGCCGCGGCTGAGAGGCTCCCAGGGCACCGGGGATCAGACCTATCCAAATTGTAAATTAAAACTAACTGACTTAAAAGTCAAATGTCTCTCTGGCGAGTCTGCTCTGGATAGTCAGAATGGCCCTCAGGCGTGAATATGGAGGGACCTCATTAACCATAAGACACAAACACCTCAAAGACTATTATGTGCATTGTAAATGCACGTTCACTGATTAAACACAAGCACGAATTAGGCCTTTTTGTTAATTTCAACGATCTAGACCTTATTTTTGTCACAGAAACCTGGGCAGATGAATCCTCAGGCCCAGACATGGCGATAGCAATCCCACCTGGATTTGCAATGGCTAGGAAAGACCGTGTTGGCAGAAAGGGAGGGGGGCTGGCGATAATTTATAAGGATTATTTGAAAGCATCTTTTAAAATGATTCCCACAGATTCACAGGTAGAGGTGCTCTCTTTTAAGATAGCAGCCAATCATGTCCTCTTGTTCAATGTGCTACTAGTTTACAGGCCGCCGGGGCCCAGAAATCATTTTCTTCTGACCATGGGCGATCTTTTGGAATATAAAGTTCACTCTTAAAATGTCACCATTTTGGCAGATTTTAATTTTCATCTAGATATTGTCTCGAACAAAGATTCACAGTCCTTGATGGACCTAGTGACAGGCGCAGGTCAAGAACTGATGGTAATATGGCATACTCATACCGCGGGCCATCTCCTGGACGCTGTTTTTTCCGGTTGTCCTCTGCCTAAATTCAACAGCAACCTGCAATTGCCATGGTCAGAATACTTGGCAGTTATGCTAACCCTCGATCTACCGCCTGTAACATGCTCCAAACATGGGCATGCAAGCAGTGCAAAAGGCTGCTTGTGGCAGCGGTTCGATAAAAACGCCTTCACTGTTTAACTAAATCAAAGAAAGCCATGTCTTCCTACAGATTCAGAAACTGTATCTCTACACTATCATAACTGGATTTCAACAGCAGTTCCTATAACTATCCCACAGAGAACTGGTAAAGCTAGCAGGACTGCACCCACGGAACTGTGGTTTTCCGATGAACTAAGATCATTAAGGAGACTTTGTCGTAGCCAAGAAAGGTGCTGGTGCAAATGTTATTATCTTAAGGAAAAAGACAAATATAAGTCAAGACTGGCACAAAATAAAGAATTGATAAAAAAACACTAAAACCAGATATTGCTCAGAAAAAATAGAAGGGGCACAGAACAATTCTAAGGAGCTATATGCTACATTTTTTAAACTTAGCCATTTACAGGAGATTGGTCAAACTACAGCAGATCAAGCGGTCTGTGACAATTTGGCATCATACTTTTGTGACTAAGTCTCTGTTATTTATAATACATTCATGACCCATTTGGTTAACGCTCCAACTGTTCAAGCCCCACGAACTGTGAGGGAAAAGTCATGTTTGATCGCATCCCACCCTGTTTTTTAAATTTGACATAAATGAACTAACCGATAAGATTCTGGTAGCAACTAGGTCAGAATCCCAACTGGACCCCTGTCCTCCGAAAATAAGCCATATGTTAGTCGAGACATTCGCCTTCCCTCTCACGGAGGTCTTAAATACCGACCATTGAAACTGCAACTTTTCCCTCACTGTGGAAAAAGACATCCATTCTACCTTTATTAAAAAAAGTCCAATTTAGACAAAACTGATGTAGGAAACTACCGTCCCATCTCCCGCCTACCCCTACCGGCAAAGATCCTGGAAAAAAACATGAATCAGGAACTAGGGGCTAGATGTAGGTAAATCATTTTTACCGATTCTAAAATACAGAATTTTACCGATTCAGTATTTTAGAATCGGTAAATCTGATGTAGGTACATTTTCGGTATTTTTTACCGAATCGGTAAGATTCTGTAATTACTGAATCAGTATTTACCGATTTGGTAATTGCCATTCATTCCTATCGGCCTGAAGGCCCATAGGAATGAATGTCAATTACCGAAGTACCGATTCGGTAAATACCGAATAATTCAAGGGTGGCAGGGTGTCACTTTGACACCCTGTTGCACCCCTGATTAGGGCTTGTGTGCCACATGGCACAGGTGTACATGCACAGATTTGCATATACACAGGTATTCAATATTTACCACCAACTAATAGTTGGTGGTAAATAACGAATCCTTAAAGCCCTGTGACACTGTTTACAGTGCCACCTACATCTTAAAATACAGATTCGGTAATTTTACCAAATCGGTAATTTTACCGATTCGGTAAATTTACAGATTCGGTAAAATTACCGATTCGGTAAAATTACCGAATCTGTATTTTAAGATGCCCTACATCTCAGTATCCAAATACCGGTCGGTAACGGCCGAAAATACCAATTTTCGGCCGTTACCGACCGGTATTTGGATACCTAGATCTGGCCCCTAGGTGTCTTTATTGAGAATAATCAAGTCCTACACCCTACTCAGTATCGGTTTAGACAACAACATAGTATTGATCTTGCCTTACTTACCACCACCGAAGAAATCAGAATGGCAGTTGACAAAGGAGGATCGGCAGCTTTGATACTGCTAGATCTGTCAGCTGCCTTTGACACAGTACACCGCATCATTTTAGTCCCCACCCTTTTCAACATTTATGTTACTCCCCTGGCTCGTATGATCAAAAAACATGGTTTTGAATTGGTCTCATACGCAGATGACACACAGAATATTATTTCTATCTCAAGCAAAAAGAAGGACACTGCACTAAAATGTAAGGATTGCATGGGAAGTGTCAGTGAATGGATGGCCGAAAACTGCCTTAAATTAAATTCAAATAAAACAGAGGTCTTACTTTTTGGAAAGGACACCACATTATGGTCCGCAGACTGTTGGCCATCAGAATTGGGAGCTGTCCCCGCCTCACCAGCCAAAGCTGAAAATCTTGGAGTTATTACGGACCCCACCCTCTCCTTCTCCCTGCACATAAAAATGCTCAGTCATCTGTCTATTTCACCTTGAAAATCCTAAGGAAGGTGCTCCCCTTCATTCCAACAAACCTACAGAAAACTGTGGTGTCACTCTTAGTGCTGTCAAAACTCGATTATTGCAATGTGTTTCTGGTAGGAGTAAAGAAATTGGTTCTAGCTAAGCTACATGTACTCCAGAACTCCGCCGCAAGATTGCTGTACGGACTAGCCAAACATACATCAGCAAAACATGCCCTTAACACTCTACACTGGCTACCTATGGAAAGGCGCATAATGTTTAAGGCCTTGAGTATTGCCTTTAAGGCATTACAAAACTCAGGTCCTAGCTACCTGAGTAAGCACTTTAAATGGTATATCCCCCGACGAACACTTTGGTCGACCTCACTGAAGTTAATGGCCGAGCTCACGTTCCTTCTTCAGAGATGGGGTGGGAAAAGTTGTTTTGGCATTACGACAAGATGGTGGAATAAGCTACCATTTGGTTTGAGAAATACCTCTGATCTGCTACTCTTCAGGAAGGGTCTAAAGACACGGCTCTTTACCATGTAACCCCGCGTAAGGTCTGGGATTATGACAGTCAACGTTCACCACATGTCGATTCTTCAAGCGCCTTGATGCCTCCGGTTAGATGTGTGCTATATGAATATTTAAATAAACAAACTCATTTCTTTATGCTTCCAATATTTTATTCTGTTTACTTCTGCTAATTGTGCTTTCCTAATGAGAAGTGTAGTCTCTAACCGCTAGCTCAACTAGATCAATTGGAGCTGAAATAGCTGGTAAATTATCAGGATGATTAAATATTGGTGTTCAAATCCTTATTGGGGTCCACTTCAATACGCTTATACTTTTTAATTAAATATTTTTATGGAGATACCTTTGCACCACTTTCTAAACATCAATTAAGCAAAAATTAGACTCTATGGGCCACATGTATCAAACAATTTTACCCATTCTTTGCCTATGGGAAAATGTGTTCATACACCTGGCTCTATGTTCCTTTCATAATGGCCCCCTATCAAGAAATATTGGACCTTTTGAGGAATTCTAAAACGTGTTTAATGGATTTATCTCAATGTTAAAGTCACCACTAATGATGAATGGAAAATGAAGCGTTGTAAAGTCTAGCATCAGGTTTTCCAAGGGATGCAGGTCATCTGTTACAGGAAATTAGTCTGTCTAAATCTGGATTTCAGCCAGTATATTTTTCCTCCTCCTGACTCCATCCTATAGCACCTGGTTCACTAGAACATGACAATGGTTTACTTGTTTTGTAGGACACCCTCTCTTTGTCAGTTTAACAATTATGGAAGCCCTGGGCAAGAAATATGATGGGACCCCTGTTTAGAAAAAAATTACAATGTATTGCCAATTTATTGCTCATTCAGTCCTACCTTGCCTAACAATATTGAATCATACTTTACAAATTAAATGAACAATCACTTTTCACAGTGAGCCCTGTGGAAGGTGGTGGCCCTGGGCCATTGTCCACTTTGCCCATGCCTTAAAACATCTCTGAACCCTTACCCCTCTCCTTGGCCAAGACATTGGCATTTTGATAAATTACATCTTGTACTCAATGTTTATTTTCAGTTTCCCTACACAATATCATAAGAGGAGGATCAAGGTGACTCTCTTGTATCATTGCAAGCATTTTTTTGTTCAAAAAGAATCTGAATCTTAATCAGTTGCTCCTTTTTCTTTGTTGACAACCCATTGGCATTTTCTGAGATCATTTTCAAACTAGCCATGTAATAAATATAAAATCTGCTAAGCCTTTTTCTATTGATATCAGTAATTTGCCTTTGTTCTTGTAACCATTCTATATTTTTCTGTTTTTGTTTTATTAGCATACTACAACAATATGTGCAACATGTGCTAGTGCATTAAGGCAGGGAACCTTGGAAGTGGCCCCCTCAGGGCTCCCAAGCGACTTTCCCACTTTCGCAGTCCTTGACTTCATATTGCCAGCAATGCAGGCAATGTTCGATGTAGTAACTGTTATCTTCCTTTGCTCCTTAACCTACTTTGCGACAATAGGGCTAATAGGTTTGATGTGACTATTGTCGTTTGATGAATTTAAGCTAGGGGGAAGTGCTTGGTATGAGAATCAATCTTGAGAGTCCAAGTGAGAGAGGGTAGAGAAGCTATTATTAATTGGTACCTGTTGGGGGACCTGCTGGGGCACCTATTGGGGAAGGACCTGATGAGGGAAAATAGAAAAGACGGTAGGGACAGGGCCTGCAAAGGAAACCCAAGGGTAGGGCCTCAATAAGGGTGTGAGGTTGATTTGAAAAATTGATCTTAGGATGTCCTGGGTGACTAATCTGCTCGTAAAATTGATAACAATACCACACAGGTGATCAGGTTTTGGAGAAGGGGCCACCCAACCAACCCGCTGTATGACATTAATTTGCTGATGCAAACCTGCCTGTCTGTCTATTCTACTTTTAACCCAGTGTTCAACTTTATTCATAAGTTGGGCATGATCATCCCTTGTGTCTTGACTTAATGGGGTGCACCCTTTCAGACCATCATATGTGGGATAGCTTGTGGAGGTATTTGCAAGGTCAGCAATAAAGGTAGGGAAGTAGACCCTACTGGATGAGCGCCCATTGAGTTTGAGGGTACACTTGACCCCTGCATACGGCCACCAAACCTTTTAAAATTGTTAACTTGGTATCTCATCTTGTTACTATCCTTGTCTCTAGCTATACATAGCCCCCTTGCTATTGGGTCAATTGGTCTCTCTGGAACATTTGTTACGCCCCCCCCTCAATTAAACAGGACCCCACTTGTGTAGGTTCATTTGTTGCCTGTTTTCCTGATAAGCCCATACCGCCTCTACCACCCCTAACACAAAACTCCTTCCTTGAGGCTGATTGAATCACATGGTTCCTTCCTCCATTCCCCAACAATTGCCATACTTCAGTTATTGCCTCTTCAATTTTGGCCAGTCTTGTTACTATAGGGGCCAAGGCTGAAGTGAGTAAAGAGGTGAGTAAGGGACAGAAAAGTGTGGGCATTTCATCAATCCAGGAGGCACCAAACCACCACCGCCACCCATCTGTGGAGGGTCCATATCTGTACCTATGGCTATATCTGTGTCCTCACTCAAAGGAGTTTCTCCTTGTGGCAAGTTCAGGCGGATTCTTTTCAATGTTATGTACCCCTCACCTCTTTTCCTCTTCCCTCCTCTTCCCTACTTGTGATTTCTTCTTCGCACCCATACCACCAATCTGTCCCATTGTCCATGTGTATTTAGCCTGATCCCCTGGAGTTGTCTTCAGGACAGTACCTGGGTTCAGAGTTTCAATTTCAGGATCACAGTTTCCAGTTTTACAGTTTCCAATAGCTGTACAGGTGGTGCTCAGTGTGTCTCTGCCTAACTCCTCCAATACACCAAGGGGTGAGGGAATTGGGCTAGAGGCAGAGGTGGAAGATAGGGTCAACCTACTTTTGGCCAATTCAATTTCCTTACTAGCACCCTTACTGCTCGATGGAGAAAACTATCCATTGTAGTGCAAGGGGATGTCTCCATGGGATTCGTCTTCTGCTTTCCCATAGCAAAGTTCTAACAACGTTGCTCTACCAATGGATAAAGGTGGGTTTTCTTTGACAAGGTGGGCAGGTAATATTTTCAGAAACAGAGCACAGTAGGGAAAAAGTTAAAAAAGTTGTGATGTCAGTTGGTCGAACACTTGGACACCAGAGTCCGCAGTTTCCAGTTTTACAGTTTCCAATAGCTATACAGGTGGTGCTCACTGTGTCTCTGCCTAACTCCTCCAATACACCAAGGGGTGAGGGAATTGGGCTAGAGGCAGAGGTGGAAGATAGGGTTAACCTCCTTTTGGCCAATTCAATTTCCTTACTTAGCACCCTTACTGCTCGATGGAGAAAACTATACATTGTAGTGCAAGGGATGTCTCCATGGGATTCGTCTTCTGCTTTCCCTTAGCAAAGTTCTAACAACGTTGCTCTACCAATGGATAAAGGTGGGTTTTCTTTGGCAAGGTGGGCAGGTAATATTTTCAGAAACAGAGCACAGGTAGGTAAAAAGTTTAAAAAGTGGTGATGTCAGTTGGTCGAACACTTGGACACCAGAGTCCACAGTACAGCGCAATGTGGCTGCAACAACAGTGGCAATAATAGTAGCAGCAACATTAAAGGTGTCCACTTACCTCCTCCCCCTGTTCTTGCTGACCGCTACCTCCACCCACCTTCACACACCAGATTGCAGAAATCACCAAGGTTACAGGAATGACAATGAAGATTGTGCATGGCCTGTAGGATCACTTCCTTCAATGCCACTCACAACTCAAAGATTGCCCAACTTGCTTGCTTACTTGGTCTGCAGGAATTAAGGTGAATTCTTAGCTTTGAACTCCAACCACCCTCAATCTTGTCTAATCTCCTGGAGACTCCTAATGACCAATTCCAATAACTACAGTAGCTGTTGCAGAGCGTACATTGCTACTGCTCTCCCCCTAACAGCAACAACAAATTGCAGAGGACTCATAGAAATGTGCTTTCATTTCTGGCTGCTACTCCACCTCTCTGGCTAGCTCACCACAGAACCCCCATCTATCGCCAGAAACGCGAATTGTCTGCTGCACCTCCGGCCTGCCTCCCTGCCGTACACTAATACCTGCATGTCTCTGTGAGCAGGTTGTGCACAGGGACGGTGGCTGAAAGGCAGCTGTAGCAGTTGCTGCGGCACCGGATAACTCTGTTTTTTAAGGTAATGCGAGGGCTCCGGTCAAGGTCAGGCTATGGGGAAGATCCTGGCTTTGCAACTTCCCCAGGAGCGGCATGCAAATGCCCCCAGGAGCCCTGAGTCTAAAGAGGATTAAAAGTTACATTTTGAAAGTTGGAAAGTTGAAAAGCTCTTCCCTGTTGGGCCACTGGAAAAAAAGCTGAAATGCCTAGCAGTTTCCACTAATGGCCTGTTCCCCCAGCATGTGGGTGGACACAAGCACAGTATCTGGAGGAGGGGTGACTCGTGAAGAAATATGTCATTTGTTTACTCAATATGACTAGTTAGCACCACTTTTTGCTTTTCTCAGTTGGTGCACAATTTAACATATGCAAATGATAAAATTCGAAATTAAACCCTGTAATATCACAGGTAAAATCATCTAGATTGCATTAATTTCATTAATTCTCCACACACATTACTATTCCAATGAGGATGGTTAGGAATCTTATAACAGGCGAGTGCATCATTTTAACTTTTTAATACATGTTGAAATAATATGTTGAAGATGGTTAATATATATGAACCTATATTATCCAAATAGATATGTTTTAATCTTTTCTGTAATTATCTTCATGGTTTTACAATAATAATAATTTCAGATTTTTAAAGCGCAACTTATCACTCCTAAGGGTATCCAGGTGCTGGTGGCCCTTGTGGAGAATAAGTGAGCGGTTACCCAGAGTCACATGATGCTGATCTGAGTAGCCGCCAGAAATTGAACTGTAACCCTCACGCTCTGGAGTCAGCCATTCTGGCTGCTGCATCTTACCTCTCCCTCTCCAACGATGCAGTAACTAAGGTCTCCTACATTTATTTCTCTTGTTTTTTCAATGTGAAGTTAGTTTATTCATAGGTTGGACAAAACATCTCATAATACGTTTATATGTCAAGCAAGAGTTAAGACATATTTTCAGCTGCATCAATCTGATGGTGAATTAAGCCATCACATAATTTTCTTATCTGTTGTCATATCTTACAATTCTTTAATCTTTTTTATATTTAGCCTAGACTCTTCTACAGGCTTCTTTCATCGTAGTATCTATTTGTCTGTCTTCCAATTCTATCTCAGCTCTTTTTCTGTTTACACCTCTTGTTTTATTTTTTGTTTACATATGTCCCTAAATCTTGAAGATGATTATCAAGATTACCATACATATAGCAATCATCAAAATGGGCTTCAATGTTTTCCTCAACAAACCAATTTCTAAATCTGCAAACCATTTACCTATAGAAGAACATCCTTTCCCTATTGACCCCAAGCACCATCAGCTTTAATATTTTTCAAATGTTTGTCAAGGTGTGTAATGTTGCTAATGTAGCCTTTCACGTTTTAACTTTTATCTGTAAGGAAAGTACAACACTGTTGCAACTTTAACATTCAACAGACTTTGCCTTCTATTGCAAGAAGAATGTCTAAAGCAAGACGGTTTTGAAGAACCATGGATGTCATAGCAATCATATCAGTATTGCTAAGAATCCACCAGCCTTGTCAGTAGCTAGTTTGTTTACTACTATAGAGAGCTTTTGTATTTTGTAAGAATTTAGTACCACTCCAAGAGATGGTATTATGGCGCCAAAAAATCTCCCATTATCTCACCAATACTCACACTTCTTTTAAGTATTTTCTGTGTCACTTTGTTGGTTTCATCAGATTAACCCACATAATAGATAGATTTTGGGGAAAACTATTCTCAAGTAGTTGGATCCTTACAATTTTTTACACAGCCTATAATAGCCATTTTTCCCACAAATTAAAAAAACTCAAGGAAATACAGGATCTACACCTCCCAGAAACAATACCCAATTTCCCACGACTTGAAATGTATGGTCAAATTCACTGGAACTAAGAAAGTTTGTATTAACTTCAGTTTTACGCCTTAATATACATAGCTTTCCTCTGTGTTGCCAATCTAAAGCTATTGCAGGTTGCTTTCCCACTACTCTAAGCTTCTGTTCCTTAATTACCTAAGATGGTATTTTTGAATGATTTGCAGCATTGGCCACAATATCTCCTTGTCTATCTTTTATTGATTCTATGAATTCCTGTTCTACCTTGTGTATTATACAAGTTAGGGTGTATCGATGTGCATAAGCTATGTCCAAGCTTTGTGTAGGCTTGAAGGATTCTCCCATCATTTCCGCTGTTTTAGTATCAGGTAAAGGATTTAAATATTTTCTCACAGGTACTTCCGTAAAGATTAGATCACAGAAGTAATACCCAAATTGTCCTTTGCCATTGAATAAACTTCTTAATGTACTACAAGAGAACCCATATCTCATAGGAAGGTGGTGAAGGTGGTGATAAGTCACTCCCTCTAATACTGATGTAGGCATCTGCATGCACACATAACAATCACGGACATCCTGTGGGCCCGATTCACAGAACTAACTTAAGACAAAATCCTAAACTTACTACTTTTGGTATTCACAGAAGTTAGGATTTTGTCTTTAGTTTGTCTTAAGACAAACTTAAGACAGACTTAAGACTTAAGTTTGTCTTAAGTCTGTCTTAAATTTGTCAACCACCAGCACATCCGAGACGGACACTGCATTTTCAAGAGGACATGGGACTCTGTGAGTATGAGCAGTGTGTACCCAATTCCGAAGACCACCACATCTAACAACAGTTGTGGTTACCAGAAACACCTGGAGTGGTCCACGCCAATAAGGTTCTAAGCATGACTTGCATACATGCTTCTTCAACAAGACCCAGCCTCCGGGACTTTGGACATGGCACTGCTCTTGTTGAGTTGGTGTTACACCTTTCCCAATCAGCTGAGATACAGAACACACCACATCAGCTAGTCCTTTACATTAATCAAGCAAGCACCAAGTCATCTGTTATATTCACGAATGCATTTGTTTGGACTGTCGGCTGCCTCATGGCCCTCCCCATTATTACTTCGTGTGAGGATAGTCCTGTCCACTTGTCTGGGATACTTCTCAAACACATTAACACAAGAGCCATAGCATCAGGCCATTTCAGAGAAGTCGAAGCACACACTTTTGCCAACCTAGATTTCAATGTTCCATTGATTTGTTCCATAAATCCAGAAGCATCTGGACGATAAGCACAACGGAGCTTCCGGTCAATTTGTAATGTTGCACATAGCATCTTCAAGACCTCATTATTAAAATGAGTCAGAAATCCAAAACACAATATCAGCTCCCTTAGCAAGCAATTTTGATACAGTTAAGCTACCATTTTGTCTTGTGGGATAACCTTCCACCCACCATAAAAAGATGTAAACGATCACAAAAACATATCTCAATCCATTGCACACAGGCATTTCAATGAAGTTAAGTAGCATACGATTGAAAGGACCTCCCAATCTTCCTAAATGACTCATTGTGACTGAAGTTCTTTTCCCTGCATTTTGTTGTTGTTACACCATACAGCGATGGCACAGGGTCTCTGAAACTGACCTACATCTTGGTTGAAACCGTGTTTGATGAAAGAGATGCATCTCAGTATCCCTCCCGATGTGTGCAGGAGCATTATAGTATCGCGCCATAGGAGGCTGGAAACCATCTCGTAACACAGGTCTTCCATCAGTGTGTACCCACACCACGTCTTCCTGTCTCCTAATGCAACCTGCTCGGATCCATACTTATTTCTCAGCTTCCGGTACTTCATCTTGCAATAACTTTACCTCCTCCAACGTATCTACAGTGGGTAACAACAATCTGCAATCTGTGACATCAGAATTCTCTCCCATCGGATCTCTATTGAAGGTGAAAGAATTAAATTCCTTTTGGAGTACAGTAAATAAAACATTCTGGGAAGTGACATCATCTTGAACAGGGCTGCGCCCTAAGAGAGTCAACTGGAGCGATTTCCAGAGTTGGACATCTGATTTAAGACGCAGCAGAGGTGACAGAAGATTTATTTCATAGAACCTGGAAAGTTCTTTAGAGATCCAAATCCCCAAGTACTTCAAACCGTCAGTCGCTTACGCTAGTCGAAAGCTCCGGGGCAGTGAGGGCCTATTTCCACTAAGGATGTAAAATACAGACTTAGACCAGTTGATCGTGTATCCTGCAAACCTGCCGAACACACAAAATATATCCATGACCACATTAAGGGATGCCGCTGGGGAGGCCAAGGAAAACAGGATGTCATCCACGTACAATGAAATGCGGTCTTCCCAACCATGCCTCCATCGAAGGCCCCTGATAGCGGAGTCCTGACGGACCCATGCCGCCAAGGGTTCCAGGGCCAGAGCAAAAAGGAGTGGTGACAGAGGACAGCCTTCTCGGGTGCCTCTTCTGAGAGTAACCACAGGGATTTCCTGTTGTCTTCAACCACCTGCGCGAGTGGTTGGCAATATAGAAGCCACACCGATTCAGTAAAGGCAGGTCCGAACCCCAATTTGCAGAGTACGGCAAATAAATAAGGCCACTCGATAGTGTCAAAAGCTGAAGCAGCATCCAGGGACACCACAACTGCGTCTTCCCTGATCTTATCCACCCAGCCAAAAACACCATGAAACCTACGCAGGTTGAGAGAGGTGTTTCTCGCAGGCATCCATCCAGATTGATCCGGATGAACCAGGCGGGTGAGGACCCCGAGCAACCGAGTGGCAAGAATCTTTGCCTAGATTTTCATTTCAAAGTTGAGCAGAAAAAGGGCCTATATCACAAGCATTTAATGGTGGGCTTGCCCGCTTTAGGAATGATGACGATGTTTGTCAGTCTCTGGTCCTCAGGTAAGACACCCCATTCCTTACATTCACGGTACATGGCAGCAAGAAAGGGTGCGCTCTTTATCACCGTTATCTTAAACAATTCTATGGTGATACCATTAGGCCCTGACGCTTTCCCCCCCTGAAGATCATGGATGGCCTTTTCGACTTCTACCACCGTAATCTCAAGGTCTAGATCAAAGCGTTCCTTTTTGATAAGGAGCGGCAACGAGATGTCATGGAGGAGAGAGGCAGAATCCTCCTCAGTATGTGTTGAGCGGGATGTGTACAGCGAGTGGTAATAGTGGCCAAACGTGTCCGCTGTGTCCTGTGGCACCGTAAAAGGAGGAAGTGAATCAGTCACAAGCTCTACCACCACACGATGGGCCCTATCTCTGTGATCTAGCCAGGCCAGTAGCTTGCCCGCCTTGTCTCTCAGTTCGTACATTTTAGTGAGTGTGGCCCGGTGGTGTATCTTAGCAGCCTCCGTAACTAAGTCAGAGAATTCCTTAACCCTAATACAGAGTTTTTGGTGCATTTTCGCCGAGTCTTGAGAGCGAACTTTGTTCTCCAAGTCAAAGATCGCTTCCAGCCGGGCCATAGCAGCCCCCCGTTCCTTACGCTGTCCGGCAATCTGTGCCAGCACCACCCCCGTATAACCATTTTATAGGCCTCCCAGAGTGTTGCCGATGATTCAACATAACCCTAATTTTCCTGAAAGTAGAGATCTGTCTTGCTGAGGACCTTGTCCCTGGTGGAGGGATCCATGGGATACCATGAGTTGATCGGTGCCACTCAGCCAACCCTGGGCTCTCTCACCTCCACATGACAAAGAATGGGTGAGTTGTCAGAGATCCCCCTGGCCAGATGTTGTATGTCTTTAACGATGTGGAAATGGTGAGCCAACGTCAGCACATAGTCAATTCGGGAAATACTACGATGAGCCCTCGAGAAAAGAGTGTATTGGAGATTGGTCAGGAGCAGGCCCCTCCAGATATTGACAAGGCCCATGGCATCAAGAAAGCTATGGATCGGCTTATGGGAGGACGGCAATGTCTTCTGATGCCAGTGATCAAGTGAATCAGAGACAATGGAATAAAAGTCACCCCCAATCATCAATTTGCCATCTGACAAGCCAAGGAGGAGGTCCCCGAGGTCAACAAAGGCTTGGGTATGCAAGCCCAGAGGTATATAGACCGAGATAAGATTAAGTGTACTCCCCTTCCATGTCCCAGTGATGGCTACAAATCTGCCCAGAGCGTCTGTGCAAACCGAGGCCATGGTCAGGAGGAACAATCTGCAGACCAGAATGCCCACACCCCGGGAGCCAGAACCAAAATCCTTGTTAACACCCTATACCCCTGGTAGGGTCCTTCGATCTGCCAACAAAAATCTTCTTGTGATCCCCAGAATCTACAAAGCCAGATGGGGCGGCAGGTCTTTCCACTCCCTTGTCCCCAAGATCTGGAATACTCTTCCGGCGGATATTAAAGGTCAGTCGGCTTACTCTCTCTTTCGAAAGGCCCTGAAGACTTGGTTCTTCAGGGAGACTTACCTGTAATTCCTTCCCCCTACCTCACAGCCTATACCATCGTTAGCGCCTTCACGCCTATGGGCAATGTCGCGCTGGATAAATCCCTTTTCAATTCAATTCAATTCAATTCAAAAGCAGAGTGAGCCGCCTTGTTGACCCCCCAGCGGGACAGGGCCTTGCATGCACTACCTAGCATGTGGGTTTCTTGCAAGAACACAAAGTCAGGAGAATGATGCTTTAAAAATTGAAGAACCACATCCCTCTTCATCTTATCGCACAGCCCGTTGACATTCCATGACAGTAACTTAAGCCTTTGTCTAGTCGCTATGGCCATGACACCAACCTAGAGGAACAAACTTTTCCGGAGGAAACCACTCAGAATGGATCCCGGAGGGAGCCCATCCTGAGCACCATGAACCACTCACCAAAGGGTTCCACAAAAAAGAGGAACCTAGATCTGCATTCACATTTGACTCTTCAAATATGTCATGCCCATACAATGCACAAAAAAACATTCCCCCTGACCCAAGGAAGAACCCTCAAAACCACCCTCCCTGCCTCCCTGCTTGGCAGTATCAAACCCCCGCCCATCCAAACTAGCAGAGTGCCTAGCACCCACCCCTACCAAACTTGTGGGTGCGTGTAACCAGCCGGGCACCCGTCTTTGACATTAGCAGTTGGTGACCACATTTAACAAACCAAGATTTTCCGGAAGCCGCAATTAGTCCCCCCAAAACCCAATTGAGGGACCAATACAGAAGGGCCCAGAACTCCGTAAAAGTCACTTTAAGTCCATTGTGAAAAAGTCCCCACTAAAACCACATCCCAATCCGAATACAAGGACCGCAGCACCGCGGAGGGGGCCAAGGCCCCGACCCATCCCCGGTAAAAAGGAAGCCCACCACACTTGAAAAGATAAACATACAGACCAATCAGTCCGACCCTCCGGTTGCTGCCTCCTGCTCTTCATGCTGGGTATTCCTGTCGGACACGCCAGTGCCCTCCTCCATTGTCGCTCTCCTGAAGCAGCCGCCTTGCCGTACGCCATCTGTCCAGCCAGTCCCAGGCCTCCTCAGGGGTGGTAAAATACCAAGCCTTCCCCTCCGATTCCACCCTCAGCTTGGCAGGGAAGAGCATGGCATAATTCAAATCCTGCTGACGAAGTGCCTCTTTCACATCCAGGAAACTACCCCTCTGACGTTGCACAATGAGGGTAAAGTCCCGGAAGAAGGTAATTCTACTGTTCTGATAATCCACCGGAGATACTGAGTGGGCACACTGCAAGATAAAATCTCTATCGCGGAAGTCAAAAATCCTAGCAAACAAGGGCCGGGGAGGCCCCAGGCCTCCGTCGACCGCCCGGCACTCAGTGCGCCCTTTCGACCAAAAAGAAATTTGAGAGACCTGTCGACTTCAGATAGGTGGCGATCAGGTCTTCCACAAAGAGATCCGCCAATGGCCCCTCCACCCATTCCGGCACTCACGAGATATGAATGTGATTGCGTCTAGCGCGCCCCTCATAATCGTCCAGTTGCGCCTCTAGCTTCGCGGAGTGGGACTGCATGGCCTCCAGTTTTCGCTTCAGGTCAGAGGTGTCTTCAACCAGGGAACTCATTTTGACCTCAACGTCCTTCAACCATGAGTTCATCGATCGCATGTCTGCCCAGATAAGGGACACCTCCAAGGACACAGCGTCGATGCGTGATTCCAGCGGCGTGCGAATGGCCGTAATGGCTTCCATGATGTCCTGTAGCATTGGTTATTTCTTCTTCTTCCCACCTGGTTGTGTCTTCTCTTGCGCAGCGAGTTCCCCCATTGGCTGGTGCTGGGGCCACCATCCCTCACATATTTATTCAGTTTAGCCAGCACTGCTGCTTTAGAGCTATGACTCCCAGCCATGGTGCAACTGGCTGTGCCAGTGCAGACCCAAATCAAAAACAAGATACAAGCTGTCTGGGCAACCGGGGGGGTGCCACCCAAGCTGTCACACAAACCACCTCAAACAGGGCCAAACCTAGGAAGGCGAATAAGGAGGGGGAGGGGGCAGAGATACCTGGGCTCAGGTCGCAAAGCAGGTCACACTCAGCAGGATATCGGAGCAGTGTTCCCCGCATGGCCATGCAGCCAACCAATCCAGGCACGCACATGAGCCAAGGGGGCTCAGCGCCCCTCCTGCAGCGTCTGGAAGCAATCCACACCGGGCCCAAGATGGCGTCACCCACGGGCCCCAGGACCAACCAAATACAGCGTCTCTTGTGTGACACAGCCTGGTTGTAGTCACCTAATACAGATGGAGCCAAACTTGGGAAATCCTGTGGCGCTCAGAAATCAGAGGACCAGAGGTGGAACCACAGCACACCGGCCCGGCCCCTACATCGGGGGTAAACATACCCAGTAATGTTGGCTTCCGGCCGCGGCAGGCGGCTCACAGGGACCACCCCCAACAGGCCTGGGCATGCCACAGCTCCCACTCACCGGCAGTAAAGAAGGGGCAGTCAGGAGTCCCGGCAGCCAGCGGAAAACAGGCAATCCAGAGGTCGCTGGGCTTTCGCCGTCACGGTGTTCCACACCACGCTGCCCCAATAATGGGCGCCGACCCTGTCACAGCCGCAACAGGAATTGACTTCAGCACTGGTCCCTCGTGGCGCCGCAGAGATGTGGAAGCACCGCAGGTCCGCCAGAGCAGGACCGCGGGCCATGACACAGCAGAGTCCGGGCCGTGAGAGAGGCAGCCTCTCACAGCTCCAGTGCGTCAGCGGCTCGATTTCTGAAATTGCAATGGGGAAGGGCTCTGTCGATCCCTGGTACCTTCCGCTACCTTCTGGTGAGTAAACACACCAGCTGCCGGATCTTTTACATACAGATAGTCAAGCAAATGGGCGGGCTCGGTCGGAGCCAC
Organism: Lissotriton helveticus; assembly: GCF_964261635.1. Taxonomy (NCBI): domain Eukaryota; kingdom Metazoa; phylum Chordata; class Amphibia; order Caudata; family Salamandridae; genus Lissotriton; species Lissotriton helveticus. Next base: position 861,401,531 of record NC_136070.1, on the reverse strand, counting down.
CTCAAGAAGCGGCCATCGTCCCTGGCGGTTGGCCACACCCCCGCACATTTGAAACTTGATTTCTTTGTCTGTGAACCTGTTGAGTGTGCACCATGCCATTTTCCTGTGATTGTGTATGTTCAATATTCTGAATCTGTCCTTCTTTTCCTTGATTTACTGGATTGAATTGACATTTGTTCTTCTAAAGCATTAACTTGCTGCAAATATGACATGGATCGATCTTTTTCAGTCCATCAGTTGGAACACTCTGACCTCTACCTTCGAGTTGCATACCCTGTTGTTACATTCTATTTACCCCTTGCATCATAAGGGTTTGCTGATAACCTCTCTGCACAGCAAGCATGTGATTAACATGTGACACATTCAGATTTTTTCTGAACAGCTTTAAATTGTGTGACCACCAATTTCTCATTAAGTTCCTTATGTTTCAATTTAGTCTGTCCCCACAATATTTTGCATACTGGAGGATTTGATGTACAGGCTAACTCTGCCAACAAATCAAATGCTGCTGAATCATATTACTAATCTCGGGTCTCAATTTGTATACAAATTGATAAACAAAGTGTCCCATATCTTTCTACAATATATTCTCGATTCCACTGTATTGCTTGAATGCCTGCAGCAATCTCTCATAATAAGCATGGTCTGTTTCTTTCAATTCTGGAGTCATTCTGTCAATTTTCACCCAATCAATTTTGCCTTTCAAATAGATAATAGCTTAATCAGATTTCTACATCACCTCTGCAGATGGTGCATCTGCCCGAGCATTTCAATCTGGTTCTGTTTCAGGCCAATCAAAAGCAATATTACATTCTGCCAACAAATTGCCTGGGACCACAATGTCAAATAAGGTATCCTAATCCTTCAGCAAAACCTTGGAAAACTTTACAAACTCCTCAACCTGTTTGTGCCATTTAGCTGGATTTACTCTCAATTTCAGAAAATGATTTGTAAAGACAATATGGCGGGCCTAGCCAAGGAACTTGCACGTATCGTCCACCAGGTACTTCTCCCATGGGAAGATTCCTCACTTCCTCACCCACATCATGTTCAATGATTGGAAGCAGCTGCATTGTAACTCTATTTCTTTATTTCTACTTAGCCCATTGACCTTCCCATTTTCCTAACTCCCCCTATTTCCTTATGATAGCTAGCAACTCCTAAGTTGTCAAACTCATTCCTGAAGGTCTCATGTTTTCAATATATCTATCACTGAAATCTACTCTGCTGGGTTTCTGTAATTAATTTGACTTTTGTACCTCCACTCTGTATTTCTGAGCTTATTCAGGCAATGTTGCAAGAGTGCTCTGAGCACATCTGGTATTGTTTTTGCAGATGGAAATGTGTCATCCTGGTAAGCACCCACCCAGGCTGGACTAATCATTTCTTCCAGCACTACTTTCCTGAAGTAGGTAATTAATGCAAAAGAGAAACATCAGAATCTGGCGTTCCCGATGGAAAAGTGGTTCTAGTGGTACTCTGAGTCACTCATAAGGGAGTTACTGTATCATTTCAAGGCATATAGAAAGATTGAGTTTACCCCGAACTTCCATTCAAAGGATTAAGTAGTGTTGAATGTGCAACCGAATCAACGTTAGTTCCAAAAGAAACATTGACTGGAGTTGGAACCATGTGCATCTGTGTAGGCTGTCTCAGTCTAACATCTGCAGGGGTAGAAGTTGTACCATTTATCACAGTAGGGACTGCAATGTATGTACATGTTTTCCCTTATTCTCAGGCTGAAATAGAGGAACTACGGACCGATAGTCACTGGAACAGTTAAAGCATCTGGTGTATTTTGAACAAGTGTTTGGGATTTCTGTATTTCCTCCCATTGGCATGAAATATGTGTGTAGAACTGGATCTATACGCACAGCATGTGCATCAGGAACCTTCCGAAGATTTGACTTTGTTAAATTCTTGGGCTGACTTTTCTTATAAAGTGGTGGGTGATTCAGCAGAATCATTTAAAAACTCATCAGCAAATTCACTATCACTGTCTCTAACTGGAGCTAGCATCTTTGTGTCCTAAAAGTATTTTTTCTTCTCCTTTCACTTCCCTCAATCTTCTTTCTCTGTATCAATTACAGGATACAATCTAGTTCCCTCCGCTATGTCAGTTCTCCAATCTTTTTGTTGTGCATCCCATCTGGCTTCAACATATCTATTTACTATTTTCTTGTACCTTCCCTGATTTCTCTGCTCTTCTTTTCGGTGGGCTAAATGCTCCCATTCACTAAGTGCTTCAAATTGCATAGGCCTAGGAGGCGGTTTGATCTCGTACAATTGTCTCCTCAAATGTTCAAGAATTCTGACATTAAATGTTCCATACTGTGGAAAAGCTATGGGACCATCATTTTAAGTGTATTTCATCCAATTTTCAAGCCATGTACATGTATGGTATCCTCTCTCTTGCGACATATACAATGTTGCTGTACCCTCAGGTTGTATCAGCACTCCTCGGCTAATAGGTATGGGCACATATCCCTGCATTAAGCTTTTCAAATTCTACAGGATTTTCATTTTTGCTTAATTGATTTTTGTCATTCACAAATGACTCTTTGCAAATTAATTTCTCCTACACTTCCTTGTTTAGCATTTACAACCAATACCACAGCGGTACACTGTGATGTAGTCAACCTATCGCAGTGTGGCATTACACCAACTGACCGATATCAGAGCGACATTCAGTGACATCAATCTCACTTCTTGCAGTGAATACTCCTCCTTTACAATCCTTCGAATGTGTACTTCCTCCAAGCAAAAATTCTCAAACAATGCCAGATATTTTCAATAAACTCTGTCTGCTACACTAAATAAATGATAGATCCTTTCACATGAGAAATTTAACAAGATACAATGATCTAGTCTAGTTTAACATATACTTCAAGTAAAATTTCAACCAGCACGATCTTATCCAGGCTAATGCAATTACTCCCCATGCACTGAGAGCAATTTTGATTACCACAATCTTCAATCTCTCAAAGAAATGTTCCATTCTCTTGGTGGTACTGTCAACGTCATCTCACGAACAGCACATTCGAAACACAAACACAGCAGATATCTTACTCAGCGTATGCCACATAGAGACCACCTGTCTGTGTATATGGCGGGATCTTAGGCCACAACGGACCCGATAACAACTTCAACTTCTTTGCATAAAGTGCATCACTCAAACATGGACTTTAAGGACTTTGCATATCATATAGCTGTTTAACAACACCGCAATCTAAGCTTAAGCATTCGCAAAGAGCAACCCTATTGATACATATACCACTGCTTCAAATCGTCTTCGCCCCACTCCGCTGATACTGGTACTCGATATTCTTTGGCTGAACATAAAGCATTTGACTTGAGCTTGAAGTGGCAATTTCTAAACAAGGATATTGACAGAGATCTCAGTAAAGATCACTCTGTATCCTAATGTCAGTGGATAAAATCATCTGATGTGCTACCAAATTATTGTTGCATCAGATACTGGGGCATTTTTAATTAAATATTGTTTCTTATTTCTTTTGTCTCTTCCATATGACCTAGCTAACTCTCACCTACTTGATCCTCCGATGGATCTTATATAGTGCCAGTGAGGGGTTGGATATAGGAGATCCAACATCTCGATATCCAATGAGGATCAGGAATTGAATATTCGATTCACAAATTCGTAATTAAATTCATATATATAACTATCAACGCCAGAATAAATAAGTAAAGATATTACTGTTAGTGTGAACCTTTTGAAGACATTTTGCCAGACTAAAATCATAAAAGCCAAGAATTCTTTTAAGGCAATATGAAATAATAACATTAATACCTGATGATCGGTAATGCCTCTGTATGGTCTCTCCATGTCATTAATACATCTATTGGAATGCACAATCAACTTAAGGAGGCAAGTTAAGATAAACAGTGTTTATAGTTTAATTAATGGTCAATTCATCAAAGATATCAAAAGAGCAATACAACATTAAATAACATTTAAGATCTAAAGAGTGCAAAACAGTCTAACTCGCTTGGGCATATCAGAAAATGGAAAGGGATTAGGAGATTTCAAGAAGGACATGAACCATGACAGCTCATGTGCAGTGTTCCATCAGGAAATAGTCCATGGAGGGTGCACACAGCGTATGAGTCGGCCGGGAAAGAGCAAGTAGGGTCTGCAAAGGTTCCCAACAGAAAGATGCTGGAAAATTAAAGAGCAGTCTTCAGGATCTGTCAAAGAGTCAGCCGCAGAGCATACTGTCCATCCATCCAACTAAGTATAATATAATCTTCCAGTTCAGGGGTGACACCTCGTTGGTCACCTCATTGGGTCAAACCACTCAGTCCATTGTTCAGTTCAGATAAGTTGATTATCATATAGCATAAAGGAAGAAACATAATTTAGAAAGAGGTGGTATTGATCACGTGAATTGTCACATCATCCAGTACACATAAACCTCCAAACAATAATCGTTTAGAAGCAGGCACATGAGTGAGTTGAAGAGGATTGTTTCCCATAACAGATGTTCCCAAAGTATCATTTTTTGTTGCAATAGTCTTTGTAAGCGAGTGAGAACTTTCCCATTAAGACACAGTTTCACTTTATATTGTAAGTTTAGGAAAACTTCTCATGAGTGTAAGACAAAGCAAAGTAGAAAACATGGAAGCCTATAATAAAGTTAATTTAAAATAAGTAGAATATGAAGTAATGGAAATACCCATTTTATAGTTGAAACCCATAGACTAAAAATCTTTTCAACGTATAAGCACTCAGAATATGTTGTTTGCTAGATTGTAAAGATCACATGCAACTGTGACATATTACTGCATTTTCAAAATACTAACTATAAAATTGTTTCAAATAATAAAATACTAATACTGTTTCATAAGGTTTACATTAGTACATGTATGAAGATTATTATCTAACGGTTATAAGATAATTACACTCAATATGACTGTGTAGCACCACTTATTGCCTTTGTCATTTGGTGCACAATTCCATATATGCAAATTATGAAATTCAGAAAGAAACCCTTCAATGTCACATGTAAAATCTTCTACATTAATTTAGATTTTATTAATTCTCTACATATATTACTATTTCAATGAGCATGTTTAGGAATTGTATAACACATGAGTACATCACTTTAACTTTTTAATACAAGTTGAAATAACATGTTGAAACTGGTTAATAAAAATTGAGTTGATATTCAAATGGATATGATTTAATCTATTCTACAATTATCTGCATGGTTTTACGATGCAGTAGCTAATGTCTCTTACATTTATTTCTCGTGTTTCTTTAACGTGTGGTTAGTGCACGTTCATACATAGGTTACTCAAAACGTCTCATAATTGGTTTATGTGTCAAGCAAGGATTCTGATAGCTTTTCAGCTGCATCAGGTTTATAGTTATTTGAGTACGGTCTTGTGTAGTGAGTTTTACTATTTATAGTGGGTCTGGTGCAAAAAGCTTTTTTTTTCTGTGAACAGTTGTTGTACTCCTGACTTAGGTATAGTCAATTTCTAAATATTTTAGGTTGATGATACACTTGCCAAAAAATCATTAAAAACATGTACCTAAATAAAAGATTGTTTTTTTAATTTAATCTCTTGCCGCAAATGTTGGCTTTATGTTGGAAGTTCACGGTGTGGACTTGTTTTGTACATTCGTTGAAGAAAAAACATATTTAAAAAAAACAAGCATATAAGGAGCAGAGAGAGATGCATTTGTCTAGTCCTTCAGTGCTTACTCTTACAGTATGAATATGTGAATACAAATCGTGACTTTCACTTTCCATCACGGCAGTCTGGACGTTAGGGTGATAGAGGTGCTATTTTATTTTTATTTTGCTTCAACCTGAGAAAGTTACACAGTATCAAAAAGTGTGATGTTCCAGCTAACTTAACTTAGATCTTAGATCATGGAGTCAGTTAGTTGCAAATTCTAAACATGCCGCAACAGATTATTAGTTTTGGTAAGTACCCCAGTAGTATTATAGAAACAATACAGTTGTAGACAGGAAGGCAGGCCTGTGGTTGAAGAGACATTAGATAAATTAGCTAAATATATGGATATTCTTAAGAACACCCTAGGATGTCGAATAGAAAACCTCTCAATCTCTGGAGCCGAAAGCTTCAAATTTGCCATCTCCCTTTCTCCAATTTACACCTTCTCGGGAGTCTTGCTCTATAGACCCCCGGGCCCGTATGCCCAATTTTGTGAAGATCTCTCCTGCACAGTTATAAACTATGCTAGCACTATCCCTAACTTTAGCATCTTAGGAGATTTTAACATCCATGCAGAGGAATCTGACGCACCGGCCTGCATAAATTTGACGTCCGGTTTGGAAGTTCTTCATTTGAAACAACTAGTGACAGACTCAACACACATCGCAGGACATATCCTGGATCATTGCTACACGAACGTAGACTCTCTTAGCTACGACAATGCTATTAGGGTTCCCTGGTATGATCAAATTGAACATACTACACTCGCGAAAAAGCTCTGTCGGGTCTGGACTAAACTCCCAATAGAAACTTGGGACACTAATCTTAAAAACACCGCACCCAAAATCTCCAATGACCCTCTGCTGGCTGATATGTCTTTCACTCAGTGGGTGGAGGCCTCCTTGGACCTTACCCTTCCGAAAATTGAATTATCGCACAGAAGTGGGAAGAACAAGAAAGCCTGGTACACGCCTGATCTGAAACTATTGAAACTAGCTTGTAAACAACAGGAAAGACAGTGGAGAAAACACTACTCCGAAACTGATAAGGCCAACTATAAACTTGCCTTGAAAAAGTATAAAATTGAGATAAAAATCACCCAATCCAATTACTTTCAGACAAAAATTAGCACAGCCGCCAACTCCCCGAGAGAAATTTAAAACCTTGGTTACCCCTCCCTCTCCCATCGAAGATCCAGGACTTGCACAGGTGCGATGTGAGGAACTAGCTAAATTCTTCTTTACTAAAGTGGCCACCATATATTCATCCTTCCACAATAATCCCATTGAATCTCCCTCCGTATCCCACATGGCTCCGATCCAACTGAAGGAATTTGACCCAATAGACCTCTCTTCTACCCAGCATCTTCTAAATAATCTAAAAACAGGTTCCCCAAATGACCCTGCACCCCCTACTATACTAAACCTTGTATCAGACACTGTGGCCCCAGTTATTCAGGAGGTGATTAATGCTTCTCTGGCCTCGGGTCTGGTGCAGCTGACTTGGAAACAGACTAAAGTTAAGGCTCTGTTGAAGAAACCTAACCTTAACCCTGAAGACTGGGCAAATTACCGTCCCATCTCCCTTTTGCCCACTCTCAGCAAACTCACAGAGAAATATGTCAATTCTTTATTGGCGACTTTTCTGGAGGATAACAACTTTTTTCATGCTACCCAGACAGGGTTTTGGAGAAATCAGGGCACCGAAACTGCTCTCATTGCAGTGGTTGAGGAGGCAAGGAAGATCGTAGACAACAGTAACCATGCGGCCATACTACTATTAGATCTGAGCGCGACCTTCGACACCGTGAACCACTCCATCCTGCTCCACAGGTTGGAGGAAGTGGGTGTCTCGGGCCGCGCACTACAGTGGCTGCAGTCCTTCTTGTCCGATAGGACCTTTGTGGTTTTTGAAAGTGAGGCCTCCTCCCCTCATATGTGTCTTAACTGCGGTGTTCCCCAGGGTTCCTCCCTCAGCCCCACCCTATTTAACATTTATATGAGGTCTTTGGCTGAGGTGGTGCTGCCCTGGGGAGTACAACTTGTCACATACGCAGATGACACACAACTGATTATTTCTCTAACCACGCATGACGCCCCCTTTGAAAGCCTCTCCACTTGCCTTAGTAAGGTTCAGGAATGGATGGATGAATCCTTCCTGAGGCTTAATGGGGCAGAGACTGAGGTGATGATGCTGGGACACAAGGCACCTACCACAGTGGAGGAAAGGTGGCCGGACAGTCTAGGCCAACCGCCCAAACCCAAGATCCAAATTAAGAGCCTTGGGGTGTGGATGGACCCTGCTCTTAACTTCTCAGTACAGGCTCGAAAGGTAGCTGCCACATGCTATGCTCTCCTGAAGCTTCTGAGGAAAATTATCACCCTCCTCCCTTTTGAAGCCAGAAGGATCTTAGTTCAGGCGTTGATCTTATCACGCCTGGATTATGCTAATGCATTATATCTTGGTGCCCCTCAAGGGACAATAAAGATACTGCAGATTGCGCAGAATTGCGCTGCCCGTATGCTGTTGAAAGTCCCATGGAGATCATCTGCCAAACCCGCACTCCGCCAACTGCACTGGCTTCCAGTGCAACAGAGGATCGAATTTAAAGCTCTGGTAACGGTCCATAAAGTAATCTATAAAATCGCCCCCGCATTGATGCAATCACTATTCTGTCCGTACCTTCCTGGGCGGGAATTAGGATCCTCTACTAAAAACTTTTTAGCAATTCCTAAAATAAGGAGAGTGCGTATGGGCGGTCGACGCTTCTCCCTACAGGCCTCTAGACTCTGGAACAACCTTCCACTTTACATCAGAATGGAAAGCAACCATGCTAGTTTCAGGAAGCTGCTGAAAACTCTGCTGTTCGTCTAAACCTTGGTGAATGAACGTTGTCTTAAGCGCTGGGATGCCTTCGGGTAGCCATGCGCGATACAAACACGTAATCATTCATTCATTCATTCATAGAGAAATTAAGTATCAGTTTGTTGCTGAGTGTTTACTAATTACCCCTCCCTGAGCTCCGTCGCCACACAATTCATCAGTCCAAAGCCAATAGACATTTGGAATGCATCGCTATATTGGCATTAAATCGTCGATTTTTATTTTTTACTGAAAATGTGTTTCATGGGGCGTGGTATGAACAACAACTCCATTCACTAAACAGTTTGTTTCGAATACGGAATAGTCCATACAACTAAATAAAACGCCCAGTGCATTTCATCAATAATACAATTTCAGTAAAAGGTAAAACAGAAAACAACTCTCTCCTAGCAGGCTCACTCCCCTGCACAGCCCGACCATTCAAAGGCGGCTACTCGTACTATTCTTTCTTTACGGGTCATCATACATTCTATTTTACAGAAATATTAAATTAATTTATGGTGGTATGAAACTTAGGGCACACCATCCCCGAATTTCCGATGCCTTCATATTACAGTTAGCTTTATAGACAATAATTTTCTTTGTAATTTCATCCACTTACTGAAATGTAAATAGCAAGTGTTCCAAAAATATACTTTACACTTCAGTATCTCTGGAAACGGGAGGTGGGGCATGGGTAGAAAGCGTCTGGTATCTTTTTTTAGGCTTTCGCTTACTTTTATGACCAGCCATTTTGTTACTGTCTGCACATAAAAGACGTTTAAATATCCCGAGCCACTAAATACCCTTACTAGTAAACTGTTGCACTTTTGGCATCTCGGGAGCTGCATACCATCTTCTGACACACTTGATGACCAATTATTTCTCTCAGCATTCAAATTGCCTCTCATTATCAAGTCGTACGATAAGAAGACAGTAACAGTTTAATGAGGTTGATTCAGTACACTCCTGTGAATATTCTCATTAGTTCTCCATAATATTTTTTGCAAAACATATTAAATCAAGTCTAAATGACATTCCTCACTACCTGAACTAGATCTACCTTTTGATTCGGTTAGGTTTGACGTTTATCAATGTATGTATCAACATGCAGTCACTTCTGGGAGTTTTCTCTCCAAAACGATCATTCTTTAGACATTCGGCGTTCGAATTAGTGAACCTCGGTTTAAAAAGACATTCATAAGCGCTGGAAAGTTAAGCAGACTAAAGAAAAATCTATTCTAGAAATATGAACGCATTTTATGACAATTGAAATAAGTCAGTAAAATTTTCGTTTTTCATTAGTGTTGTGATATTAAAAGGTTTATGCTGTGTTTAGGGAATTTTCTTATTTTTATGAAATGTGCATTTGCCTTGCGCCATGAGGATGGTACGGCGCATTAAATGTGTAATATTATTTAATAAAAACATAGCTTTTAATAACTTCTATAAAGCATTTTCGGGATTGTGCGTATGCAATTTTCTTGGGTAATTAATTTTTTATCAAAAGTTACCTAAAATCTTCCATCTTTTTAACAAAGTCGCAGGTTTTCATCTTAGACGCTAATAATACATACATATCTGTCAATCTGATTTTCTAAAATGTAACATGGGCCAGAATGGGCTTTTAAGATTAATCAGGAAATCGTATGAAAGGGCTATGGGAACTTTTACCATAAAATATTGGCACCTGGTGTGATCCACGCATCTGCCAACTGAAAAAGAAAGATTGCCTGATTAGTTAATAGCAATCTGTGAGGGGATGATTGGAGAGCAGCGCAGCTGTCATGTGCGATTTACCACAGATTTATAATGCAGTTCGAATGTTCAGAAAGCACGAAGATTTAGGCTTCTGAAAAGCAGCAACGACGATTGACCCAGAGACGATGACAAACAGTCTTGAGGAGGTCAGTGAGTGTGCGCCCACTGGCTCAGGCAGCTAATCACAAGTGAGATTACACAATGCTCGTGTTCCTCAAAAAGGCATGCAAAAGTCGACAGAGCGTAAGTGTCCCAAATTTGTATTCAAATACACAGAAATCATATGGAAAAGAAGAGAACCACTGGGTTAATTCCTTCACCTGCTGAAATACGTAGGTCATCGTTAAAAGTTGGGTGTAAATACTTTACATGCTTTTGGAGAATAGCAGTGGGAATCATTGTTTTTATGCAAATTCCCACTTATTTCCCCCAGGAGTTTTTCACCTGAGAAACTCTTAAGGGGGAACACCACAATTCCTAATTCTCTCCATTGGAATTATGTAGGCACTTGGAAAGGGTGCCCTACGGCTTGATTTGATTGGTTGATCAAACAATCAGAGCAGATCTCGCTGGTGGATTACCTCCACCTCGGAGAGTGGTTGTTGGAGAAAATTACACCAATGGATTATCTATCATTCAATTTTAGCATTTCTGTCAGAAATCTAATGGTTTTTCGTGACTATTTTGCACAAAATCGTGCCGAAACATGACTTATTTTTTAGAAAATCATTAAAAATACTACAACACCTCTTCCACAATGGCAGAAAAAAATCCACTTTCTCAAAGGTTTTCATAGCAGTCCTTTAGACAATGCCTGTGACGACTGAATATGAAATCAGGGGGAAAAGAAACTCATGAAAGTGTTTCTGATGATCCATTTCGGTCGAACCTGGTTTCTTTCTTTCTTTATTTTTTCTACCATAAATGGCACTCACCGGCCTGACAAAAAATGATCTAGACTTTTTTGATGAAAGTTTTTCTGCTGCTGGTTGTAGGTCTATGTAGGATGGAGGTGTAATGGTTCTTGCGCCTGTCATGGCAAATAGATTGTATTTTCATTATACATTTAATTTCTTTTCTTATTCATGCAATATATACACAAATCAATCATTCCATTGTTTTGCAAGGCAGCAATCATTTTATAAAGCTTTTGTCAAAGCTCCAGTGTGAGCATCTTACCTACTGGCTTTGCCACTGCTTGCTTTGCAGAAGGTGTCATCACTAATTTGCCTTTCCTTTACCCCTCTGCTTTGTTTCTACTTTCACACTCCTTTTATTCTCTTCTTCCTCCCACTTGCCTCCTTGTCCTCTTGTTTCGTGCTCCAACACCTTAACATTCCTACCTGGCTTTAGATATGGGCCACATATCGCTTTGCCTGTGTACTGCCTACCCTCAACACTTTCCTCAACCTTTTTATTTTTTAATTACCTACTTCCTTACTAATTGCTGCATGAGTATGTCGTTCTTCGAAGCCCTGCCTCTGGTCCTCCTTGCTTTCAGGGTTGTGGTTGGACAACTGAAAAGGAACTTATGTGCCACAGGGGCTGTTCACTTAAACCACCCCCAAGATGTAGATGCATACAACTGTTTAGTTCACTTTAATCTCTTACGGTTACTTAGGAAAAGTCAATTGTTTGTTCTTTATGCATCGGCCTGTTATTCAGTCTCAAGTTTCCCTCAGAATCTATTTTTTTAAAGTTTATTAGGAATAAACAATGAAAAAGAACAGCAATGTAATGAATACAACAAATCCTATTTAATAGAAGGTTGTAGGGAAACAAGAATGAATGAGGAATGTAACTATCAAGCTGTATACAAAGAACAATATGCACAATATAAGCAAATAAAGGAACAGAGCAGGGGAAAGAAAACAATGTATAAATAAGGTATAATATTAAAAGTAAAGGACAAGAATAATAAATGATTTAAAACAAGGGGTATATCCTGAGCTAAAGGCAAATATCACGGTCCATCAATTAAATCCCATAAGTCGATTTGTCTTCATATCATCTTGGTTTATTTTTCAGTCTTCATCAAAAGAACACACACTAGCCGCCACCAACACGTGTTTCGTCTTGGTCTGGTGACCAAAAGACTTCTTCAGGGCTATAACTAGACTCAATAAGTCAAGGAAACGTGAGGTGGGCCTTCAAAATCCTCGGCATCCACCGAGGCAATTATTTATATGTATAATCCGTGTTCAGAAAAGGGGTTCAGTAATCATAAGTAAGTAAAGCCGGTCTCCAATATCCCGGTATCCTTTAATTGCTAAAAGTTAGCCGTGAGGTATAAATAGGTCCCGTAATGGTGTTCGATATAGTCAGTGTCCTCCGAGTACGAAGACACACCGCTTTTCGACCTGGCTAGATTAGGCGTTCTGCCAGACCAAGACGAAACACGTGTTGGCGGCGGCTAGTGTGGGTTCTTTTGATGAAGACTGAAAAATAAACCAAGATGATATGAAGACAAATCGACTTATGGGATTTAATTGATGGACCATGATATTTGCCTTTAGCTCAGGATATACCCCTTGTTTTACTGTTTTACAATTGTGTTTTGTTTTCAAACCACATTGTTTGGTTCGTGGTAGGTGACCAGGACCTTATCCTTAGAGCTTAACAAGATATTGATTTTTACGTGTGTTTCTTTCCAGCGCAACTAACACTCACTCACCTGTTTCTTTTCCTATTGTAATAAATGATTTAACACTGTAAGCATAGCAATAAAAAAACTGAATAGCATAGTATAAATATAAGGGTACAAATATCTTCTACTCATCTAGGGAGAAAGAGACAAAGAGTGAAATTAAGGTGACAACAGAAGAGGCAGATAAGGATAAATATGTGGTTAATGGAAGCCATACAAGAGATACCTTTTAATCTCTAAAGATATAGGGGAAACATAATTAGTGTTTAGTATATGATGGAAACACACAGCGTTCCACCAGGATCTAAAAGTGACTTTATCAGCCTGCTTCCAATTTGAAGTTATTAAATCAAAAGCAACAGATAACAATAGATCTAACAATTTAAACCTCCATGGTGACTGTGGCCACTGAGGTTATGGAGTACCTAGGAATATGTTTATTAGAGAAAAGGGGACATTAACTTTGAAAATGTTACTAATTTGGGACCAAACCAATTGGCACAGTTGATGGATAGGGGGCACTCAAATAACATGTGTTTTAAATTGACAGTAGGGCAAGAACAGGACCAACAAGTAGAAGACATATATGATGAGAAAGATGCTAGAGTCACTGGAAAAAATAACACCCGTTAATAAACAAAGTAAAGGGTTTGTGTGGTACTAGCAACTCGTGAGGCTTTGTGAAGCTTAGATCATAACTTATCCCATATACCAGATGGCCAACATTGGAATACGTCTTTTTCTCAGGCCAATTCAGTCTTTGATTCGAGTCTGTCCGGGGGCAATTGTAGGAATTTGTATATGGTAGAGGCAGAAGGGAAAGTATCTAATGCTGGAGAAAGGTTTATGCAATTTTCAGGGAGGTTAGAAGTATTTGGTAATGTAAGAAGATATTGTTTGAGGGAGGGACAAAGAAGATCACATTGCAATCTAAAGGAATCTGGTAGAGAGCATTTTATTTGAAGATCAGTAAATGAGAGGGGTTGTTCATCAAGTAGAAGTTAATAAATCCAAGGCAAGCCCTTAGAACACCAATTTTTCCAGTATATAGAACGATTCTTCATTTGTAATGATTTATTATGCCAAATAGGTTGCTGTTGAAAAGAGTTTGTTGAGGGATATGATGATGGTAAGAGGGGAACTAAGAGTTTACAGGAGTGAAAAATGATAGGAGAACGTAAAAAGAACATATTAGCAGTAAAAGCAAGGGTTTTCTAAAAATCAAGGGGGGTAATAAGAAATGTCTCTATTTTCATCCACAATGGAGGATATACGGGGAACTCGGAAGAGAGCCAATGGACAGCTTGCCTTTGGCAGAAAGCAGAGTGATAGGTTTTGAAGTCAGGAAACATAAGACCTCCGTTAGTTTTATCCTTTTTTTTAAAGAAGACCAAGCTGTGGGTTTGCCTTTCCAAAGAACTTTTGTTAAGAGAGAATCGATTTTCCTAAACTAATACCCAGGAATGTGAACCAGAATCATGGAAATAAAATATAGTATCAGAGGGGTGAGCATTGAGTCTATTTGGCCCCACCAAGAATGATAAAGAGGATGCCAACATGTTATCATTTCATTTAATGTTTTGGAAATGTGATCGAAATTTAATTTGAATGTTTCAGGAATTGTTGGAGGGAACCATAAACCCAAATATTTTATTTTAGAAGGTAGCCATGAGAAACCGGTATGAACAAAAAGATGTTTTTGACATAAAACATTAAAGAGCAAAACCTCACGTTTATCAATATTAAGGTGATATCCTGAAAGTTGAGAAAATGTGGCAACTTGTTGAAGAAAAGGGGGAGAGAGGTTGCATGGTTTGAACAGTATAAGAGAATGTCATCAGCGTAAATGGACATTTTGACCTGATGAGGACCAAATTGGAAGCCTGAAATTTTAGCATCTTGCCTATTTTTGGTTAAAAAGGGTTCCAACGCAATGACGAACAGAAGAAGTTGTAAGGGGCCCCCTTGCTGAACCGTTCTAAGCAATGGGAAGTAATCTGAGGTTTTACCATTAGTGAAAATTGAGGCTGTGGGACCTGAGTATAACACAGAACTTAAAGCAATCAACATGGGTGGAAAGCCAGCCCTTCTTAATGTGTGGAATATAAAGTCCCAACCAATCCTATCAAAAGCTTTTTTTTCAATCTAAAGCAATAGCAGCAATGAGGTGATCTAAGGATGAGGCCTCACTGAACATATTGAAAAAAAACTTGAGAGTTGTCAGAGGCTAACCGTCCTTTAACAAAGCCGGATTGTTCGGGACCTATCAGACCAGGCAGGAAGGGATCTATGCGTAGTTCCAAAATCTTATCAAAGATCTTATTGTCAGTATTGACTAAGGAGATGTGACGATAGTTCTTGCAGAGAGAATGGTCTTTATGTTCTTTTGGAAATAAAAACAAATCAAGGCTTCTTGGAAAGTGCCCTGAGATGTACTTTTATCAGTAAAAGATTACATAAAGGTAAAAGATTGGGTAGGAGGATTTTTGAGAAATGATCATAAAATTCAACAATAAAGCATCAGGCCCAGGAGCCTTTCCTGGTCGTAACACCGACACTGCATGGGACATTTCTGCTTAGGAAATATCGAGTACCAGGGAATCAAAGTCAATGTGGTCGGAGGGAGGAGGAGCTATGGACTAAAAATAAATAGAGAGATCAGACTGCTCTGGTTAGGTTTCAGGAGCATATCATTTTTTATAAAATGAAACTAATTAAATTAAAATATCATTGTCTTTAAAAAAGAGGTGTCCCCGTGGGACCCTGTACAGATTCTATTCAAGTTCTATCTTTTCCTACTCTTAAATAATTGGCTCTCAGTTCCCCCATTTTATTTTTACCCCCATAATAGCGAGTACTACTTTTCAATAAATAGGAGGAGGCAGCATCTGAAAAGAACATATTAAAAGTACATTTAGCGTCAATAAGTATATTCTAATTTTACTATTTAATTGAGTAGACTGGAACTCTAGAGATGTTTTTCTTTTGTGATACAAAATGTATTAAAAAAACCCTGACAGCTGCTTTAAAGGAGTACCAAATCATTACAAAAGAAGAATATGGAATTGAGTTAATAGCAAAAAATTTGGAGACAAAAGAACTGAATTGTTGGTGAAATTTGAGATCTAAAAGTAAGGAATTGTTAAACCCTTGACATAGGGCAAATTCCGCCTCGTGCTGGGGAATTAATGAGAGGGCGTGTTTCGGACGGCTACCGGCTGTCCTACACACATGCCCACTGTGACGTCGGATGGCCAGTGGCCGACCGATGCATGCAGCGGGTTAAAGCGCCATCTACCTTGACTTGGGGAAAAAGGGATAAGGTATGTATCTACATGTACTGGAGCATAATCTGAGATGAATATTGATCCAATTTCAGACTGAATAGTATGTTGAGCCAAAGACTTGCTCAGGAAGCAGTAATCAATATGGGATTTTGAGTGGTGTGGAGCTGAATAAAACTATATTCCCGAAGATCTGGATGGTAGAGTCGCCATATATCTACTAATGATTTACATTGTATTGTGGAAGTAAATTATGAGTGCATTTTAGAGGGAACAAACTTAACTGTTGAGTGTCTGTCTCATATGGGATCGTAAATCTGCTTACAGTCACCAACAAATATACTGTAGCTAAACCGGAGAACTTTCGACCCATTTCCCTCCTGCCATGGGTCTCCAAGATTTTGGAGGCCTACAATAATTCCATACTTACTGGCTAGCTGGAGGAGAATAATCTGCTGGACCACTCCCAGAATGTTTTTCGGCCTGGTCACAGTATGGAGTCAGCTCTACTAGCAGTGACCAAACATCTGAGGGGGGCTCTAGATGAGGGTCGCACATCAGCACTGATTTTGTTAGATCTCAGTGCGCGTTTGACACAGTCTCCCACCAGATCCTGTTGCAGAGGTTGGAGGAAGTGGGCATCATGGACTCTGCCCTTGAGTGGTTCATCCCCTTCTTAGCTGACAGGACGTTCCAGGTGACAGTTCCCCCTTTGCTTCCAAGATCCATACCATCAAATATGTGGTACCACAGTGCTCAGCTTAGAGCCCGACATTTTTCAATCTATATGTACAACCTATGGCAGAAGTGGCAAAAAGCAGAGACCTTACAGCAGTGTCTTATGCGGATGACACACAGTTGGCAGTGGCACTCTCAGATGACCCCGGGCAGGACACATGTAAGTTCCAGAGGGATCTGGAGATCATCTCTGAATGGATGACTACCAACTGTCTTAAACTCAACGCCAAGAAGTCCGAGGTACTGCTAGTCAGGAGAGACACTGAGCTGTGGAGTGAGCACCGGTGGCCTGCTAAGCTAGGCTGTACACCCGTCCCCACACAGGTGGTAAAAAATCTGAGGGTGTGGGTAGACTCTGCCCTCAGCTTTCAGTTGCAAACAAAGAAAGTAGCAGGAACATGCTTTGGCATTCTACGTGGGCTCAAACCAGTGCTAGGGTTTTTTGACCCATCCTTGAGACAGATGATTGTTCAGGCTTCCATTCTGTCTAGACTGGATCATGCCAATTCACTTTACTTGGGAGCCAGTAAGGGGGAAATTACAAGAATGCAAAGGGTCCAGAATGCTGCGGCAAGAACCCTGCTGGGTCTGCCCAGGACATGCCCCCCTTCGAGTGCTTTCGTCGGCTACATTGGTTGCCTTTGGCTAAACTATAGAGTTGAAGACCCTCTGCATGTCCTTTAAAATTTTAAATCTCTTCCCGGATATCTTGGCTAATCTGCTTAAATTATACACCACTTTCCGCCAACTCTGGTCTATGGGCCAGCATCTGGCGGTTATTCTGCTTGTGAGGAGGTCTCGTGCTGGTGAGCATTTATTTTGTGTACTGGCAGCTAAACATTGGAATATGCTGCCCATCGACATTCACAGTATGAAAAATTACCTGGCATTCCTTAAGGCGATCAAAATGCACCTCTTCCCTCCACTGTAGGCTGCTCCTGTTGTGTATTGTTCTGCAGTTTTCTGCTTCAGCGCTGGGACGCCCCTTCGCCGGGGCAGCTATGCGCTATATAAAACTCCATAATATAACATCATATAAAAGCATTTTATCAGATATTTCTGTCCAGAAAACCTTATTAACAGAAGTTTGACCATATACATTGAAAATAACTAAAGGTATCTTATCTATAAGGTGCTTAACAATAACCCATCAACCTTCAAAATCAAATTGCTGATGAACAACTGAGACATGTAGTCTTTTATGGCATGAAATCAAAACCCTATTTTGTTTACCTGAAGCAGGAGAACTAAACACATTACCAATCCAACATTTCTTCAACTTGGAAGTTTCGGACTCAGGTAGATGCGATTCCTGAAGCAACACAATATCAGATTTTAATTTATCTAGATGAGAGGAAACCTTAATTGGGTAAGGATGAACATTTAAAGGTGACCATATGGAAGACAGGATGTCATAAGTACAACGGTAGGAGGAAGAAGATAGACAATATGAATAATATGCTTTCATAAAAAGAGATGAAAGAGACAAAAGACTAAGTAAGCATCATAAGAATTAAAACAAGAGTGAAGCAACATTCAAAGAATTACACAGATAAGGAAAACAGCCATATAAGATTAAACAAAATTACAGTCAATTAGACTTTGAAGTGTCCATGACGTCTGCTCCATGTTGATGGAGAAATTCCAGCAATGCAGCTGGTTCCTCAAAAGTGGTAGTCTTCTCTTTATAAGTAACTTTAAAAAGACAAGGATGAATTAGTCTGTTTCTGGCATTTATAGATCTTAGCTGAGGACAGAGATCAAGGTTTTTTTTCTGGCGATTTGCAGTGACTTTAGCAACATCCTGAGAGAAGCATGGTCGCTTATCCTCCCAAAAAATTAGTTTTTTTTGGATGTGACAGCTGACAAGACTTGTAGGAGGTCAGTATAACGCAGGAGGAACATGATGACTTCACATGGTTTTGTTGAGTCTTTGGGATCGCTATCTATGGGGTCTATGAGCCTGTTGTATGTTAAGTGGAGTAGTAGTAGACATGTTCAGAAGCTTGTGTAAAAAAGTCTGAAAATAAGCAGTCGGATTGGAACCCTCCATATTTTCAGGAAAATCGTAAATGCAGAGGTTATTCCTGCGGTTTCAATTCTCCAAATCCTCAGTGTGCTTTTTAAGAAGAGTTATTTCTGATTCTAGAAAGGAAGAACGCAAGCCTGTAGATTGAAGAAATTCTGTTTTATGTTCCACACTAAGCACACAGGATTCCAAAGACCATTTGTCATCCAGATGTTGCAAAGTCTTGGTAGTTTCCCCCATGAAGGGTTCGAAAGCACAGATTTCCTCAATAATTAAATCCATGGAGGTTGAATAGAATGCACTGGAGAGGGAGGGTCTTATTTTGGTCGCTTGGTGGACACCAAAGATATCTTGCTTGAAAGCTGAGACTTTGGAATGGCGCCTGATGAAGGGTCAGATTTATGAAGAGGATTATCCTCCATGTCGTTGTGAGTAGAGTCTCAGTCAGAATGCGCAATATGTTTGGTGGAAGCTGAAAGTTTAAGGTTTTATAATCTCCCCATAAAAAAGAAAAGAAGGTTTTGTAAAGCAATGCGTAAATTGCAGACTAGTAGTATATACTTAAAAAATGGAAAGCAGTTTCAGTCACACGGAGACGGTAAAACTATAGCTTTAAAAAAGAGTGAAGCACACATGAAAATAGCAGGAAACCTGGGGTTGACCTCCCTATCCAATAGTAGCGATGTAGGTTCAAGAAACAGTGAGTAATGTTGACATAATGATGAATATTGACATCTCCATCTCACAATGAAGGAAATATTCCACCAAAATGACATACTATGAAGAAAACTTACTGAGATTGTTTTCTTGTAAAGGAGCAAGCCAACAGCAAAAAAATAAAAGAAAAAACAAATACGCTGAGAAGAGGTGTAAATTGAGTCCATTTTAAGATATGTAGGCGGTAGGAGCGCGATTGCTGGTAAAGGGCTGTCTCATTAGGAAAGGAAAATGTCATTGCCTTTCAATATGGTGGGCACAACTTTAATATGAGGAGAAATCCCCCTGGGCCATTATGGCCTTAAAATCACTGAAAAGAAGATGGGTTGTGCTGTGCGCTCCTTTCTTTTTATTGTTTAAATTTCCGTTCTGTTATATCAAAAAAATATTTTAATCTAAAATCACTGAGCAATAAGTTTTGAATAATTCCAGTGGTAGGGACAACATATACTAGAATAATATTTGGTTCTTCAAAAGCTCTCTGCATCTTTATAGTTTCAATATTCTTGAAATTTAATGACACGTACACAACGCTACCTTCAAGACCAATCTGTAGTTTTGTTAGAGGTAACTTCCCTGGCTTTGGCTTCATATGGACTAGAGTTTGAAATGGATATATACACTGTATAAGAATGGATTCATAAACATACAAATATTGAAACTAATTCTACATTGTTATGTACTGCTCTAGCTGGTATTTTTTTATCCTCTTACTTATCATAATCTTACTTGCATGTAACTTGTCATGTGGAAAAATCAAAGCATTCCTCTATGAATAAAAAGGCTGAAAATTCGTGCAACTTATCGCTGTTCTCTTTTTCAGTTTTTGAAGACAGAGCAGCCTAATGAGTTGCACTTTTTTAGTGAGTGCGTCATCAACATGTAAAAACACAGTTTGGTTTCTTTGAACAAATTGTGTTAAACTCTGTAATCTCTTCTCGAAAGTTATCAAAAGTAATAGCTGTGTCTGTTCAGCTACCTGAAGGTACCAAGTCTTCATTTTCCCAACACTCCTGTTCAGGACCAAAGAAACAAAACTGAGGATCATCACAAACTTTTTATGCCTTTGCTACTGTACTATGGATAGGAGTTATATTCCTTTCTCCTAAACATAGCTCAGGAGTTTTGACATAGTAAACCCTTCTAACTAATGTTTGCATTTTTAAGTGGTTCATAGCTAACGTTATGAAATAATAAAAGATGCTTTCAAACACTTTCTTTGATAAACATCCTAGTGAGTGCCTGTGTAAATTAGTATATTTCCTCACTTTGCATGGATCTAATCCTTGCAACATATCTATATTCTGATTCAGACTTCGACATGGAAACATACGTAAGGAATTTCTCAATATATCAATAGATTCCTGCTGAACACAAGAAATACAGCCACAGTTCCAATTAAATACAGGGGTGTGTGTACGCCTTTCCTGTACCTTTTCAGCTAGCACTTCCTCTAGATTTCTAAGTACCATCACCTCTTTCGGAAGAGGACTACCATTCTTAATCTCATAACATCAACCAGATTCTTTAACTGCATGTACCAACATTTTGTCTTGGATGTAGATTTCTTGATTGAAGAAAGGCTCAGTACTAGAAGTATGTCTCCCTTCACCGCTGACAACTTTGCAAAAGTTACTTATATTGAGGAGTTCTTTTGGCTTCTTTTCCTCATAGACACTTCTATTTTATCCAGTATCTTCATTCTGTTTAGAATCAAGACAAAGAGCTTCCTTTGAAAAGCTAAGGCCTTTTCAGTACAGTCTCAACATGTTCCTTTTGCCAGACTACTTCTCTTCTTTTATACATCTTCATAGTTCTCATGAGATTCTGAATTGCTCTACTGTGGAACATTGTAGCTCTGATTTCCTTAAACAGCCGCTTTCTTCTGGTTAACTTCACCCCAGTACAAGGATCTGGGCCGGAATCAAGCATCCAAGGACCGGTTTCTGGCTATCAGCCTTCATTCAGCCTGGATAGCTTGACTCCAGTGGTGTGGAGAGCCTGGGACTCACGTCTGAGCATACCCAGCCCACTCGGGGTTAAAATTGCAAAAAACACAATTGATGGACAGAATGTAGAACAATGTCATACATTCACCCCAGTACAAGGATCTGGGCCTGAATCCATCGTTTTTATGCACTCCACACCACCCTGGGTTAGACACTGGCTATATGCAAATCAGCTCTGACCCTGTGCCTCATGGAACAGTCCAGTCCGAACTACCAAGCCATGTCTTTCCCGGACCAGAATCAAGCATCCAAGGACCGGTTTCTGGCTATCAGCCTTCATTCAGCCTGGATAGCTTGACTCCAGTGGTGTGGAGAGCCTGGGACTCACGTCTGAGCATACCCAGCTCACTCGGGGTGAAAATTTTAAAAAACACAGTTGATGGACAGAATGTAGAACAATGTCATACATTCACCCCAGTACAAGGATCTGGGCCTAAATACATCGTTTCTTTGCACTCCACACCACCCTGGGTTAGACACTGGCTATATGCAAATCAGCTCTGACCCTGTGCCTCATGGGAACAGTCCAGTCCGAACTACCAAGCCATGTCTTTCCCAGACCGGAATCAAGCATCCAAGGACCGGTTTCTGGCTATCAGCCGTCATTCAGCCTGGATAGCTTGACTCCAGTGGTGTGGAGAGCCTGGGACTCACGTCTGAGCATACCCAGCCCACTCAGGGTGAAAATTGCAAAAAACACAGTTGATGGACAGAATGTAGAACACTGTCATACATTCACCCCAGTACAAGGATCTGGGCCTAAATCCATCGTTTCTTTGCACTCCACACCACCCTGGTTTAGACACTGGCTATATGCAAATCAGCTCTGACCCTGTGCCTCATGGGAACAGTCCAGTCCGAACTACCAAGCCATGTCTTTCCCAGACCGGAATCAAGCATCCAAGGACCGGTTTCTGGCTATCAGCCTTCATTCAGCCTGGATAGCTTGACTCCAGTGGTGTGGATAGCCTGGGACTCACGTCTGAGCATACCCAGCCGACTAGGGGTGAAAATTGCAAAAAACACAGTTGATGGACAGAATGTAGATCAATGTCATACATTCACTCCAGTACAAGGATCTGGGCCTAAATACATTGTTTCTTTGCACTCCACACCACCCTGGGTTAGACACTGGCTATATGCAAATCAGCTCTGACCCTGTGCCTCATGGGAACAGTCCAGTCCGAACTACCAAGCCATGTCTTTCCCAGACCGGAATCAAGCATCAGACATGAGTCCCAGGCTCTCCACACCACTGGTCTGGGAAAGACATGGCTTGGTAGTTCGGACTGGACTGTTCCCATGAGGCACAGGATCAGAGCTGATTTGCATATAGCCAGTGTCTACCCGGGTGGTTTGGAGTGCAAAAAAACGATGGATTTAGGCCCAGATCCTTGTACTGGGGTGAATGTATGACATTGTTCTACATTCTGTCCATCAACTGTGTTTTTTGCAATTTTCACCCGAGTGGGCTGGGTATGCTCAGACGTGAGTCCCAGGCTCTCCACACCACTGGAGTCAAACTATCCAGGCTGAATGAAGGCTGATAGCCAGAAACCGGTCCTTGGATGCTTGATTCCGGTCTGGGAAAGACATGGCTTGGTAGTTCGGACTGGACTGTTCCCATGAGGCACAAGGTCAGAGCTGTTTTGCATATAGCCAGTGTCTAACCCAGGGTGGTGTGGAGTGCAAAGAAACGATGTACTTAGGCCCAGATCCTTGTACTGGGGTGAATGTATGACATTGTTCTAGATTCTGTCCATCAACTGTGTTTTTTGTAATTTTCACCCCGAGTGGGTTGGGTATGCTCAGACGTGAGTCCCAGGCTCTCCACACCACTGGAGTCAAGCTATCCAGGCTGAATGAAGGCTGATAGCCAGAAACCGGTCCGTGGATGCTTGATTCCGGTCTGGGAAAGACATGGCTTGGTAGTTCGGACTGGACTGTTCCCATGAGGCACAGGGTCAGAGCTGATTTGCATATAGCCAGTGTCTAACCCAGGGTGGTGTGGAGTGCATAAAAACGATGGATTTAGGCCCAGATCCTTGTACTGGGGTGAATGTATGACATTGTTCTACATTCTGTCCATCAACTGTGCTTTTTGCAATTTTAACCCCGAGTGGGCTGGGTATGCTCAGACGTGAGTCCCAGGCTCTCCACACCACTGGAGTCAAGCTATCCAGGCTGAATGGAGGCTGATAGCCAGAAACCGTTCCTTGGATGCTTGATTCCGGTCTGGGAAAGATGTGGCTTGGTAGTTCGGACTGGACTGTTCCCATGGGGCACAGGTTCAGAGCTGATTTGCATATAGCCAGTGTCTAACCCAGGGTGGTGTGGAGTGCAAAAAAACGATGGATTTAGGCCCAAATCCTTGTACTGGGGTGAATGTATGACATTGTTCTACATTCTGTCCATCAACTGTGTTTTTTGCAATTTTCACCCCGAGTGGGCTGGGTATGTTCAGACGTGAGTCTCAGGCTCTCCACACCACTGGGGTCAAGCTATCCAGGCTGAATGAAGGCTGATAGCCAGAAACTGGTCCTTGGATGCTTGATTCCGGTCTGGGAAAGACATGGCTTGGTAATACGGACTGGACTGTTCCCATGAGGCACAGGGTCAGAGCTGATTTGCATATAGCCAGTGTCTAACCCAGGGTGGTGTGGAGTGCAAAAAAACAATGGATTTAGGCCCAGATCCTTGTACTGGGGTGAATGTATGACATTGTTCTACATTCTGTCCATCAACTGTGTTTTTTGCAATTTTGAAAATATGTATGTCACTTGTATTATGAGTGGTATACTCTATGTGGTACTTGGCATAGGGGTCTACATGTGCGCAAACAACTTAGTGAAACCCAAAAGGACATCTCTTACCTTTTAATCACAAAGCGCTGTGCATTGTGGTATATCTGTATCCTATCTCAAAAGTGAGTTATGTGTACTAAAAGGAGGACTTAAGACTTGGTAAAGCGATTATCCATGCCAAGTGCAGGTGGCCTTAAAAGTGCACAGAAAGGTCTAAAGCAGAAGGCCTGACCTATATTTAAAGATGTACTTGTCTCCATGGACAAAAAGGTTGTGATAGTACTTGGCTAATATCTGAATGAATGTACAAGTGCATCTGTAGAGCTGCCATCAGATATTTAAGCAAGTATGCTGATACATGACTGTCTGTTTTAGTAACTCTATGGTGCTCTAAATGTGTATATAAATAGCTGAACAATTAGGTCAGTGTCTCTGTTGGTGAATACAGGGGTATATAAGTTTGTCTGCACCTGCCTTTTATACTGCTGGATACATAACTAGTTTTTGAGTATGTGATTGAATGCATAAGTCGCTCTGCCACTGTGCGACTGAGAAAGAATGAACAATGTGTGTCACTTATTTTACAGAAGGTATAGACTATGTAATACTTGGCATAGGGATCTGCAAGTCTGCAAGTACTTTAATGAAACTGAAAAGGACATACAATAAATGCTATCTAGTACTCATGGTAAGTGCACTAATTCCTGTGTGCAAAGTTCAGACTACATACAACTTCACAAAATAAATGAGGGAAGAAACACCAGAGTAAGAGACCGCCGGGGTTGAAAAGCACCGTAAGAGTAAAATAAAGAGGCATAGAGTATAATGCGGTGGGAGAAAGAGACGGTGTGGAAACAAGCCAATGCAGCTTGGACATTCTTTGTTGCAGGCTTCTGAGAAAATCCTTAGAAACCACCACCACGTAAAACAAATGTGTCTACTGTTTCATCCCCTCTCAACTTGCAATCCCACTGCCCACTCTCATCCCTCACTCTCCATATCTCCTCTCTATACTGCTTGCTCACACATACTAAGAACAGTTTTTTTCCCGTGCCTTTCCAAGGTTTCCGTTCCTCAAACCCGTGCTCTTCCCCTCTACTTAGGGTGTCTTCTACATACTCCCTCTTTATGTGTCTGTGGCCTTCTCTCCACTTCTTTCTCTTTCTCACACAATCTCTGATCCGCTGCCTGGAGTTCATTCACCACTTCCTGCACAAACTACCTATCCCTCTATCTTCCTTTCTACCTATGCATCTCTCACCTCCATCTATTCACCATGCCACACAATTGCACTCCACATAAACACTCCACCCCACACAATTTCACAACTATTTCAATACAACCCATAGAAATCCACACCTCAAACATCCACTACATTCCAAAACAAAACACATAGGTAAAAGAAGTTGTCATTTACAAAGCCAATAGCTCTAACTCTCCCAAATGCGAGACCTATTGCATTGCAAATGCTTGTTAATTGGAGGGCTGTTACCATTATCAATTCTCGTTTTACTCAAGAACATAAAGAACGTTTAGTTTGGTGTGTGTTGTATACAGCAACATTGCTGAAGTGCTCACTGCCACACAATTGCAAGAACTGTTTTTGGATTTCTAGCTACAACAGTATGTCTGGCTTGATGTGAGATCTGAGCGTTTGACTGAGTTCACACTTTTACAAACTGATTTTTAAGCACATCTAAATATAATAGAAAATACAGTATTAAATAGACAAGATGAAGCTTAGCACCCCTGCACACCAACTACCAGCATTGAAAAAACACTTTATATTCTATCTACACAATACTATACATCTGGCATAGCTGCCACATTTCTGGCCATTTATCCAAAAGTTTGGTGCACTCTGAAACTTGTTGTTCTGATTTTACCATTATAAGAATGGCTTCATTATTACAGCATGCAAGGCACTTTTGCTTAAAACTTACTGAAACTTACTGAAGCTAGCAGCAGGTATGGGTTTGTACTGTAAACAGTTATGGGGAGAAATTGAACCCATTATGGCCCTCATAAGCAGATGCCAGAATGAAAGGATCCGATTATTCATTTCCACCCCATTTCCTCTATCACAAATTAAAGGGGCCAGAATGGGAAATTACCATTTACAAGAACTCTAATTACCAGATCATGAAACATGTGTTTTCTGGGATTTCATGGACTGTATTGCACACCTTTACCAACTGTTGTGAGCATATAGTAATTGTGAGAGGGTACCTGAATGGGCTACTTTGCTGAAGGTGTGGGATGGGCAGTGGGTTGGGCAGGCTCCTATGCTGCTGTGCGTGCACTGCATGTTCTTCCCATGTTGTTGGAATCAGTGTTTTAAGTGGGATGAAATTACTGAGGGGGTCTCTCAAAGGAGTGTGGCCAACGTAATTAGGGTGTTGCTTAAAAACACATAAGCTAAAAATCTGTGCTTAGCATAGTGTGCTGCTCCACTTGTATTTTGCTGTT
Organism: Lissotriton helveticus; assembly: GCF_964261635.1. Taxonomy (NCBI): domain Eukaryota; kingdom Metazoa; phylum Chordata; class Amphibia; order Caudata; family Salamandridae; genus Lissotriton; species Lissotriton helveticus. The sequence goes on along the minus strand of NC_136070.1, from coordinate 861,374,502 downwards.
TCTGTCATTGCATCCAGTTATATGATACAGCAAGTAACATCATACCTACAACAAGTCAGGACTATTGTATTTGTGAATGGTTGTTAATTGCATAAGATAAATCAGCAGCAACTATGGCTTGTATATGATATTGAAAAAGCCTCCTCTTAAAGCCCTGGTGACACCACGTCAATGTTGCAGCTTCTGAGTTTCAAAAAGAGAAGGGAAATCCAGAGAGAAAATGACTCTCTTTAAAGGATTTCCCTTCCCCTACAACGCTCACCTGGCAGGACGTCATGCTGTAACTTCTCCACTAGTGAGAAGAGAGCAGTGCGAGCATGCACACATCAATGCGAGTGCTGTCACTGCAGTCTGAAAAAAATGGACCACCTGTGCCAGGGCACAAAACAGAGCCCATAAAGACCCGTTTTGAGGCCCCATTTAAAAAGCTGCAGGTGCTCAGCACTGGTGGGACATGGCCCACTTAAAGCCCTGTTTGGAATCTATCAGGATGCCCTTGTAACCTTGTGCACAGGGTAGAATAAGGCCCTGTGCTCGTGTGCCTGGTTATTTCAGGTACAGGAACTCCATGCCACTCAAAATTAGCTAAGGTGCTAATTCCCTGAGTATACTGCTCTGGCCACCCAAGTAAACAGGCCTACAAGGGTCATACATATCTAATGATTGGAAAAAGTCATTGTTTTGAAAGACACAATAAACGCAGGTAAAAAATAAAGCTGACAAATTGTACATCAGAAAAAGCAAAAAAGATAGACGGCACAAAATTAGATTTTGATGTATAGGAAGCAAAGACTTAAGTTGAAGGGCAAAACTAGTTCTGAGATGTTCTTAATATCACCATAAAAGTGTTTGTTTATAAAACTTAAAAAGGACGCCAACAACTAAAAATAAATTAACACGCTGTTTAAGACAGCCCTATCGACAAATGTGAGGAAATAAGTATGTGCTGAAAAAAATCACAAACATGGAAGGGTTAACCTGCAAGACTTTAAGTTACTGCTAAGGTAATAAGGTGAGTACAGTCCAGAGCAAAGTCGAGCTCACACATAAACTCCAATATGTATGTGCTCACAAGGAAACAATAAAGACTTTTTTATTTTCTGCCTTCCTTTTGAGCACTTTCTCCCTGTTAGCCACAGATGTCGGGATTCTTCAGTTGGACCTTGTTGGAAAAGTGCTCTTTCACTGCCTCTCTCCTTCGGTCGTGTGACCAGTTGACAAGCATTCACGTCAGTGTGTCTGGTACCATACGTCAGAATCTCCACTGATATGACACTAACTCGTGACTCCTCAGTCAGACTTGGATAGGAGAAAAGATCTCTGCAAAATTAATTTCTAGCCTCCCCCCAAAATATTGTGTTCACTAAGCAAGACACAAATCACTAGAGGAACCTACCCTGAATACATGTCAAGACCAGTGGCGTAACAAAACTTCAGGGAGCCCTCTTGCAAAGTACATGGAAGGGGCTCCTCATTCTCCGCGTCAGTCTAGAGCTCTCAGGCTAGCGACCCGCCATACTGCAGGGGCTCACCCCAGCCATAAAAAAAGGATTCTGGTTCTTCCTCTTGTTAGCTGGCTTCACAGCTGTTCGGTCCTTCTTTTTTGTTTCTGGATCTGAAAAAGCTAGGTTCAGGGTGCCCCTAAATACTAGATTTAGGGGCGTTACAGGTAGGTATAGGGCAGGGAACAATTGGTCCCTCCCCTGGGGTGGGTAAACCTCCTTTTGTGCCACCCTCCAGCCTGTACCTTGTTGGTTGGGTCCCCTCATCCTCAAGATGGCGGGGGACTCGGAGTTGTGCTTCACCTGGCCTCCCCCACCTGAGGGGTGGAGTTGGCAGAGGTGGGCACACCTCTCTTCCTCACTTGTTTTAACTGACGGTTCTCCCGCCCAAAGTGGGGGGCAGAACCAGTGGGGACCAGATGCTAAAAGCAGCAAGTGGTCTGGGGAAGCTCACAAAGGTGGCAAGCCTTTGAAGCTCCCCTTTCGTGAACCCTGCCCATCCTGGGGGAGGAGGCTTGGCACCTCATCCCAGGATGTGCATCGTTTCAGGCCCCCGAGAGCAGTAAGCTCGCAACCCAGGGGTCAAGAAACATGTCTGTTGGTGGCAGCCTAAGCAGCGACGCAGTCGCGACTCAAGAGGTGGGTTCGTTTTCAGGAGGCATCTCTAAGATACCTGTGTGCATTTATCATTAAATCCCACACTGGCATCAGTGTGGGTTTATTGTGCGGAGAAGTTCGATACCAAACTTCTGCAAAACCAGCCTGCAAAGGCAGTGTGTGTGTTTAAAGGTACAGGGCCTCTAAGTGTGACACAATAAGTGCTACAGGCCTTAGAGGCCTTCTCTGGTCACAGTGCCCAAGGTACCCGTGGTACCATTTATCAGGGGCTGATCTGTAGCCAGAGCTGCAAATTGTTTTTTTGGGGGGGGAATGAACATAGGCCCTGGGAACCTGATTGGCAGGGATCCAGGGCACACCTAGTAAAAGTGCATCAGTAGTCTGCCAAAAAGTGGGGGGTTACTGCAACAGAAACCCACTTTCCTACACTTCCCCTGTCTCCTAAACACGATGCGGTATATTTGGTTATGCAGTACAGCTGCCTGTTTGGTAGTCCTGTAATGAATGTCCCTTTTCTATGCCCACAACATTTTACCGTATTTCCGTAGTATGTCTATAAAGTTAGGTCTTGCGAGGATTTGTTGCAGGGGCGCACCATGCACCGGCAGCCCTATGATGTCAGCCGTTTCGAGTGCGACATATGCAAGGTCAGGTTCCTGATGGTAGAAAGGGGCTTGAGAAGGGCACCAGAGCTCTGGAGTGGGTGATATGACCCGGGATACCCTCCGCCTCCCAGCGGGGAGCGATGTGCAAAAAAGGCCCAATTTCATTGCTGTTTTGTTGTTGGGGGAACAGAAATAATGATGAGTAAGTATTAAAGGAATAACATGCGGGGTCTGTTTCTAGGCTGATTCCTACTTGTTTTCTTCGAAACTTTCACATGGAGGTAATAGCTACTTTCAGCAGCAGACATACCGGAATGAAAAACAAAAATGTTAATTGTGAAGGTCTTGTATTCCTTTGACCTAGGTGTATTGGTAACTCTTACCTTTGTCAGAGCGTTGATTTCTTCAGATGCAAGATAGATATATAGCTGCACTGATTAGGGGTGTTACATTGAGCAATTCCTAAATGAGTGACAAAGGTTTCCGAAAGTGTTACTGTACCCAGGTATGAAAGGGTAAAGGTACCTTCAAGGGGTTTTGTTTGTATCGTTTATAACGTAAAATTGTCAGTACTGATTTAATACCCAAACAAATGTTAGTCTATTGTGCAAATATGCAACAATGGTTGCTAATTCAATTTATAGTGGTCACAGCAAGTGATCTAAACATAGAGAACAGAAAAGAACGGGTGTATATGAGAAGTTTGTATTTAATACGTTTTAAAAATTAACAAAGGGTAAAAAAAATATATATCAACAATGTTGCAAGAAGTACATATTGTCAAAAATAAATAAAACACTTCATTGGAACACTTGTATACACTTTTCTTCTTTGGTACAATTCGTATACTAAATATAACAAAGAAAAAGCGTAGGTTGACGTTTCAGTCTCTATAAATTGATTGATGAGACCATCTTCAGGACAAAAAACGATATATCTGAAGACCCCTAAAAATAATATAGAATATCAATTATTATTTATTCTATATCATATCTAATCATAAAGAATTATACATTATATACATTTATTTGAACACATATAACACCCAAAATCTACCCACCCTGGGCAGATTATGTCACCAAAATTCTGACATTTCAAAACTTATTACATTCTATAGAATTGGCCCATCATGGGCATTTTTATCTAAAATGAAATTGATCAAAACCGTAAAACAAGTGTATTCAGTGCAAGTATCCATTTTTGGACCACAATATCACATCTTTTCACTCGTATTTTTAATGCATTTAGTTAGGAGAAAGAATGTATAGCAATTAGAGATCTTAACCTATTCTCTAAGATAGAAGCAATCGGGAACAGAACACACTTTGTTTTCCAGTGTTTAGTGGCAGATAATCTGCAGTCCCTATGGTTGTGATAGTATAAAATGAATCACCTTGAGCTGAGCATAAGGCGTAACTTGTGTGCTGAAAGCGATTGCCTTCGCAGATGTTTCTCACAGTGTGGGATTCTATGAAATAGAGATGTTTAAAAAAATCTGATGTTAGTCGATGTTTAATTATTAGTGAGAAATCGTCGTGATTGTCACTTTATCACATTATAGTTATTCATAAAGTTGCACATGAACCTAATCTGATCCAAACAAAAAGATGATAACAATGTCGCGTTCCCTGAAGTTCAAACTGAAACTATTTATTTGGCAAAGACTTATATGTGATGCGAAAGGGCATATAACCTTGGTTAGTATGAACCGAGTCGTCACAACAGTTCCGGCTACGGTCAGAGATCAAAACACCTTAAGTGATAAATAGACAATAAAGGAACATTATTACATTTCGATATAGGGTGTCAAAGTCATAAACTTATTTGGCATTCTACAATTATGTAAATTGGTCAAGAAGTATGGTTCTTATTAGCATTTATATAGCATGAACATTTCTCAACTGTTCAATGCTATCCATGTTGTGGACCTCTACATCAAGTGCTCACTGGAGCTATTACGTCCAAGAGGCAAACTCAATTGCCCTGTTTCATGTTTGATATGATCTTATTACCGTTTTACACAAAACATTCCATTTTACATAAATCGTATTATAAAAATTGAGGTGGTACCTTGAATTGTAAGGTTAAAGATTCCCGTGGTAAGTCTGTGACAGCTTCTCGCATAAATCCTGGTTGTACATATAATACGGGCGCCTGGTCGAAAGATTTATGCTGCATATTAAAATGGTATGAAAAAACGAAGTTGGTCCTAACATTACTTCAAGATAAACAATTTTAAGGATTGTGTTACATCTAGTTAAGACTTTGGTTGAGTTATATGGAGGTCAGATTTTAACTATTAATTCATCAAACAACATAATTACACTACACATAATACCACTCAGCACCACATAATATACCTCCACATAATTATGCTCTACTCTGTTTTGCATAACTACACTCCAGTGTATGCCACGTAACAACATTCCACATAACTACACTTCACACCATGCCTAATAATACCACTCTGTGAGAAGTTAGTCTGGCATATGATGTCCACTAGTTCTAGTGGGCACCTTGCACCAATATAATCGACCCTTATTGATGGTGGTTGTAAAGTCAACCTTATAGAAAGCTGTCCTAGTGGTAACATGGACCAGAAGTCATCAGGCTAAGACTTCCGAGAGCGTATTAAGAAAGTTGTTTTACCAATTATAATCCCTTGAGTACCAAATGAAAGCACACCACACCAGGTATATATCAAATATATATGTATTTATTCTAAACACTAACCCCTCTGCACTCTTTATGAGGTCAGAGGTAAAAGCTCAATACAAGTTACTCAATTAGCATACGATAAGTTGCACAGTATACGTTATGCCCTAGGGGCCTCACAAACCATATACTAAAATAGTGGTATAAAGACCACGTCTGGAATAGAAAGCAGGCCGATGGCCTGTGGAATCGTTGGGGCTACTCTAAACAACCAAAGGTTAGGAAGTAGGAGGCCCACAGGAGACGCGTGCAGTGTCTAAACACAGCCGCGGGTTACCATTGACTTTCTATGGGAAACAAACAAGTTACAAATTTACAATTTAAGGACACTTCCGGATGGACTACGATGGAACCCTTTTAAACTAGGACACTTGGAGAGTCAAGACCCACGGGAGCACCAGAGTACTCGTGTTACCTCACCCAGGGAAGCCGGGTGCATAGGTGCCTTTTCGTTTCGGGTTTCGTCGTTGTTTTCAATGGAGATCTGCAAAGTGCTGCAGGCGACCAGAGGAAAAGTGTCCGGGTGGATCCAAGGTTGGATCAAAGATCTGAAGAACCTGAACGCAGAGGAAACAGAGTCTGGGTCACTAGCCAGTGACTAGGGCAGTGATAGAAAGATGCCACCAGATGTCGGGTGCTTGCAGGTGAAAAAGTGAAGTTTGTCTCTTCAGCCATGAGGACCAGGAGGCGTCGAAGACAACCAGAAGCTGGATTCGAGCCGTCCCATAAACAATCTAGTTGACTGTGGTGTTGGTATCCGGATTGGACACAACAAGCCTTGGCAAATGCAACCCACGCAGGATGTCGAGAATGGCTTTGGTGCAGACCAGCAAGGTCTGTGGAACTTCTCCTTTTGTAGGGAAGTTGAAAAAGCCTTGAGCAACCAGGAAAGTAAGTTAGATTCAAAGGAAAGTCTTCGGGGGCTCACTAGCCAACAGGCAAGAAACCGCAAAGACGCGTCGAGCTGAAATGCAAAAGTGGGGCCCACGGGACACTCATGAAGTGGGGGCCTCTGAGCTTATTCGTTATGCCCTAGGGGCCTCACAAACCATATACTAAATAGTGGTATAAGAACCACGTCTGGAATAGAAAGCAGGCCTGTGGCCTGTGGAATTGCTGGGGCTACTCTAAACAACCAAAGGTTAGGAAGTAGGAGGCCCACAGGAGACATGTGCAGTGTCTAAACACAGCCGCGTGTTACCATTGACATTCTATTGGAAACGAACAAGTTTCAAATTTACAATTTATGGACACTTCCGGATGGACTACGATGGAACCCTTTTAAACTAGGACACTTTGAGAGTCAAGACCCACAAGTGCACCAGAGTACTCGTGTTACCTCACCCAGGGAAGCCGGGTGCAAAGGTGCCTTTTCGTGTCGGGTTTCGTCATCGTTTTCAATGGAGATCTGCAAAGTGCTGCAGGCGACCAGAGGAAAAGTGTCCAGGTGAATCCAAGGGTGGATCGAAGATCTGAAGAACCTGAAAGCAGAGGAGACAGAGTCTGGGTGAATAGCCAGTGACCAGGGTGGTGATAGAAAGATGCCACCAGATGTCGGGTGCTTGCAGGTGAAAAAGTGAAGTTTGTCTCTTCAGCCACGAGGACCAGGAGGCATCAACGACAACTAGGAGCTGGATTTGAGCTGTCCCACAAATGATCTAGTTGACTGCGGTATTGGTATCCGGATTGGACGCAACAAGCCTTGGAAAATGTAACCCACGCAGGATGTCAAGATTGGCTTCGGTGCAGACCAGCAAGGTCTGTGGAACTTCTCCTTTGTAGGAAAGTTGGAGCAAGTCTGGAGCTACCAGAAAAGTAAGTTATATTCAGAGAAAAGTCTTCGGGGGCTCACTAGCCAAGGGGCAAGGAACTGCAAAGACGCGTCAAGCTGAAATGCAAAAGCGGGGCCCACAGGACACTCGTAGAGTGTGGGCCTCTGAGCGTCAGTGCAAATGGTGCTCAGGTCTGGGGCTTCAAGCACCCCAATGCACAACTTCGAGTTACCTCGTGAAGAAGGTGAAGCTTGCAAAATGCAGGATATCCAGGAGTTCCGGTCCCACGTCTCTCGTGTCCGCCACTGGTCTCAGCATTGCTGTGAGCAAAGGTCGGGTCAGAGATGTCTGGAAGTCTATGTCCTTTGTTGCAGATTCTTCAGAATCCGGCGGGAGCCTCGAAAATGCAGACCTGCAAAGCTGCTGTTGGTGCCTGTTTGAACAGGGTGGTCACCCCTTGACCACAAGGGAGATGTCTTCCATCTTCCAGTCAAAATGGAACATCAAAGGTCCAGGACATATGTTTCAGAGGTTCGTCCAGGGTAAATGTGAAGTCCTAGGGACTGGAATCCTATACTTATACTAAGTTTAGGGGTTGGACTAACTTTAAGGTCCCTCCTATGGGTGGACATGGGGTGGGGGTGGTTACACCCCTTTCCATTGTCCAGTTTTGTGCCAGAGTTGGGGCAGAGTGCCCCAGCAACCGGTTTGAATTGGGAAATGCATGGAGCACCTAGTGTGCCCCAGGCAGTGTCTGGAAAGCATTCACTGAATGAAGCCCTCCCTGCCCCAATACACAAAGAGCCTGTCTGGGGAGGTGCCAGCACCTCCCTGGGCAGGAAACCTATTGTCCAGGCTTCCCCTGACAGAGTTTCGTCCAGCAGCAGAGGGGCAGACTCGTGTCTGTGGCAGCACCATCCATTTTGTAATGCTGAGGCTCCGTTTAACTTTAACCGGGTAAACCAGTAACTTCATGTCTTATCCTTCTAGAATGGTGGAATGCTACCCCCGCCTCCTGGACTGGAGGGGGGGTAGTATTACAAAGCGTTTGACACCTAACACAACATGTTTCGATAAAGGCAAAACAAACTTAGCATTGATCGCGAAGATTATAATGCACTTAAGAGTATGTGGTATGGCTATATCATAGAACCGCTATAAGGAGATGGTTACGAAAGCTGCAGAGCGGCTCAGCTCACGCTAGGGCACCCTCTCACATAAAACCAAGCACTCTGCCTCCTGGATTGTTAAGGCCTGCCATAGGAGTGACTTATAGGTGTATATGTGTCTATATGTATATATAGATATAGGTGTACTATATCGAAGTAAGGGGTGATTACACCACCTTACCCAGACTGTGTGAACAGACATGTGGTGTCAGTTTGGAAGGCAAACCAGGGATAGCACAATACATGCTGCAACCCCTGTAGGCCTAGGGTGCACCTATGCCCTGGGTACCTATGGTACACTATACAGGGGCTCACAAGGGTGAGCCAGTAACCAATCTGGTGTGTACCTAAAGTACATGGTATCAATTTAGAGAGAGGACAGCTGGGCTGTGGGCCTGATTAGCAGTTCCACAGCCACACTAAAGTCAAAAAACCAGAGAATAACAGCAAAAAGTGGGGGTAACCTTAGGAAGCAGACCCTACTCTCCTACACATTCAACATAATTTTCACTCAACAGCGCACACTTCCACGTCACACGAATTGAACTCTACACCTTTCCATTCACCAGCACATAATTCAACAAACTACATAATTCCAACCAACAACATAATTACACAACACACCACATACATCTAATCTACACCACACAATTCCACATCATGCTACAATATTTAACAGCACAACACATAAGTAAACACCACTACACCCCACAGAACACAATACCATTGCAGATAATCTCTCTCCAAGACACACAATCCCATTCCATGACACACAATCCCACTCCACATAATTCCAGTACACTCAAGACCACACAAGTACTATCCACATAATTACACTGCACACATGCCACATTATTTCACTACACAGATCCAATCCATACAACACAATTCCACAGCTAACTATTCCAATCCAATCCATATATGACCTGCATATATGCAAATGCATATATTGCAAAACCATACATTGCAAATGCTTCTTTACCTTCCAATGCATCCCAGCAGATCCTGTTCCTGGAGGGAGCTGCAATCCTTCTCCAGCCCCTGTCAGGTCTCCTCTGTGCTGCCTCATCCAAAGCTTCTCAGAGGCTATTCACTGTGGAGAAATCTCTCTCTGGGGCCCCCACCCCCATCCTTGTCAGGGTCCTGAGCAGTGTCCTGCCCTGTGGGGAATGCTGTCTCTGGGGCTCCCACCCCCATCCTTGTCAGGGTCCTGAGCAATGCCCTGCCCTGTGGGGAATGCTGTCTCCTGGGCCCCCACCCGCATCCTTGTCAGGGTCCTGAGTAGTGCCCTGCCCTGTGGGGAATGCTTTCTCTGGGGGCCCCCACCCCCATCCTTGTCAGGGTCTGACTCCTGAGCAGTGCCCCGCCCTGTAGGGAATGCTGTCTCTGGTGCCCCCAGCCCCCATCCTCTTTCCGGGCCTGGCTCTGCCTCTGACTGAAGAGAAACAATGTAACTTGATACTTTGTTTCTCTTCAGTCCTGGGCCAGCGCATGCAGGTTGCTTGAATGAGAGGGGCTTGCTTTAGAGCAAAGCAAGCCTCTTTCCCAGCTCTCACCAAAGAGCTGAGGGGGTCCCCTTCATTTACTGCAGAGTGGGCCCCCCCCCCGCACCGCGGGGGCTGCATGGGTGTTTTTTACGCCCCTGGTCAAGACTGTAAATCTTTTATTGTAAATAACAAGTCAGTTATAAGCTTGGGGTAAGCTTGACAAACAAAGTTGTTTTTTTCCAGTGTCTTTGCTTTTTAATGAATGAATTCAATTAAGGTGTATGTAGCACACTCTTGTTTGTTTGCATTAGCTTTGTAGGGTCTGATGCATTTTTCAGGGTTTTTTTTTGCATTGTTTATTTATAAAATGTTGTTTAACAAATAGATACCAAAATAGGATAACGTCTGGTAGGGGAAGAGGAACCATAAACAATAAGCATATTACAGCAGCGAAGAAACAAATTAGTAGCTGCACATCCCTCGCCAGTATAAGAAAAGAAACAATAACATATCAGAAAGGCTGATGCATTTTTGCAATGAACTGAATGGAATGTTTAATAAGGGTTGGCAAAGATCTAGTTATATGTAACTCAGTGAGCCGAAGAAAGAATATGAAAACTGGCATTTGAAGCAAATCCTCCAGATCCTTGACGGAGAAGTGCCTCAGCATTAATGTGAGCTGTGGCTAACCTCCCACCAACTCAAAATAATGTAGTCTATTAAGTACAATGGTTTCCATAGTAATCCTTTGCTTACCTTTGGTAACAATAAAGCTGCAGTCACAGAACACTGCAAGTAGCACAAGAACAGCAGCTAAAACAATATAATTATGAAATATATAAGTACACATTTTTAAACCAATGTAGTTAACTTGAATATAAAATTTAAATTGCTCTCAAGTGACAAGGATAAAATGCATTGATCGGCAGTTACACAGTTATTCAAATGTTCCCATAGAGAACAAAAAGAAACTTAACACCCAATATATTACAATGCGGAGCATTTGGTGGAGTTGAAGGAACTCTCTGAGCCTGACCAATGATGAAGAGAGACATTGGGAGGTGGTTAGTTCACCCTGATCAAGATTTATGGAGCACCAGGACTTTGGCACATTTTGCAGTCAACTAAAGAAGGGTGGAGTTCGCATATACGTGGCAGCTATTCCTGGTCAACAGTTTTATTTCCTGGCTTATGCTCTATTTCATAGTAGGGGGAGTGCCCTGTTGGTCCTCTGCGTTATCTGAGGCTATGACCTCTCACCGGATTTAGAGATCCGTGCCCACAATGAAGGCCTCCCTTGACATTTGTTTCTTTATCACAAACTCTGAAAGGAAGAGTTTGTAAGTATTAAATGATCGATGACCCCAATTTTCACAGAGTTTACTGAATGTGCATTGCCCCATTAATGGATTTACCTTGTTAGAACACAAATGCCTCGCATTAAATGCTTCAAATCCTCGTCAGTGGTAGTAAGCGCCCGATAAATACATTTGCAATTAGAATATTCAGTCCCAGCAGAATGTAACTAAGTAAGACCCACTTATTTTCCCCTTTCCAGTCTTAATCCTGTATCTAGAAAAGCTGTGACAATAGGAAACAACTTGAAACAAAAAAACAATATTGCCTAATGTTAGGAAATTGGGTTTCTGGTTGGCAGATGTATGCTCCCTGTCCAAGCAGGAACCACAATTTTAGCCAGGGTAAGTCAGATACACACCATACATTAACCTGTGCTCACCCTCTGATAACTTGGCACAGAGCAGACAGGATTAACTTAAGAGTGAATGCGTAAAGTATTTGTAAAACACTTCAAACATTAACATAGTGAGAAAACCATCAATGAACTCCACAACAGTTTAGAAACATAGTTTAATCAGTCAAAAAACGTTATTATTTTATAAATAAAACAAGACCAAAATGACAAAAATCCAATAAGGAGATGTCGAGATTTGGATTTTTAAAGAACAAAAGTGTCCATAGTGTATAGAAGCATAACCTCCGCATTGGGCCCACTCCTAAACTGCCCTGCCTATCCTTCTTCAAATATATTTTCCAATAAAGTTTACCAGCACCTGTCTGTTGTGTTTTCTTGTGGTATATGTTGACCGTAGTTTATTTAGCGTTACATATACAACTTACTTTTGGTTACAGTAAAGTGGTCAAAACCAGCTACGACCAGGCCATGAACCCACATCACAGGATGCCATAAATCACTTTGACAAGCTCATGAATCATAGAGATGACAGATTATCAATCAATCCCTTAGCAGTCATAAATCATTTTGACAGGCTCGTAAATCACATGACATGTCAATAAACATTCCTGGCATATCACAATCACTTTCTGTTACGTGTCTACCATACTTGTGACACCTCCTAGTTTGTTCAGGCCATCATACATGCCATTTTAAGGAGTCATAAAGTTCCCTGTTGTTTTTTTACGCTGATTGCATGGTGGGTAGCTCTCCCTGGAATTAGGCCCCTACTCGCTACCGTGTTTGTCCATTTTTGTGCCCTGCCATTCGACTGGTCTGGGCTGCGAGTACCGTCTTTGCTTGTTCCTCCCTTCCGGCCTGCTCAACCTGTCGTTAGTCATGCCAAGGTGAGTGGCCTTCCTCCAGCACACCGCCCTGCAGGTGTGCCTCCTTACCAACAAATGTACCCCTTCTTAGCTGCCACGCCACAGGGAGACTTCCGTCTCCCTAAGGCTCCCCACCCTCTACGTCGCTACCCCCTTTATTCTTGTTCTTTGTTTTTTTTTTAAAGGGCCTGCCTGAGCCCTAGCTGCTCATTGGTTGGCGCAGAAACTTTCTTCTGTAAGATGCACCCCACCTTAGGCATGAATCTCTGCCCATACTGGGTTGCTCAGGCCATGCTAGATACTCTCCTGGACATAGGTTTTGCAACATCTGTTGCTCGCCTAATTTCCTCCTGGAAATATCCACCGCACCATTTGACAGGGCGCCTTTCCATGCCTGAACAGCCATTATTTTGGACCATGCAATGGTGTTGCTGCCACACAGCTTGGCAACCTCTACCATGCTTGTTTGGATGATGAGGAGAAGACCCTCCTTTCGAGCTGCACAATGTCGCTGACTCCCAATTGGATCACCAAGCCTTCAGGGGACCATGCATGTGGACGCTGCCTGTAACCCCTGCCAGGTTGCTGAATGGCTGGTTCCACTTCTTGCAGTTGTGCATGGGCCCAGTCAGATCCAGTTCATCCCCCAGCATGCCGTCTCCACTCGCAGATATTATGAATGAAAGAAAAGAGACAGTGATAAATCTCCCTTATTTTTTATGTTTTTGTTGCAGGAGTGATGTAGCCAATCGTACCAAACCAAGTCCTTTTCTTGACTCATGCCACTAAATGGCTTTGTTAGCCACTCATACCATGGACCTCGGGTAACAGGACGGGGGAACCCTCTTAATTTCCCACTTTAAGAAACTACCCTTGTAGCTGAGTGCCCGGACATATGAAAAAACACCTAACAATGCACACTTAAACTTGAGAGGCAGGGATTCTGTTAGCACGGTGGCTACTTTTGTTCCTACACTCCCAACCTTTTTAGTTGTGGTTGCTCTGCACTTCAGTGGTAGGAGGGCCTGCTGGGCAATTAATTAACATGATTGCTATGTTTCTCCCGGTGTACTGCCCAGCAGAAAGGCACCAACCCTGCTATGTGACAACCGGGTTGTACCCCCATGTCACCTCTTTGTTCCTACCCTCCCAACTTTTCCGCCCATGGTTGGTCTGCCCTTCAGTGGATGGAAAGCCAGCTGGGTAATAAGAATGCATTCTTACAAATTTCTTTTGGTCTCCCCCTGAGACCTTAGGCCCCAGCCAGACATCACAACCCCCCCGGACAGTACACTACTATTACCTTGTTCCTAGTTAGTGCAAGCACCATTCAATTAACAGTGCTTGGCCATCGCAGCATGAACTTAGGCTTTAAAAGTAGCACACTGGATGGGGTTTTGCTGTACCCATAAGGATGTATTTTTGCCCCAACCCACCTGTCTTAGTAACCTTGGGATCCTTAGGGACTGGTGTAGGCCATAAAGTTTCAACCTATACCTTGCATTTTTGTCTACACCCTTTGATGCTGCATAACTTACCATACTATGGGTGGCACCTAGACATTGACTGGGGTAGGGTGGGTCCCAGTCGCATTGACAGAAGTTACGCACCGGTTATCAAGGAATAGTCATTAACTAACTCGAGCACTAGATTACCAACCTTAAGTGGTGGCTCTGGGAGCACGACATGTGGTAGGCTCCAACTGTAATCTTCATCCAAACACACTGGTGGGCTCTGTTCCATCCTCGCAGTTATGTAGTGGCACACTTGGTCCTAGTCAGCCTATTAGAGCATCGTCTCCACTACAAGGTTTCATAAATAGAAGCAGCATTTGGGTAGACAGTCAGATACCTATTATGAAGGAGTGATGTAGTACACAGTCACAGATAAAATCATTTGTCCAACCAACGTTCCTGACTGGCTCACCCAGGTAGGTTCAATGGTCCTTTCCTTGCTCACGTCTTTTGGGTGGCTTGTCTGCATGTGCGTGTGCCTGAGGGTATGTGATTTTTTACAGGGTCTGGTGTGGAATCATTGCCATAATGTGGTGGTGTGGTGAAAATGTTTACGCAGCAGCCGTCTCACCCTTCCCTACTTTTGCAGTAACTTCAAAGACAATCTTTACCGTTTCACAGCTCTTCCTTTCTTAATTCATCCCCGCGGTACCAGCCATTTATCGTACCTAAGGATATCCATTTTGAATGACAGGGTGCCGGGGATGGACCTGCTTCCTGAGCTCCAGCCAATCTCCTTAAGGAGCCTAACTTAATAAAATGGCATGTCCCGTGTGACTCAGTAGAGCCCCCATTCTTACCTTGCCTCCTCACTGCCACCTTAACTCAGCCACTTATATGCCCACCACGCTGGCACTTAAAGACCCTTCTCTTGTTTAATAACGTAATTTTGAAAGCGCTCATTCACCCATGGGTATCTTGGCGCTGAATAACAGATGCCTTATTGTACCCCAACAGTACTCATTTTTATTGACCTCAGAAGGATAAACAGCTTAGTGGACCCCTGGGATTTACACCTGTGACCATGAGGTCAAACCAAAGCCCCTTACAGTGAACGCATTAGTCCACTAGGCCACTAGACCAGAGCTCTCACCAGGCTGCAGCCGGGAAGGCCTACCAGAACTTAGAACCCTCACCCACTGAGAGAGACAATCCAGGGAGGTGCTGAATCACCCACAGACCACGCCTTCTGAAAATCATCTTGCCGGTCTATACAGGTGTGTGCACGTGCCTGTAACATATATCTGTGAAGCAGCCGAGCTCAGGAGGCCTATCGCCACTAGCTCAAATTCAGCATGGCCAAGTGGGAAATGCAGTCCTTCCGTTTTACAGGGCATACCATGTTTGCCTATGGCTCCGCAAAGGAGGCTGGGGTCCTCAAGACCATCCTGCCACCCCAGGTGGCGCTCGCCATGGCCCCGATCGGATATTAAAAGCAGTCCAATGGCTGCATTGTGATATTTGTGGCTTTATAGTGCACACATGACCCTGAGGTCTTAAAGAGCTTAACAATGGCGGTTGCCACATTACACAAGGTCCGCTTCGAATCTTTTATTTATATATATAACCATGAAATTAAGCGGTTTGCTCAGACTAGCAGGATGTTGTTCACCACATCACCAGCTCTATCAGAAGTAGCACTGCCTCAGTCCTCCCTGGTGGTTCAGGTCTTTGCACTCCCACAAAAGCCGTATGAGGGCATTCCCAATTAACCCACGCCTCCCTCTTTTTTTCTTTTTTTTAAATTGCTGCCAGTAACCCTCTCTAGTGCGCTAAGGTGTTTACTGCTAGTAATTTTACATATAGTGGCCACTGGCATAAACCTGTCTGATATGATCACTGTTACCACCATTTAACCAGTAATACCCCCTGTCCTGTTCTCTCGCAGCACGGGGCATCCCTTTAACAACAGAGGCAGGCACTGGTAGTAGCCCATGCAACGCGTCATGTCCACTGTGTGATACAATGAAACCATTTGTCAGGTGCAGCAGACACAAAGGCAATGGAGAAGGACAGCCCCACACCTGGCATACAGCCACAACATACACAGCATCAGCCACACATTGCTGCCTGCAGGCTGTCAACATATCATTTCAAGGAGACACAAACATCTGCTTTACACTGTCACCTGAGCACACCACCCTGGCATTTTTAGTGAACATAACACTTCAAAAGCCTCATTTTGTTACTTCAAATTTGTCATAGACTTTATGTTTTCACATAAAAGCAGTGCCGCTGAAACAGTCAATTTATACATTCAGGGGTGAACCTCTCCTCATCATTTTAATTCTAAGTTACTGTATAACTGTGCGTATATAGTCATGACTGCTGCACCTCGAAATTAAAGCCTTTTTTTCTGAGCTATTTGTCTTTGATATCTTAAAGGTTACTGTTAGATTTGGGGATCTCTAGCTGGCACAGGTATGTACTTGTGACAAATAGGGACCCTTGCCTCTATTCAGGGTAATGGGGTGCACTCCTAAAATAACCCCTGCTCACCCCCTTTGTAGCTTGGCACGAGCAGACAGGCTCCTCAGAGGCAGTGTGTTAAGCTTTGTGACCACATAAAGTAATCAAATGACAACACTACAGATGGACACCACACAGGTTTTATGTAAACAATATGTATTCTTTATATAGACTTATCACAAGACCACAAATGACAAAAATACACAATACTGTACTTAAAATGGTAGGTTTAGCTTAGTTCTCTTTAGTTCTTAAAATGCGACACTTTGAGTCAATGCACCTTATGATGCTTCACGCTTCCACAATGAAACTGTTGCAGAGAGGAAGATGCGGCAAAGATCTGGTGTAAAGAAATAAAGATGTGAAGTTCTTCCTGATGCTGCATGCTTCTCTGATGTTGCGAGAAGTCTTGACTCGATGCGTCAGCTGCAGCGGTGACACCCTTGTTCCATGATGCGATGACAGCGGCTTTGGTAGCGACACTCTTCTCCGATGCTGTGAGACGCTTCTGCTCGATGCGACAACTGCAGCGGCGACACTCTTGTTCCGTGATGCGACGACAGCAGCTCCAACTACGGCACACTTCTCTGTGGATGCGAGGCGCTTTTCTAAATGCGGTGCAATGCGACAGCTACAGCAGCGAGATCCACGATGCGACAGCAGCGGCTGCAACGGCGACACGCTTCTTCCTTGTTGTGAAACGCTTCTCTAGATGCAGTGCAATGCGTCAGATACAGCAGCGACATCCACGATGCAACGGCAGTAGCTGCGATGGTAACGCGCTTCTTCGGGGTTGCGGGACATTTCTTGAGATGTGGTTCAATGCGTCAGCTACAGCGGGGACATCCATGGTGCGATGGCAGCGGCTGCGTTGGCGACATGCTTCTCCCACTTGAGTCAAGCTTCCAGCTCCTTGTGACACCTGGTCCCTCAGAAGGCCCAAAACTGCAGCAGGCACTTCCAAAGAACTCTGGGGAGCTGGGGGTTGAAGTCTGTTGTCCCTGAGACTTTAGCAGGAGGCAAGCTCTTCTCTCAAGCCCTTGGAGATCCATTACAAGTTGAATAAAGCATACAAAGTTCCTTTCTCCTTTCTTTGGCAGTCAGGCAACCACTGCAAGCCAATCCAAGCAACACTTCAGCTTAGGGATAGTCTTGCCTCAGTTTCTTCAGGTTCCTCTCCTCAGCAAAGGTTTCTTCTTGTTGTCCAAAAGTAATCTAAATTCATGGGATCAGGGTCCCAATACTTATGCCCCAAATTCCTTTGTCCTTTGAGGCAGAGGCGCCTTTGCTTAGTCCAAACCAGTTCTGGAGCACTCTGTTTATATGACTCCTTATTTCCTTTCATAGTGCAGTGTAGAAACATAAGACACCCCACAGGAGGTGGAGCCAGCATTGTGGAGGAAAGGCACAGCCTTGGAGCACTCTGTTGACATGACTCCTTTCATAGTGCAGGACAGAGACATCAGACGTACCACAGTATGTGGAGCCAGCATTGTGGAGGAAAGGCACAGCCCTATTCAGGTCCCAAGAGCAACTCCACCCTCCCATCTTCATGCAGATCTCTCTACTCAGCACTGTGGTGACTCACACTGTCTCCTGGATTCCCCCAGCCCTTGTCACTCAAACTCCAGACAAGAAATACACAACTTTGCAGAGGCAGGCTTGGATAGTTAGGCAAGAAAATACCTACTTTCTAAAAGTGGTATTTTCAAACACAGAATGTTAAAACCAACTTTACTAAAATATGTATTTTATCATTCTGAGTTCAGGCATACTAATCTCGAATTTCTACCATGTTCTATGAGTCAGTTAGAAATATAAAATGGAATAATCTAACTGCCCATTCTAGTCTATGGAGAACAGGTAGCCTTGCAATAGTGAAAAACAAAAATGGCTGTAATTCACTATTAGGACATACCACACACACCAGGGCATGTCCTACCTTATACTTACAATGTACCCTGCACTTGGGCATACCATAGGGGTGTCTGGTATGAAGAAAAGGGAAGGTTTAGGGACTGACAAGTGGGTGCACTTGCCCAGTCAGCAATGGCAGGCCTTTGACACACTTTTACAGGCTGCTTCTGTGGATGGCACAATCAGTGCAGCAAGCTTACTAGCAGCATTTGGTTTACAAGCCCTGGGCACACTTATTGCACTGTACTAGGGTCTGACCAGTAAACAAAATCAGCCAATCATGGAGTCACTAATTCACACATCAATTGACAATAGGGAGAGCATATGCACTTTAGCACTGATAAGCAGTGGTAAAGTGGCCAGAGTCATAAAACAGCCAACAACAGGTCAGAAAAAATAGAGGGGGCAGGCAAAAATTTCAGGGATGACTTCTGCACCGAAGCCGTGAGCGCTGCTCCGACTTGCGCCCTAGACCCGACTCTGGCCGCTGTGCCACATTGATGCCAGCGAGCGACTCAATAACCTACCTGAAGTCGTGAGCGCTGCTCCGTCTATTGCCGTGGTCCTGACGCACACTGCTGGGCCACATCGACTCTGAAGCTGACATCGACATCATGGAGACGATCCAGGACGTGGGTGACCTAGAATCCATTGACAGCGCAACATCGTAAGGAACCGTGTTTTCTGCGCCATCGTGACGTCACCTCGCTGACATAGTAAGGAACCGTTGTCTCAGCTCCCCTGCGCTGCACTAAGGAACCGAGGCCGCCGGATGCCAACGTAGCTGCAACTCCCCGACACCGTGAGCTGTCTTTGGTTTTTAATCGCTTTTCCCAGGTACTGTTCTTTGGGGGTCTGTTTGACTCCAGGCCCGACGTTAAACATATTTATACTTTAAAGAAATACACAGTCACAGGATGATGTCATCAGTGATGTCATTTGAAATGTCATCAGTGATGTCACTGACCATGTCATGAATGATGTAATATGTGATGTCATCAGCAGTGCATTTGGAGTGCACGAGTGATCGTTAGCTGAACTAACTACAACGGCGGAATTTCTCTGGTTTTGTACGAGTGAAATGTCCAATTAACTATAACGTCCCTGAAACTTATGGGCTTTTTCAGTGAATTTCTAAGGTTTTTTTAATGGTAATATATATATATATATATATATATTTATATATATATATATATATATATATATATATATATATATTACCTACTGGCGGTCGCCAGTAGGTAGTTATAGTTAGGACCTAGTTTCCATAGGAAATCCGCAACATTCTATTGGTAATAACTTTTGCGCCGGTTGATGAATCTTCGCGAATCTCTCAAAGAAGATGGCCTGCTCCGCTCCCCTCCTTCCCTGAAAGTTTTGGGGGGATTCGTCAAGTGGGGGCTGAGAAAAAAAGGGGGGTCCCATTACGTGTTTTCCCCATGTTATTTCCCGTAGGACGATTAGACACGGCTACAGCCCGAACAGCTGAACGGAATTACAAGAAATTTGGCAAAATGGTAGAGTCTGATCCGCAGATCACGCTTTTGCTCAAATGGTGTAAATCCATTCAGTAGTTCCTGAGAAAATCAAAAGAAAAAATATATATATATCTATAAGCGCGCACGGTGCGCGAATCGGGTGTGCACGAGCGGAATTCTGATTTGCTGTTAGACGTTGTCAACATTCCAATCTGTGGAAACCAGGAAGTGTTGGCCGCCATTTTGTGTCTCTGAGGCAGAAGAGAGCCCAAAACAAAAGTGGAGAATGTGAAAAGGGGGCAGGGTAGAGACTCCCTGACCCTCTAGACCTTCTCAGGGGGTCCCTGAAGGACCCTGAAGGCCTAAATAAATATATATATATATTTTTTTTTAATCGCAGGGTGCGCGCACGTTGCTCGCACCCTCGAGGCAGAAGTGAGTCAAAAACAAAAGTGGAGAACGTTAAAAGGGGGCAGAGTAGAGACTCCCTGACCCCCTAGGCCTTCTCAGGGGGTCCCGTAAGGACCCCGAAGGGCAAAATAAATATTTTTAAAAAAAATAAATCACGAGGTGCGCGCACGTCAGGAAAAAAAAATACAGTTAAATAACAAGTTTGAGTGTTTAGATGTTGTTTGGCTCTAAAAGGAGCCGTTGTGTTCATTGAGTGTTTTTTGTACCTACAAGTAAGTACTGATGCAGAGTCTAAAATTCAAGAGGAAGACTCTGTTTCCCTCATCTGTGAAATGTACACCGTCTCCTCTATAAATGCCTTGCATGTTGTAACGCAAGTTGTTGTGGTATATAGAACCCATACCATAGTCTCTGAGGTAAGCAGAAACAGACTTATTCACGTTTCCTTGCTTTCTCAATCTGTGGACAATATTGGTTGGACCAGTTCCATTTTTGCCTTTGGCATATATTAGAATATACAAAGGCAGTTTGTGGAATAAGTGATATCAATTGCCCAAAGGTGTTCTTTAAAAGCATTTCCAGACGGATGTATGACGTTACAACGCATACTTAAACATCGCATGCCTTTACAGCGCGGTTTTTACATCGCATACCTTTACAACGCATAGCGCTTTGGGGTGCTGGATAGTGAAGAGTTTAATTTACTATTCCAACTCCAGTCCCCTTGGACATTAGGGAAGGTGTTGGACAGTAAATTAAACTTATTCCCTATCCTAGAGCGCCCCCCAGCGCAATGCGTTGTAATGGTTTGCGTTGTAAAAGTTGCGTCGTAAAGGCACTGCGTGGTAAAAGTTGCGTTGTAAAGGATGTTTCCCTTTCCAGACCTACCCCAGTCAAAGTGCCTAGGTCATTGCCACCACAGTGCACAATTATGAGGTCAGGGTGTGGGAGATGCAAAAAGGATTTTACCAATGGCATCAATTGGTCACATCTCAATCCTCTCTGGCCAATCCAGATAATATCCACATTTGGTAAATCAAGGTTGAGAAAGCATCTATTTGCTGCATACCTTTCACTCCAGAAAATATAGCTGTGTCCTACAATCCACACTCTAAGCATCTTGAATGGAGATCTGGTTGTACTCAGATGGGCTCTGGAAATGAAATGACAGTTTGAAAAGTAGGTGTTTAGAAAAAAATATGTATGAGATTCAGTGCACTTGAAAAAAAGAAAAATGATTGGTGGTTTCTGAAAATTGAACATTGAAAACTAGGGTGCATGCTAATGTTTTTTTTAAGGAGAAATGCTAATGGTTGAGAGAAAGTGATTGAAAGGAACATTGCACAGGATTTGCTGCTGTATTGAAAAGTCAAAACCCTTGCTGGTTTGCTTTGCAGATTAACTTTTCACCTGTGTGTTAAGTTAGGTGTTCTATGGTAACAGGTAGAGAGAACAGTGGGGGAAGGTTGAATATTATGTGAGATTGAAAGTGTTTCAATGTAGAACCAATTAAAATGTTAGTTTGGTTTTGAATTTGTGTGGGATGATATTTGATTGGTTATCTACAAGAATATGAGTGTAAAATGAGAGGAAAGCTATGCCATTGTGTGGTGGCAGTGACTGGTGCACAATTCAGAGATTCTGCTTTAGAAAATCTGGTGTGTGATTGACACTGTTTTAAAACTACAAAAGCATTTTTAAAGGTGAGTTATTAATTTGTAAGAGGATCTATGTTGTGCAGTTTAAGTTAAATTAAAAAATGTATTCTAATGTGGAAGCAGGAGTTTATTTGTATAGAGTCTGATTTTGATTGTGTCTGCTTTGGGAAAAACATTGTGAAAGGAGCATTTGGTATGTTGATGTGTTTGAGGAGATATTTTTGTGCAGTACAGTGCTGTTGTAAAAAATGTAGAGTTTGTACATGAAGTGGTCTAACCGCTTATACACGTGTATATCAGGGTTAGAATTCTCAGATAGTCTCCTTGCAGTCTAGTAAACATTTTGGGTGTGCTGCACAAATGCCATAGAAAATCTTTCAGTAGCAGATAGTAATCATTTTACTGAATTGCAAGGGATACTGTCATGTGTCTAAGATCACAGTGTAAGTCAGAATTCATTTCAGAAAAATGTGGCAGAATAATTTGCTTAGTTGATGTGTTTAAAAACATGGCAATACATGTAGTCATGGAGATAGTCAGGCCTTAGGACATTTAGTGCTATAAAGTCCAAAGCAGCATGTGTTTCAGGCCTCTTAATTCCCAAATAGTCTCCATGCTGTGTAATAAAGATCCTGGGTGTGCTGTAGAAATTGTATACTAACTCTCTCTGTAGCATGTAGAAATTATTTCAGTGAATTCTCATTTCTACATTCTCAGTCCCACCTTAAGCCCCTACACTACCTGAACACCACTGCACTGTCATAAAATCTGACACAGCACTCCCAGCAAGACTCTTTCACTGTAGTAATCATTTTACTGAATTGCAAGGCATACAGTCATGTGTCTAAGTTCACAGTGTGAGTAAGAAATCATTTCAGAAAAATGTGGCAGAATAATTTGCTTAGTTGATGTGTTTAAAAATATGGCAATACATGTAGTCATGGAGTGAGTCAGGCCTTAGGACATTTCGTTCTATCAAGTCCAAAGTAGCATGTGTGTCAGGCATCTTAATTCCCAAATAGTCTCCATGCTGTGTAATAAAGATCCTGGGTGTGCTGTAGGAATTACATACCAACTCTCTCTGTAGCATGTAGAAATCATTTCAGTGAATTCTCATTTCTACATTCTCAGTCCCACCTTGAGCCCCCACACTGCCTGAACACAACTGCACTGTCCTAAAATCTGAAACAGCACTCCCAGCAAGACTCTCTTTCACTGTAGTAATCATTTTACGGAATTGCAAGGCATACTGTCATGTGTCTAAGATCACAGTGTGAGTCAGAATTCATTTCTGAAAAATGTGGAAGAATAATTTGCTTAGTTGATGTGTTTAAAAATATGCAATACATGTAGTCATGGAGTGAGTCAGGCCTTAGGACATTTAGTTCTATAAAGTCCAAAGCAGCATGTGTGTCAGGCCTCTTAATTCCCAAATAGTATCCATGCTGTGTAATAAAGAACCTGGGTGTGCTGTAGAAATTGCATACCAACTCTCTCTGTAGCATGTAGAAATCATTTCAATGTATACTCATTTCTACATTTGCAGTCCCACCTTGAGCCCCTACACTGCCTGAACACCACTGCACTGTCGTAAAATCTGACACAGCACTCCCTGCAAGACTCTCTTTCACAGTAGTAATCATTTTACTGAATTGCAAGGCATACTGTCATGTGTCTAAGATCACAGTGTGATCCAGACTTCATTTCACAAAATTGTGGCAGAATAATTTGCTTAGTTGATGTGTTTAAAAATATGGCAATACATGTAGTCATGGAGTGAGTCAGGCCTTAGGATATTTAGTGCTATAAAGTCCAAAGCAGCATGTGTGTCAGGCCTCTTAATTCCCAAAAAGTCTCCATGCTGTGTAATAAAGATCCTGGGTGTACTGTACGAATTGCATACCAACTCTCTCTGTAGCATGTAGAAATTATTTCAGTGAATTCTCATTTCTACATTCTCAGTCCCACCTTGAGCCCCTACACTGCCTGAACACCGCTGCACTGTCCTAAAACCTGAAACAGCACTCCCAGCAAGACTCTCTTTCACTGTAGTAATCATTTTACAGAATTGCAAGGCATACTGTCATGTGTCTAAGATCACAGTGTGAGTCAGACTTCATTTTACAAAATTGTTGCAGAATAATTTGCTTAGTTGATGTGTTTAAAAATATGGCAATACATGTAGTCATGGAGTGAGTCAGGCCTTAGGACATTCAGTGCTATAAAGTCTAAAGCAGCATGTGTGTCAGGCCTCTTGAATCCCAAATAGTCTCCCTGCTGTGTAATAAAGATCCTGGGTGTCCTGTGGAAATTGCATAATAACTCTCTCTGTAGCATGTAGAAATCATTTCAGTGAATTCTCATTTTTACAATCTCAGTCCCACCTTGAGCCCCTACACTGCCTGAACACCACTGCACTGTCCTAAAATCTGAAACAGTACTACCAGCAAGACTCTCTTTCACTGTAGTAATCATTTTACGGAATTGCAATGCATACTGTCATGTGTCTAATATCACAGTGTGAGTCAGAATTCATTTCCGAAAAATGTGGCAGAATAATTTGCTTAGTTGATGTGTTTAAAAATATGGGAATACATGTAGTCATGGAGTGAGTCAGGCCTTAGGACATTTGGTGCTATAAAGTCCAAAGCAGCATGTGTGTCAGGCCTCTTAATTTCCAAATAGTCTCCATGCTGTGTAATAAAGATTTTGGGTGTGCTGTAGATATTGCATACCAACTCTCTCTGTAGCATGTAGAAATCATTTCAGTGAATTCTCATTTCTACATTTCCAGTCCCACCTTGAGCCCCTACACTGCCTGAACACCACTGCACTGTCCTAAAATCTGAAACAGCACTCCTAGCAAGACTCTCTTTCACTGTAGTAATCATTGAACGGAATTGCAAGGCATATTGTCTTGTGTCTAAGATCACATGTGAGTCTGACTTTATTTCAGAAACATTTGGCAGAATAATTTGCTTAGTTGATGTGTTTAAAAACATGGCAATACATGTAGTCATGGAGTAAGTCAATCCTTAGGACATTTAGTGCTATAAAGTCCAAAGCAGCATGTGTGTCAGGCGTCTTAATTCCCAAATAGTCTCCATGCTGTGTAATAAAGATCCTGGGTGTGCTGTAGAAATTGCATACCAACTCTCTCTGTAGCATGTAGAAATCATTTCAGTGAATTCTCATTTCTACAATCTCAGTCCCACCTTGAGCCCCTACACTGCCTGAACACCACTGCACTGTCCTAAAATCTGAAACAGTACTCCCAGCAAGACTCTTTTTCACTGTAGTAATCATTTTACAGAATTGCAAGGCATACTGTCATGTGTCTAAGATCACAGTGTGAGTCAGACTTCATTTCACAAAATTGTTGCAGAATAATTTGCTTAGTTGATGTGTTTAAAAATATGGCAATACATGTAGTCATGGAGTGAGTCAGGCCTTAGGACATTCAGTGCTATAAAGTCTAAAGCAGCATGTGTGTCAGGCCTCTTGAATCCCAAATAGTCTCCCTGCTGTGTAATAAAGATCCTGGGTGTGCTGTGGAAATTGCATAATAACTCTCTCTGTAGCATGTAGAAATCATTTCAGTGAATTCTCATTTTTACAATCTCAGTCCCACCTTGAGCCCCTACACTGCCTGAACACCACTGCACTGTCCTAAAATCTGAAACAGTACTACCAGCAAGACTCTCTTTCACTGTAGTAATCATGTTACGGAATTGCAATGCATACTGTCATGTGTCTAAGATCACAGTGTGAGTCAGAATTCATTTCCGAAAAATGTGGCAGAATAATTTGCTTAGTTGATGTGTTTAAAAATATGGGAATACATGTAGTCATGGAGTGAGTCAGGCCTTAGGACATTTAGTGCTATAAAGTCCAAAGCAGCATGTGTGTTAGGCCTCTTAATTCCCAAATAGTCTCCTTGCTGTGTAATAAAGATCCTGGGTGTACTGTAGAAATTGCATACCAACTCTCTCTGTAGCATGTAGAAATTATTTCAGTGAATTCTCATTTCTACATTCTCAGTCCCACCTTGAGCCCCTACACTGCCTGAACACCACTGCACTGTCCTAAAATCTGAAACAGCACTCCCAGCAAGACTCTCTTTCACTGTAGTAATCATTTTACGGAATTGCAAGGCATACTGTCATGTGTCTAAGATCACAGTGTGAGTCAGAATTCATTTCAGAAAAATGTGGCAGAATAATTTGCTTAGTTGATGTGTTTAAAAATATGGCAATACCTGTAGTCATGGAGTGAGTCAGGCCTTAGGACATTTAGTGCTATAAAGTCCAAAGCAGCATGTGTGTCAGGCCTCTTAATTCGCAAATAGTCTCCATGCTGTGTAATAAAGATCCTGGGTGTGCTGTAGAAATTGCATACCAACTCTCTCTTTAGCATGTAGAAATCATTTCAATGAATTCTCATGTCTTCATTCCCAGTCCCACCTTGAGCCCCTACACTGCCTGAACACCACTGCACTGTCCTAAAACCTGAAACAGCACTCCCAGCAAGACTCTCTTTCACTGTAGTAATCATTTTACGGAATTGCAAGGCATACTGTCATGTGTCTAACATCACAGTGTAAGTCAGACGTTATTTCAGAAAAATGTGGCAGAATAATTAGCTTAGTTGATGTGTTTAAAAATATGGCAATACACGTAGTCATGGAGTGAGTCAGGCCTTAGGCGATTTAGTGCTATAAAGTCCAAAGCAGCATGTGTGCCAGGCCTCAGAATTCCCAAATAGTGTCCATGCTGTGTAATACAAATCCTGGGTGTGCTGTAGAAATTGCATAGCAACTGCCTCTGTAGCATGTAGTAATCATTTCAGAGAATTCTCATTTCTACATTCTCAGTCTCACCTTGACCCTCTACACTGCCTGAACACCATTGCACTGTCCTAAAATCTGAAACACCATCTGTACCAAAATCTGCTAAACTCTTTCAACACTACTGTACTGCTCTAAACCCCGAAACAGCACTCCCAGCAAGACCTCCTTCCACTGTAGTAATCATTTTACTGAATTGCAAGGGATACTGTCATGCGTCTAAGATCACAGTGTGAGTCAGCATTCATTTCAGAAAAATGTGGCAGAATAATTTGCTTAGTTGATGTGTTTAAAAATATGGGAATGCATGTACTCATGAAATTGATAAAGCTAGTTTTTTATTATCTATTAGTAAAAATAATAAAATGAAGTGTTTATATTTTTCTGCTAGGTATAGCAACATAATAAAATTTATTATGGATCAAAATAAGAACAACATTGACGTCACTATTGAAATTTCTAACACTCTGATAGAGGACTTAAATGTACCTTTTGTGGACAGCAGCAATGACGACCAACCTATTGGTGCAGGAGATATAACCTGTGAATTTTTGGATGAAAGTTTGGACAATGAATTCATGGTAGCGTTAGATGATGTTGAGTTTATTGTGACAAGTTCTGAAGTTAATGAAGATGTTAATGAAATTGCTGATGACATCATGCTAGATGTTCTATTACAATATGAAATGTCAAAAAAATAAATGTATGATTAAAAATTAAAATTGATTTGAGAGAGTCTTCTTGTACAATTGTAATCTTTGAGCTAGTAGCCAAGTTATTGTGGTATAAACTGAGTCTTACAGCATAGTTTTTATTTCCAGGTGTATATTGTTTGACTTTTAGCAAAGTCTCTGTGATTGTTGATTTCCTATTGTACAGAGGTATTCAAGAGAATGTCTGTTTGTATGCACTGTGGTAAAAAATGAGACTATTTGTGATCTTAGACACATGACAGTATGCCTTGCAATCCAGTAAAAGGATTACGACAGTGAAAGAGAGTCTTGCTTGGAGTGCTCTTTCAGGGTTTAAGAGTGGACAGTGGTGTTCAGGCAGTGTAGAGGGTCAAGGTGAGACTGAGAATGTAGAAATGAGAATTCACTGAAATGATTACAACATGCTACAGAGACAGTTGCTATGCAATTCCTACAGCACACCCAGAATCTTTATTACACAGCATGGAGACTATTTGGGCATTCAGAGGCCTGGCACACATGCTGCATAGGAATTTGTAGCACTAAATGTCCTAAGGCCTGACTCACTCCATGAGTACATGTATTCCCATATTTTTAAACACATCAACTAAGTAAATTATTCTGCCACAATTTTTTGAAATGAATAATAACTCACAGTGTCATCTTAGACACATGACAGTATCCCTTGCAATTCAGTAAAATGATTACTACAGTGAAAGGGGGTCTTGCTGGGAGTGCTGTTTCATGGTTTAGAAAACTACACTAGTATTCACCCAGTGTAGGTGGTATAGCAAGAGGTGTTCTTTCAGACTTTAAGACATAGCAGCAGTGTTCGGGCACTGTAGGAGATCATGCAGGTAGTGCTGTTTCAGGGTTTAGGGCAGTGCAGTGGTGTTTCAACATTATAGGGGCATTCGCTGAGGATGGTGATTCTGGATTTAAAGCAGTGCAGTAGTGTTGAAAGAGTTTAGCAGGTTTTGCTAGGGATGATGTATCAGGGTTTAAGACAGTGCAGTGCTGTTCCGGCAGTGTAGGGGGTCAAGGTGGGACTGAGAATGTAGAAATGAAAATTCACTGAAATGATTACTACATGCTACAGAGAGAGTTGCTATGGCATTTCTACAGTACACCCAGGATCTTTATAACATGTAGTGCTACAAAGTCCTATGCAGTATGTGTGTCAGGTCTCTTAATTCCCAAATAGTCTCCATGCTGTGTTATAAAGATCCTGGATGTGCTGTAGAAATGCCATTACAATTCTCTCTATAGCATGCAGTAATCATTTCAGTGAATTGAAAGGGATATTTTGATTTTTCTAGCATCAGAATGTGAGTCAGTGTGTTTTTGGGAATATTTTGACAGAATCACTTGCTTGATGCATGTGTTTGCAGATATGAGAATACATGTACTCATGGAGTGAGTCAGGCTTTAGGACATGCCGTGCTTTATACTCCTAGCCCTGCATTGTTCTAAACTCAGAATTATCAGTCCCACCTTGAACCTCTACAGTGCCTGAACACCACTGCACTGTACTAAACACCGTTGCTCTATAAGAAGCCAACATGGAGGGCATAAAGATCTTAAGTTACAGTGAAGATCAATTCAATAAGATAATTAATGGTACCACAAAAAACATATCATCGGCCCAAATTAATAACACAGAGGAGGAGGAGTGGCGTAAATTATCGAACACAAAGAAACAAATTATACGTACAGAGCTACACTCCGATTTGTTAATTGATTATTGCAAAAATGGGATAATCCCAAAGGGACTTCAGGTAACGAACGAACCTGGGATTTTCATAGGAAACCATAAATGTATAGAAAAATGGACCCTAGTTGCCAACAGATGCAGCCGTGACTGGATGCTTTTAATTATCGAAACAGCCTCAGACATACTAATAGTTGAAAGACAAGAACTAAAAGATTTAGAAAAGAAACTAACTGAGAGTACAGCCCTTGACGACGCCATCAAAAAACTAGAGGACATCCAAAAAGAAGTCGATGGCTACAGGGACTATCTATTCAACAAAAAGAGCTAAGAAATGATGTGGCAAAGTATAATCTTGAATTCACTTACCTGTACTTGCAAAAAGACTACTATGATCGACCCAGAGAAATGCCTCAATATCGCAAGCCATGGCAACAACATCAGGGAAATAACTATCAAAAAAAGAAGGTCAGAATTTTTGACACTTCTTACACTAGTTCCGATAGTGAGACAGAAATACAGAGTGACAACAGAAATAATGGCAAAGAACATGACGCCCCAAAAGGCCCAAATAAGACCTCCCTTCCTTTTTTTAGAACAACGGCAACATTTTGCCCAACAGAGAGGGAGAGGCAGAGGGAGGGGCAAATATGTGCCTCAACCTCAGTACCAACAGAGACCATATACAAGGAGTCAGAAGACCTGGGACATTTAAACAAAGCCCCTGTCATCAACCTTTCTGATATAGAACTGTCCCCCTTAGAAATAAAATTACTGGAGAAAGGCCTAGGATACGCAATCACATCCCCAGTTGATAAATTCAGTTTAGAAAGGGACCTTCAAAACTTTTTTAGAAAAGTGAGACTTATGTCATTTTTCGATGACAAAGAAAGACCTGCATCCCTCAATAAATCGGGCCTTAAACCTAAATCTACCTGGACCCCACAACTAAGTCAAATTGACAAGCAGATCGAAGCCTTCGAAATAGCAGTCACCAAAAGTGTCTCTGATGTCTTAGATCAAAAAAATTGGATAGATTTCAATCTTAGTAAAACAGAGAAGGAACCCCTTACTAAATTAGAGAACAGCCAGATGCTTACAATGAAACCGGCTGACAAAGGCGGCAGTATTGTGGTTATGTCTACCACACAATATAACGATAAAATGACACTACTTCTCAACAACAGAGACCATTATCAAAAGTCAAGTAGAAAGGACTGGTCGGCGCTTGAAAAAAGTGTCAAAAGAATGTTAGATTTTGCAAAAGATGATGACATTATATGTGATGAGGAGTATAGATTTTTACTCAACACTAACCCTACAGTACCCGCATTATACGGACTTCCAAAAATTCATAAAAACCCAACTGATCCTCCTATGAGACCCATAGTGTCAAGTATTGGTTCCCTCACAGAACCCTTGAGCAAATACGCCGATATCTTTCTCCAATCATATGTAACTAAACAAAAGGCATACATTAAGGACACAGCGGCTATCATTAATAAAGTAGAGAACTTACCTTTCAACCCCAACACACAATATCTAGTGACATTAGATATAGAGGCGTTATACACTAACATACCTCAAGACAGTACTATTGATATGATTAGCAGTTTACTATGTCAGGGAGACCGTGATCCAACACCCCAGGAATCATTTATTATCGATTGCATAACCATAGTTCTGAAAAACAATATTTTTTTATTTGATAAAGAATTCTTCAAACAAACAAAGGGTACCAGCATGGGAGCCACCTGCGCTCCCAGCGTGGCATGCCTATATGTGGCACAATTTGAGGAAACGCACATTTTCAATTCGGCTGCTCCCTTTTTTGAAAATATTTCAGTATGGTCTCGATATATAGACGATTTTTTTTTATCTGGACAGGGCCTGTAGAGACTTTAGAAGACTTTATCTCCTGGTTAAACTTAGGTGATAAAAACCTTAGATTTACAAGCCACTATGACCAACAAAAATGTGAATTTTTAGACATAATAATCAAACATATGTCCGGCATTTTACAAGTTGAACTGTTCACTAAAAAAACAGACAGAAATACCATGCTCCACTATCAAAGCCACCACCCACCATGTCAGAAAAACAATATACCATTCGGACAGTTTTTAAGATTAAACCGTAACTGTTCACAAAATAAAGATTTTTTAAAACATGCAGAGGCACTATCCACAAAACTAATAGATAGAGGATATCCAAAAAGGATGGTTAAACAAGCCTTAAAGAGAGCTAGATATTTCAACAGAGAGAACCTCTTCAAGGAAAAAGCAAAAGATATACAAACAGAGAAAAGGCTAGTATTTGTGACTAACTACAGTGGAGTAAGTAATAAAATCAAAAACATAATCAACCGCAACTGGAACCTGGTGACTAAAAAGAATAAAGAGCAAATTCCAAAACCAATGTTTGCCTTCCGACGGAATCGGACTATTAGGAATAGCTTAGTCCATACCTACAGGGAAGATAACCAAAATACCCAAATGACTGTTGATAAGAACCCACTCCCTGTAGGTACTTTTCCATGCAGTAACTGTTCAAATTGCGGCAATATAATCAAGGGTCACTGCGTGGAATATAAAAAAACTAAACACAATATTAAATCATTTATAAATTGTAGATCTAAAAACATGGTATATTTAATCAAATGTCCATGTGACTACATATACATTGGTGAAACATCCCGTGAAATCAGGTTAAGGCTTAATGAGCACAAATCTGCCATTCGTTGCAAGAGAACAGGTGCTCCTTTGACGGACCACTGGACAACAGCGGGTCACAACATTGATGATATACGATGGTGTGGTCTAGAAATAATAACCCAAAACATGAGGGGTGGTGATATTAACACAAAACGTAAGAAACGTGAACAATTCTTCATGTCAAGATTTAATTCAGTAAAAGAAGGACTCAACACAAGAGAAGATTGGGAAAGGATCCTATAGATATGCCAACATAATATCATAGGTCCTATAACAAAAAGTCATACATAGGATATACATAAGATCCTTTACCTGAGTAAGGTTAGAGTAGTCCTATATAAAGATTGTCTCTTAGAAAAGGCTGAGATCAGATACCTATGATGTGAAGATATTTAAAATATGAACCAGTATAATGTCACCGTTATTCCAAACAACCCAAACCTAGCAATTATTAGGGAAGACTCTATCTAGCACTAATAATGTATAAAACCAAGGCTCAATTCCTGCAATACCACGTGATATTTAATGGGAAAACCTACAAAAGGTGCTCACTTAATAAACAAACAAGAAACTAGTAGTGCAACTCGAAGAGACTCATTAGTTCGGGATGATGTGACCACGCAATAACATTAGCGCGGACACTAATTATATGTGGCAGACCATTATACCAATACGGTTGCCCATAGTGTCTCTCCTGAAAATAATAGAGACTGCAACTTTACGCATAACGAGAGGACAGCCATGTAGCAAATCGATACTGTATTATACAGCATGAAAAATCGGAGGACCCAAATTATAGCATAATAATAAAACCACAATAATAAGGAGTAGGGATATATCATGAAAGACACCATAATAAACTACTAGTGGAGTTCCCTAATTGAACGCCAAATATAACTTAAATAATGTGATCATCCACATCTCGCGATAATTATCTGGCGGAATACGCCACAATAGCACGTCAAACTACAAATGTAGTCCAAAGTTTGAGCGTCGCACAGAACTGATGCAATGCGATCACTATCTTCCCGCGATAGTTCAATTGAAAATCTACCACGATAACTTGCTTAAATAACAAACTAGCTGACGCTAGGTCAAAACAATTTTCGGATCAAGGACGAGAGAGGCTGAGAGGGGAGCAGGGAGGCCGATTCTTGAAAACAAGGTAAGCTTAGAGAACGCTGTACAAGAATGTACAAGATACCACTTTAGTACAACTCTGAGTTACTTTAAAATCGATAATCGGGTAACCGCTAGTTACCTACTAGCATATAGTACTTATATACGATGTATTTACAATAAGTGATGACACAATACAGTCTGGTCTCTAAAAAAGTATATAGATGTATTGTTGGGGATAAAAGATCTGCCCCAATATGACGGGAATAAATAATATTAACTCTGTCCCATCACGTGGAGGTAAA
Organism: Lissotriton helveticus; assembly: GCF_964261635.1. Taxonomy (NCBI): domain Eukaryota; kingdom Metazoa; phylum Chordata; class Amphibia; order Caudata; family Salamandridae; genus Lissotriton; species Lissotriton helveticus. Next base: position 861,341,220 of record NC_136070.1, on the reverse strand, counting down.
ATGTGCGTCGCCGGCTCAACTTTAATCACTGATGTTTGTATTAACGCCCCAATAGCCGCACGAACACAGTCCACCCTAGACGGCTATTGAATCAATGCCGTAATACTGATGATTGGTACACATTATTTCCAGTACCCGAGAGCTAGTTACCCACTTTAACCTACGAACAAATAATAGAAGTCAAGCTACAAAAATATCATGAATATGTAAAGCTTTTATAATAACTAAGTGCAGGAGACCAGAGATATGACTAGCGCATGAAATGAGACATCGGATCATGACATCCAGTTGGGTTAAAAAATAATTTTAAAAAATCTATTCTTCTGGCATTAGCCTCTAGAATGAACTGAAATCAGCCAGTGATACGAAGGTAGCATGAAAACTGTTATTAAATTAATATATCTAATCATGTTATATACAAAAAAAACAATGAGTGCGATATAACCCTCCACAGGTCAAATTGATTAAAGACACTGTGCAAAGACATTCAGCGCTGGTAGCAGACTTAAAAGAATCCAGTGACGCTGCATTGAGGGCCATAGAACCCCGCTTTGAGGGTGAGTATTTTGCTTAACTTATCAATTTCCCAAGCAAAACAGATTCCTAATTTTAGGTTTGCAATAACTAATTTCTTCTGTTCACATAAAAAAACTTCTGCGGGTGCGATATGATTAATTTCTTCTTTCTAAATAAAAGAACACCGGCAAATCCTATTATGTCCTATATAGAGAAAACTTACCTATTGAACTAAGACCGGTTATAGGTACAACCACCTGGTTGCATATATTGAGTAAAATACAATCTCTGTTATATCGAGTTATACCTAAAAACAGTACTCTATTTCATTGTAGTGACTTTCTCCTAATAATACGGTGGCCCCCCTCCAGCATTATCCTCTTCACTATCGAGTTCCTGAAATGGAAAGCTAATAAACACATGTCACCCAAATACATTGGGCCTTTCCTGATAAATTGGTTCTCAGCCAGAGAAAGTAGAGATAAGGTATGCAATTTTATGCTCTTTACAGAAAGGAATGTATGACTGGAAATAATAGACCAGATCCTCTATCGACTGAGGGCAACAATCCAAATTACCTCCAATTAACACGAAAGGGACAATATTTTTTCACAGGTATGCATTATGATTGTGTCTTATAGCTACCTTAATGGTGACTTAGTGTCACCAAAGTTAAGAACCACGTGTATAGCCCAGTATAACCCAAATGCCAGTATGACTCATCGACGGTAATACATCTTCGCTTGAGAAAAACAAATAGCATAACGTGTAAAAACAAATACTGTGCCGTGAAAATTGTTGATAGTATGTTTTTTAATAAACAATTGTATATATCTAATTATATGCTTTTTCTGTATAGAATTGTTTGTCCTGATGAAGATGGTATCGTTATACACCGAAACGCTGCGTCGACAACCCTAACAACTGTGAATTTTATGACATTTTTATCTTTGTATTTGTACCGATAACATTTTTTTATCAAAGATTGAACTTAATATTTGTATGTATGGCACTGTAATTATGTTATATAACATCGATTTTATTGATTTGTAATAAACTATTTTTTAATATAAGATACACGTTTTTTTAGATTCTTGATTTATTCATTACATGTCCAAAAATGAGTAAGACTGCATACTTTTGTATCAAATTGGCATCTTGAGTTATGAGGGAAATACACCAAAGGGCTTCTTAATAGTTGAGTGTTTTGGGACTTCTCTAGTTCTTCACTTCTATTCTCCTTGTCCCTAATTGGATTACAAAGGAGACCTCCCTTACCTTTTACTTACTAAACCCTGAAAAACCATCCCTAGCAAAACCTGCTAAACTCTTTCAACACTACTGCACTGCTGAAAACCCTGAAACATAATTTTCAGCAAATGCCCCTATAATGTTCAAACACCACTGTACTGTCCTAAACCCTGAAACAGCACTCCCTGCATGATCTCCTACACTGCCCGAACACTGCTGCTGTGCCTTAAAATTATTTATGGAGTGAACCAGACTTAACAACATATAGTGCTTCTAATTGCTATGTAGTATGCTAGTAGTGGTCTACATTTAAAAAGAAATACATTTAACATGTTTTTTTTTCTTCACAACAGATTTTAATATCTACAGAAAGAAAAAACATTATGCCGTCAAAGAGTGAGAACAGAAAAAGATCTAAACAGGCTTACTTTTCCAAGAAAAAAGAAGTACGAGCTTTATCTAAACAGCAATGTGTGGAAAGCTTCTGGTAAGTCAACAAAGGATTTTAAAAGGAAAGTAACACAAAGTAAAAAAAGTGTGGAGAGTCAGGAAAAACATTAAATATCTGTAACTACACAGAAAAACCAGACAAAAAAGAAAAATGATGGAAAAATATGTGGTAAAGATAGTGTTTATAGTAATAGACAAAAAAATCAGTTTGTTGAGATTCGGAAGCAGATGTTTCATAACAGAGTTGTTGTAAATTTATTAACAAATATAAAGAATTGTAAAAGAAAAACAGCTTTTTATAAGAAAAAAACAAATAGAGACAATTGTTGAGAAAGCTTTTGAATTAAAAAAAAGTTGTTTCTTTAAGTAATCAGTAGGATTCGAACACTAGATAAGACAATCAATGATATGTAGGTCAAAAGTAAGTGGAAAAGACGAATTAATAGAACTCATTTTTGTAATGTTTTTTCTGGAGAATGGAAACATAGTTCAAGTTGTGAGCCGTTTTTTTAATGAAGATAGTTACTTTCAGAGTAATGATTTGCTGCATGCAGTTGACACCAGTGGTCAAGCTGTGGAAAAGTAAATTTTGCCATGTTCTGTGTCCCTACGTGTTCCCCATCTTATGTTATATGTGCATGATCAATATGCATATGTATTCCCTTATGATCGATTAAAGACGCAATTCCAGTTGTGTCCAACTCCAGTATGCCAGTTTCCAGTTCTCGTGAAAGCTACGAGTATAAGGCCTATGTAAAGTTATGTTGCCACGTTTCACAGTGTGCACGTTAATTCAGTAAAAGTCCCCGTTTCTAGGCCTCAAAAGGGCCCGGACACCAGATTCAGCTCCTGTCTCCTGAACCCTCGCTGAGGAGCGATACAGCCCCCACCTGTATCCCTGACCCTTCACTTACTTCCTGCCTCACAGTGCCCGGCTCGGCCTGGCTCTGCCTGCCAGTCTGCCAAGAGAATGTTATGATTCTAGTTATCAGTCCAGCCCTCCTTCTCTGCATTCCTAAGCTACTGAATCGCATCAATAGTTTCAGTCATCGTCTAGCCTTTACGTCTCCATGTAAGGGAAATACTGTATTAATGGTCATTTAATATTCCTCAACACACACTACATGTAGAATAATGCATGCACCAGTCTTAGTGTCTGTTAGCCTTTGCCCTGATAACTTTTGGATTCTATCAACATGTTCTCTAAACATCAGATACTAGATAGTGTTTAGGTACATGTCGCCCTGACTCTCCAGACTTTCGTCTCCTCCTCTAGCACGGAAGTCATAGCCCCAGCTTCTCCTAGTAACACGTCACTGCCAGCTTGCGCGCACCACTAGGTCAGAGGTCCCGGCTCCTTAGGTAGCCCCCTCCATGTTTCCGCCCCCTTTATGACATATTCTGTTACGTTTACATCACATGTCTATGTACACGCCTCTTGTTACACCTACTTTCAGCCTTATCTTTCGCGACTGCTACAGGCCCTGCCCACTGCTACGCCTATTGCATTGAATACCATGTATTTTGTTTTACTATATATGCTTGTGCACTGTTATTAAAAGTGGCTAGCCATCTAAGATTTTCCCCCCGTGCAGGTTGTCCTGTTCCTGTCCTTTATGCTGTATTAAACCTGCAAACTCCAGCTACCTCGAATCTTGACTCTTATTTATTGAGCTATCTGTTATTGTATCAAAAATAGAGGTATTATTTATTTATTTACCACATAATGGCGCCCGAATAGGGACTTGCCCTTTCCCCACGCGCCGGAGAAGCCACGCGAGCCCCCTGACCCTCTGCAGCCGTGACGGAACCATACCGTGCACGTGCAGATATTTCTGCTTCAAGTATCCCTCAGGCCCACGGAGGAGACGGAGGTTGCGGTCCAGCATCCAGACGAGGCGGTGGAGGAACGCGGCGAGTCCCGACCAGAGCCCAAGCCGAGAGTCCAAGGTCCGAGGTATCCGGAGGCCCACCCGTAACTGAAGTCCGAAGCTCGTAGTCCGTCGTCGTAGCAGTCCAGTCCAGTCCGAGGCCTTCCGTTCTTGCTGCCCGGTGAGTACCTTTGCTGGGGTAGTATCTAGACAGGGTCAATGTAATTGTCTCTGGTCCGTGGGTTTGGGGTACACAGATCCAACACGAAGTGTCCACTTAGGTGGGTGCGGGTCCCGACGTGTCTCTTTATGAGACCGGTAAGTTTCGTACTGTTCCAGCAGTGCATCTAGTAATTCTAGTCAGTTCTGTTCTCGAGAAAATTCATGTGTTCTGTTCTCAGTATTTCAGGTAGTATCTTGTCCGAACTGTTATTTTAAATGTTATTTCAATGTGTTTTTATGTCGTGGTATGAAAGTGGTGTTCCTCAAGTATTAACAGTGTTTATTGTGTATTGTATTGTGTCTAGACTCCAGCCTAGTCATGCCATTGTTTTCCAAGTTACGTCAGTTAAAAACTAGAAAAGGTCTGTTAGAAGAAGCAGTTCCTGTCCCGCCTAGGAACAGTCCAGGTCATTTTATGTATCACAAGCATGGCATAAGTGCCATATTGTATCTAGATTTATGGGTCGAGTACACCAAGGAATTAGAAGAAAAGTATAGATGGCCTGTATCAGGCACATGGGATGCCGAGTGCATCATGCGAGTAGAAGAAGTATTATGGAAAAAGAAAGCCAGACAGTCACAGAAAGATGCCATCGAGTTATGGCGCAAAGAATCTCATAAAAGAACAGAAAAAGAAATCAGAAAGTCAGAATTAAGTAGAGAATCCTCAGAAAGAGCCCAAGAAAGGGAATTAATCGAAATAGGTGAACGAGTCAAAACCGAACAGTCAGACAGACAGAGGAATGCCCTTATTAAGGGTATGTACCCTCTTCTTGCCGAGGGCTTGCCAAAAGCAACCCCGGAGGCATCCAGTAATTTTCCGCCGCCATTAGTTCCGACCAAGCTACGTCACAAACCGACCGCAGCTGATATTTTTCTCTCGTCCTATTTGGACGACACAGTCCCAGAATATGCAAATCCTGTTCCGCCAGCTCCTGTAAATAATGCAATTCCTGTTCCTCCAGTCACCGGGGCACCTGTTACAGCACCTGTTACGGTACCCCCGGTCCAGCCTACATTACAAGTACCCGCTACATCAGTCACTATGCCAGCACGAAGAGTATCAGTCGACGATTCCAGTCTAGGGGCCGCGGGAGGAGGTCCCCCGGGAACCCCGCCGCCCCACAAACGTGTAACATCAGTCGAGTTACATGAACGTGCGTTACAGCGTACGCCCAAATATCAGTCCGTTGCAGAAATCAGGCGAGCTCTTACCGAATGCCGTTATGATCCAGTCCCAGGCGAGGATAGTATGGTTATATATTCCGTACGTATAAGACGGGTGACCGAGTATTTGGACACCCTACCGAATATGAAAGAAGATCTAGACAGAATGTATCGTTTTATTCGTACAGGAACAGATCCAGAAAGTATTGGCGAAGCCATGTCTCAAAGGAAAGCCGAGATTCAGCTCATGCTATTAAAGTTTCTAATTAATTGTTTAATAAGGGAACAAGATTCTCCGACTAAAGATCAGACCGAAATGAAAGTTCTGACAAGGTGGAGTGATAATATAGCCGAGGGTAAACACAGGACCATCAGTAGTATAGAGAGTATGTACAAGAAAATCCGTAAAGAAATAATAAGGTTACACGAGAAACGCAATGAAGCACTAGTAAGCGAGAAAGAAAATGACTCTTCTACTGAAGAGGTAGATGACGAGAATCCCACCAGAATAGCGTATGTAGGTAAAACTAGACTTTCCGACCGACATTCACGTCTAGACTACAAGAAGACTGTTCCTCATCCAGCACCAGAACAAGGTTCTCTAGAACAAGTATTTCAAGCTACCGATCACATTCTGAAATCACGAATCGGTTATAGTGAACTTAGTACTATGCACGAACAAGAACTAGCCCGATCAGCAATCCGATGGATTACTGATTCTACCACTTTTCCAGACGAAATAGTGGCACAAATGTTTCTGAAACTGCCCCCAGCCGAGCAGCGACTGGTGGGTATGTATATGATCCAGCACCTCATTACTCTGTATGAGGGTCAGCACTCTGATCCAGGTCCGTTACATGATGTCCTGAACGAGTTACTCCAGTATAGATGGAAAGGTCTAGGTACCGATTTAATTACTGTCATTCTAGAACAGCGTCACAAATATAGAACGTTCCTGAATCCGCATTTTGTTCACGTCTCACCCCCAGAAAGTAAACCGTTTTACATAGACAGACAGCATCCGTTACGAGAAGTACACCCAGTTAGGACACCAGCTGGTGAAATGCAACGAGTATTTGTTTACACCCCGATTACAAAGATGGAACTCTTAGAGATGAAGAAGTTAATTCCCTGTCACGACAAAGATCCAGCAGGGTTCCACCGAGAATTAAAAGACATGCTCCGTATGGGAGAATACACGTATCCAGATATCATTAAAATGTTAAAGGTCCTGTTGCCTGCGGGCACATATGAAAACTCAAGGAAAAAGAATGGGAGGTGGGAGAGAAAAAGTTAGATTGGGCAGCTCTAGAAGCTGAAGATAATATACGTGTACCAGGTACCGGTCTAGGAGACAAATGTAAGGAATTACCAGAATTAATAATACAAGTTTTGCCAAGATTATTAGCCACTAAAAAGGAAGACTGGGATGCAATCTCAGCCTGTAAACAGAAACCAGACGAAGATACTAGTGATTTTTATTCTAGATTCGAGAAATGCTTTAGCATTAACAGTGGTCTCAAGACGAGTAGTGAGTCATACCCTCATCTTTTTGTTACTAAATTAGTCGAGAATTCAAGTCCACAAGTTAAAAATCGAGTTTTGAAAGTCGAGAGTACCTGGCAAGCTAATACTCCGTGCCAAATGCATCAGATGCTTCAGTATCACCAGAATAGAATCTGAGAAGAGCAAGATCATGAAAGGAAACGTATGAAAGACACGAAAATGAAAGTATTAGTTGCACAATCTGTTCCTCAAGACAGTCAGAAGAGGGGTACGAATCAAGCTAGTCATCCTGCAGTTCCTGTTAAAGGGACCTGCAATTATTGCAAACAGCCAGGTCATTTTATAAACGAGTGTGCAGTTCTGAAACACAACATAGCTATCGGTAAGACTAAAGAAAGACCACGTCCGCCTAGACAAGAACAAGTTTCACAGACTTCTCAGTCACCACAGAATGCACCACAGACAGTTACAGTACCGCAGCCTATAGCTGCAACACAGCATGTTACACAGCAGATGTACCAGTATGCACAGTCCGAGTATCCAGAGTACCAGCAGTACTCATGAAACAGCCTAGAGAGGGAGGTAGGCTTGCCTCCCATCGAGATACCTGTAGATCAAGAGGGTCCCTATGTTCACAGTCAAGTATTAGGGAAAGACAGAAAGTTTTTGATTGATACAGGGGCAAGTAGGACCACCATAAATCACGACGAGGTTCCAGGGGCTCCGCTCTCAGGCTCAAGAAATGTTTCCCTTGGATTTTCAGGAAAGCCTATTGTAAACGAGATTTCTAAACCAGTTACTCTAGAAGTAGGTCCATTGTCCCGAACTACTGATCTGTTACTTACGAAGTCATGTCCAGAGAATTTGTTAGGTATCAAGACACTGAAAGAATTAGGTGCAGTTATATGCTGCTCCCCAGAAGGAATACGTTTGTTTTTGCGTGACTTCAAGGGTCACTATGTATTACGTGATTTTGATCCCAGATTGTTAAATGTTCCCCAGCATCTATGGGCACAAGGCCCAACTGATGTAGGTTTCATGCAGATCACACCCCATCGTGTGACTATCAAGCCAGGTGTAGTGTTACCACGAATCAGACAGTACAGATTGCCACCTGAGGCTGTAGCAGCCTTATCCAAAATTATTGACGAGCTCATTGCTCAAGGAGTGGTTGTAGAAACTGACTCCAATGTATGTAATTCTCCTATCATTCCAGTCATGAAACGTACTGATCCAAATGCACCTCCAGTATATCGATTAGTGATTGACCTTCGAGAACTTAATAAATGTATCATTCCCCAGTATCCAGTTGTTCCAGATATCTCTTCCCTATTAACAGCCATTGATTCTGAAGCTACGTTTTTCACAGTCATAGACCTTAAAAATGCATTTTTCAGTGTCCCCATTCATCCAGACAGCCAGTTTCTTTTCGGATTCTGTTTAAATGGAAGGAGCTACCAATTCACACGAGCTCCTCAAGGTTTCACAGAAAGTCCTAGTATTTACAGTCAAGCACTTAAGAGACAACTAGACAATATTCACATGCCAACTGACACTGCCCTGCTCCAGTATGTCGATGACCTACTGATCACAGCCCGTTCTGAACGTGACTGCGAGCGAGCGTCACTGACAGTTCTGTATTTCCTAGCCGAGATGGGGCACAAGGTGTCCCCTTCGAAGCTTCAATTCTGTGTCCAGCAAGTGATCTATTTAGGCCACTTACTGTCCAAGAGGGGTAGGCAGTTGACACCTGATCGTATCCAGTTAATAGCGAGTCTTCCCCAGCCCAAGACCCAGAAGGAGGTACGAGCTTTTATCGGCCTCACTTCTTATTGCAGACAATGGATTCCTCAGTATGCATTTCTAGCCAAGCCACTGATACAGTTAACGACACAGGAGGCAGCCGTATCGACTGTTCTCCCTTGGACATCTGAACATACACTTGCTTTTAATGAATTAAAGAAAGCTTTATGTCAAGCTCCTGTTCTAGCAACACCGAACTACAGTAAGCCTTTTACACTTTTCGTCACAGAACGTGAAGGTACAGCATTATCTGTTGTCACACAAGATCAAGCAGGACAATACAAGCCTTGTGCTTATTTTTCGAGCACACTAGATCCAGTAGCCCAGGCTCTGCCTGCGTGCCTCAAGTCAGTTGCAGCCACAGCACTAGCCATCAGACAAAGTGATTCCATAGTGTTAGGACATTCCCTGACAGTACAAGTTCCACACTCCGTGGAAGTTCTTTTAAACCGAACACAGACTCAGCACTTGACTATCGCACGTTTAACAGGTTATGAATTGACACTGTTCCAGCCACACATAGAAATCAGACGCTGCAACGTTTTAAATCCTGCTACACTGTTACCGTCAGTTACTTCAAATCCTGCCACACATGACTGTGTGGAAGTAGTTAACACCATGACAAAGCCAAGACAAGACCTGACAGATATTCCATTGCCAGATCCCGACCTGACACTTTATGTGGATGGTTCATGTATGAGAACAAGTACAGGAGATCTAGTAGCCGCGTATGCAGTGACTACTGAAAATGAAGTTATAGAGACACACCGTATTGACATTCTGTCCGCTCAAGCAGCAGAGCTAGTTGCTCTGACCCAAGCCTGCATACGTGCCAAGAACCTGAAAGTTAACATTTACACAGATTCACGCTACGCATTTGGAGTCGTACACGACTTTGGAGTGCTCTGGCAGGAGAGAGGTTTTATGACTTCTCATGGAACCAAGATTCAGCATGGTCTCCTTATTCAAGCTCTGTTAGATGCAATACATTTACCGACAGCTATCGCTATTATGAAGTGCAAAGCACATACGAAAGTCACTGACATTATTTCCCATGGTAATGATCTAGCAGATCGAACAGCCAAGCTTACAGCTCAGACTCCAGACATTCCAGTTAACACGACACTGACACACGCTCCAGATCCGACTACATGTATGACAGTTAAGGACCCCACTCAAGATGTCATAGATATCCAGTCACATGCTACTCCCGATGAAATCAAGAAATGGTCCGAACAAGGAGGGGTCCAGACAGATCAAGGATGGTTGACGAAAGGAAAAGCCACATGGTTTCTCCCCGACTCAATGGTTCAAGTCATTATTAATACCGCACATAGTCCTGCACATTTAGGAGAAAAAGCCATGTTAGACAGTATCCAGAACATTTGGTTCAACAAGCATTTACGAGCTGCAGCCAAGCAGAAAGTCCGTACCTGTATGATATGTTGTCAGTTTAATCCAGGTAAAAGTGTCCCGGTGGAACAAGGGGGATTCCAGCCTCCTGACCACCCTTTTGAAGTCCTCCAGATGGATTATATTCAGATGGAGCGATGTCGAGGTTTCAAGTATGTCCTTGTAGTTGTATGTGCTTTGTCCAGGTGGACAGAGGCATATCCAGTTCCAGATTACACAGCCGCGACCACTGCCAAGCAGCTGGTTCGTGAATTCTTCCCCCGCTATGGACTCCCTAGGGTCGTGTATTCAGACAACGGCCAGCCATTCTCATCCGAGCTCATGAAGCACGTTTCCCTTCTGTTAGGATACCAGTGGAAGTTTCATTGTGTACGCCATCCTGAAGCAGCAGGTCTCGTAGAGAGACATAATCAGACCCTGAAAATCCGCATTGCAAAAGTCTGTAAAGAGAAAGGTGTGGACTGGCTAGTAGCTCTGCCAGTCGCCCTATTCTATATGCGCATGGTCGCACATTCCAGATCAGGTCTGTCCCCGTATGAGGTCGTATTCGGCCGCCCCCCTAACATGTGGGGTACACCTAGACCCCGAAGTATTACAGATGTTTCCAGTAATATGCTGACAGATTACCTAGCTTCCTTGATGTCTGCCCTACACTCTTGTCGTTCACAGGTTGCCGCCGCATTTCCGGACAATACCGAGGTGAAACCGCATGAAATCGTTCCCGGAAGTTTGGTACTTGTGAGGAATTTCGATCGTTCAAGTCCACTGGAGCCTCGTTGGAAGGAACCGAAGCAAGTCCTTTTAACCACCCGTACTGCCGTCAAGTTGGAAGGCAGGAAGGGGTGGGTGCATCTGTCTCACGTCAAGAAGTTCCATGGAATCAAACCTAAAACTTTTGCCAAGGACTGCATTTTACCTAAAGACTGCCAAAATACTATTCTCAAGGACTGTCCCGCAAATGACATTGATACCAAGCCCTCCCTGTTAGAGGAAACTCCGCAACAGGAGTATAAACGTAAGCTCCGGTCTAGTAAAATAAGTCAGCCAGTTTAATTGTCTAAGTCCTCCCCTAGGTGAAACGGTTAGACAGGTTTCTGACATGTATAAGATAGACCCCCATAGTGAGAGAGTTAGTCAAAACTCCATCAGATGTATCATTATTTTATGTTTTCTTCTATTTTTGAGTTTGATGGTTACCTGCACGAGCTATGCATTGCATTTATGTTTTCCAATTTCACATGTAAATAAGTCTCCTAATGCTACAGTAGAGCACACATTTAGTGATCTGCCTCCTCACGAGCTATCCTATCGTCTTGCTATGCGTAATAATACCTTCATCAGAATGTTACACTATTCACACCAGACCAGCAATGCCACTAATTGTTGGGTGTGTGGTCGACTCCCCCCTTTCCAGACACCGAAGGGAGTTCTGCCACTCTTTCCTTATCCATTTTCACATAATGGTTCGTGTGGAGCATGGTCCACGTTAACGTCATCCTCAACTGATATGTCCCTTCTAAACAGTACATGTTTTCCAGACAAGCAAGGTCTTTCCCATAGAACCAGGTTAGATCTAGAAAATGAAGTTTATAATTTAGGTAATTATTCTTCGAATTTTATGGTCCTGAATGTTCAGTCTGATACCACTCCAGACTTACCTGCAATTTCAGTACTACCAGTCAAAGGCGAATTATGTGTCCGAAAGAATGGTTCCGCACATGTAGGACATAGTGATTGTATTACTATTGTCAAGTATAGTGACAGTAGGGAATCTATTTTCAAAGCCTCACGTCATTCATATTTTGTTTGTGGTCAGACCGCATATGTTCGTCTGCCCCTCGATTGGGATGGAACCTGTTACATTGCCTTCCTACTGCCACCAGTTTTCCTAGCCCCATCCGATTATCATAGAAACACACATCTAGTACACATTAGACATAGAAGGGAGATCGAGTCCCCGATTGTCGACCAAACTGAAACCACTCTAGAACAGTATCAAGATTTTAATAAAGGATTCTTTTTCTTTTTAGGCCCTGTCCAGAATAGTAAGCTAATCCGTAGGTTAACTAGAACTCTTGAAGCAGTAGTGAATGAGACTACTTCTGCTCTAGGTAACTTAACCGAAGAGCAATCTGCTATGAGATTTGTAGTTTTGCAAAATCGTCTCGTCCTTGACGTCATACTGGCCGATAGGGGCGGGGCATGTAGAGTCATCGGATCTAGTTGCTGCATTTTCATTCCTAATAACGCGCCGTCTGTTTATTCAGCTATAACCAGACTTCATAAAATTGCCCATCAGTTACACCAGAATCCAGGCACCTGGACATGGTCCGGTTGGCTCTGGAGTATAATTTCTGCCTGGGGATGGAAAGTACTGTCATTCCTAGGTATAGCAGTAATGATCATTTTCAGTTGCTGCCTCTGTTTACAATGTGGCCCTGCGATTTGCGGCATTTGTGCTACATCCTGTATTCCTAGTCCTAAGTCCCGTTCCAAGACAATTCGAGACGAGCAAATGATACTGTATGAAATGATAGATGGTATCATGAATATTGATGTTTCCTCATGGAAACGTAGTGACAAGGAGGGAATGTGGAAAAGTAAATTTTGCCATGTTCTGTACGTGTTCCCCATCTTATGTTATATGTGCATGATCAATATGCATATGTATTCCCTTATGATCGATTAAAGACGCAATTCCAGTTGTGTCCAACTCCAGTATGCCAGTTTCCAGTTCTCGTGAAAGCTACGAGTATTAGGCCTATGTAAAGTTATGTTGCCACGTTTCACAGTGTGCACGTTAATTCAGTAAAAGTCCCCGTTTCTAGGCCTCAAAAGGGCCCGGACACCAGATTCAGCTCCTGTCTCCTGAACCCTCGCTGAGGAGCGATACAGCCCCCACCTGTATCCCTGACCCTTCACTTACTTCCTGCCTCACAGTGCCCGGCTCGGCCTGGCTCTGCCTGCCAGTCTGCCAAGAGAATGTTATGATTCTAGTTATCAGTCCAGCCCTCCTTCTCTGCATTCCTAAGCTACTGAATCGCATCAATAGTTTCAGTCATCGTCTAGCCTTTACGTCTCCATGTAAGGGAAATACTGTATTAATGGTCATTTAATATTCCTCAACACACACTACATGTAGAATAATGCATGCACCAGTCTTAGTGTCTGTTAGCCTTTGCCCTGATAACTTTTGGATTCTATCAACATGTTCTCTAAACATCAGATACTAGATAGTGTTTAGGTACATGTCGCCCTGACTCTCCAGACTTTCGTCTCCTCCTCTAGCACGGAAGTCATAGCCCCAGCTTCTCCTAGTAACACGTCACTGCCAGCTTGCGCGCACCACTAGGTCAGAGGTCCCGGCTCCTTAGGTAGCCCCCTCCATGTTTCCGCCCCCTTTATGGCATATTCTGTTACGTTTACATCACATGTCTATGTACACGCCTCTTGTTACACCTACTTTCAGCCTTATCTTTCGCGACTGCTACAGGCCCTGCCCACTGCTACGCCTATTGCATTGAATACCATGTATTTTGTTTTACTATATATGCTTGTGCACTGTTATTAAAAGTGGCTAGCCATCTCAGATTTTCCCCCCGTGCAGGTTGTCCTGTTCCTGTCCTTTATGCTGTATTAAACCTGCAAACTCTAGCTACCTCGAATCTTGACTCTTATTTATTGAGCTATCTGTTATTGTATCAAAAATAGAGGTATTATTTATTTATTTACCACAAAGCTTATGAGGTTAAGAATGGTTGTCCGATTGAAAAAGAGAAAATTGTCCCTAGAAATGCAGAAGAGGTATCAGCTGATGAAGTTTTAGGGAGACGTCCCAAGGCTCCAGTGTACACTTGGACTTGTTGTAGTATTTGTAGTGTACGACAGGATTCAATTGATTGTTTTCGCAATTTGTTACGTAAGTATGCTAAGAAAAGTGTTAAACAAAAGATTAAGATGTTGCAAGAATTAGACCCCTGCAGAGTGAGAGAAAAAACGGGTTTGCAAGGTCATTCTCTGGCTTGTCTTTCTAAAAAAGTATGTCAGAGTGTTTTTCACCATTTTAGGATGTTAGCAGTGCATCATACTGAAGTGAGGAAATTACTGAGAAGATTGTATTATGCAAAAAGTCCAGCACTAATGTTAAAAAAGTTAAACAGTGCTCTTTTGCATGGATCTGTATTAGATGTAATCAACATTTGGGAAGAAATTGAGGTTAGTTACTTTGGTCCTGAAGAAGACAGTGCAGAAATAGATACATTAATAGAAGGAAATGTGGAAGAAAATGTACAGAATTTTAGTACAGAAAATTTTGAGCCAGAAATTACAAGATTTAAGGTCATTTCAGGTGAAAGGCCAAACTTTTCTTGTATTTGTTGTGGACAAATTCATTATAAAAATCAGACCAGGTTAGTTGATCTATATTTAAAAAGTGAAAAGGAGAATAATAATGAGTGGAAAGATTTTGCAACTTATTTGTTGGTAGAGAATTGTTTTGATTTTGGTTCTGATCAACGTATTTGTAAATATTGTTTTAACAAATTAAATGAAAACACAATGCCTGCTAGAGCTGTACATAATAATCTTGAGTTGGTAAATATTCCTTCTGAACTGATGGATTTAAATACTTATGAGTCTATTCTCATTCAATGTGTGCATCCATTTCAGGCTATTGTTCGCATTGAGCCTAAGACAGGGAAATTGGCTTCTTCAGATTTACAGAGAGGATTAAAGGGAAGAGTTGTATATTTGCCTCTAGATTTAAAGAAAAATATTGAAACAATTGGTGTAGAAAATGTGCAAGAGGAACCTCTAGGTATTCTATTTAATGGCATTCCTACGAAGAGTAAGAAAATCTGTCAAGAATTAGTGGATGTTAGGAAAGTGAAAAAGGCAACGTTGTATTTGGTAAACAATAATCAATACTATAAAAATGTTTATGTAGGAGAAGAGGAAACAACTGTAGAAGAGGACAGTGATTTGTCAACTGCACAAACTGAAAAAGTGGATGTGTCCAGAACTGAAGAAATTTATGAACATTATAGTGTGAATCCACTTCACTCTAAAGAAGTGATGGGGAATACTATTGAGTTATTCCAAATGAAAGAAGCGAAAGGAAGTCCCATTAGTGTATGGGATGAAAGCTTGGAAGCTTGTTGTTTCCCTCAGTTATTTCCAACAGGCAAAGGTGGACGATATGATGAACGACCTGTGCAGATTCCTGTATCTGAATACCGGACATCAAGGTTATATGCAGAAGATACAAGGTTTCGCCAATGTATTCCATATTTGTTTCATCTTCTGTTTGAGAGTGACTTGTATGGACTTTCTTATGCAGTGAACCATATACTAAAAAGTGGTGTACATCTGCAAAATGTTTCGGCAAAGGACTTTATGGATAAAGTCCAAAAGAAGATACTGTTTTGGAATCACAGTTAATTAATCTCATGGCATGTCAGTGTGGTACTAATGAGTATTGGTACCGTCGTCATGGGGAATTGAAATGTATGCTAAGAAACGTAGGTACTCCTACATGGTTCCTTACTCTAAGCTGTGCAGAGTATGCTTGGGAAGATTTACTTCAATTTCTTCGAGAGGCAAATGCAAACATAGAAAATATAGAATACAAGACACCTGGAGAACTGTGCTCTTTGGATCCAGTTAATGTATGCAGGTATTTCAATCATAGATTTGAAGCTATGATGTCTTTTATCACAAACAAAAAATGTTTTCCTCTTGGAGAGGTTCTTGATTGCTTTTGGAGAAAGGAGTATCAAGCAAGAGGTGCTCCTCACATACATATGCTGCTATGGATCAAAGATGCCCCCAAATTTGGAACAGATTCAGATGACAAAGTGATGAGTTTTATTGAAAAATATTCTACATGTGCTGTACCAAAAAGTACAGAACAAAAGAATTTAAGACATCAAGTCTTACGGTTTCAAACCCATCGTTGTGGAAGATACTGTAGTCGAAAGTACAAATCTAAGGATAAGTTCTACACAAAATGTCGATTTGCATTTCCACATCCCGTATTATCAAAAGGAAGAGTGAACAATTTTATGTCATCTTTGCGACATACTGTCACAA
Organism: Lissotriton helveticus; assembly: GCF_964261635.1. Classification (NCBI taxonomy): domain Eukaryota; kingdom Metazoa; phylum Chordata; class Amphibia; order Caudata; family Salamandridae; genus Lissotriton; species Lissotriton helveticus. The sequence continues at coordinate 861,324,931 of NC_136070.1, read as the reverse complement.
GAAATCACCGAAAAATACCTACAACTTAAGAAGAAATGAAGAGTCCAAATACATAAATGACTATAACCCAGTAATTTTGTCCATGTGGAATGCTAACATGGATATTCAATATGTTGCAGACAACTCCATTGCTGTGGTTCGATGTGTAACGTCTTACGTTATTAATTCTGAAAAGACGGAACTAAAGGAAATGTGGGAAGAAATTTCTCATGAAAAGAGCCTAAGTAAGAAATTGTACAGCTACAGTTTGAAGATGTTGACTCATCGAGAAATCGGAGCATATGAATGTTCAGATCGCTTATCATCTGCAAGTCTATACTCCAAATCTAGAACAATCATTTTGGGTGAGTTTAGGTCTTGGAAGGAAGAACACGAAACCGAGTTTTGAAATCTGTAGAAAAAATTGAGTATTTAGCAGAGAGAGAACCAGACAGTACAGATATTTTGAAGACAAATATGTTGGATACATACTATCCAAATAGAAGTAATCATCTTGAGAACGTTTGTCTCTATGAAGTACTGCAAAGCTATACTTTTAAGAGGAATATAACAGAAGATATCAATAAAGGAGTATATGCTGTGATTGGATCTGAAGGATGTTTAGTGAAACAAAGAAAAAGACATTTGATTAATCATCGAAAACTGAGTTGCGAAACTCCTGACAAAAGGGAATTTTACTATTTAGCTCTTTTGCAACTCTTTAAGCCATGGCGTACAGAACTGGAACTACTTGGAGATTTTGACAGTTATGAAGATTCATTCAACGCAACTAAAAATACTATAGAATGTCCTGTTTTTTCTAATTATCTGAAAATGTTGAACAACGAAATACAGCAAGAAGCTACAATTGCAGCAGAGATTGCTAGAGACAGTTCTCAAAGTTCTGCTTCGTTGAGTCAGGATCCACTAGGAGAACCAATTATCCAAAATGAAGCAGCAACTGCCATGGATGAGGTGGAAACAGCAATGCAACAAGCTCAAGAGGATGTAATAAACTTAGAAGAATTGGAAAAACAACTAAATGGTGAGCAAAAACAAATATACAATCAAGTGACAGAACAGATTGAGCATGGTTCATATCACGAGAAAAAAGAGTGCTCATGTACGTCATTTAAACCTGTCCGACTGTACGTGAGTGGAGAAGCAGGAACTGGAAAAAGTTTTCTAATTAAAGGAATTGCAACTTATCTACAGAAAAGAACTGAGTAGTCACTCTCTTGTGTTGTTACTGCTCCAACTGGTTTGGCAGCACATAACATTAAAGGGATTACATTTCATCGTTTATTGATGCTGCCAGTAGAGCATGGAAATAAATTAGAATACCACAAGCTATCTGGAGACGCTTGTTGTGAAGTTTCTAGAGTCTTGAAAAAAATGAAACTTCTCATTATTGATGAGGTAAGCATGGTATTGAATTTAATGCTTGCCTTTGTGCATTTAAGAATGCAACAAATCCTTAAAACAGAGTATGATGTGTTATTTGGATGGCAAACACATCATAGTTTTTGAAAGGACAGCCAGTATTTAAAACAGTTACACATGAAGACACCAGAAAATGCCTGGGAAGCATTGGAAATGTTAATATTTGGTCATATTTAGTATATTCAGAACTCATTACAAATATGCGACAGGCAAAGGACGCTGATTATAAAAGTATTCTTGAAGATATAAGAATTGGAAAAATGAGTGAACACGGCAAAGAAGCTTTACAGGCACGATTACTTACAAATTTGTTTCCAAACGAAAATATTCTCCCAGAGAATATATATAGAAAAATTGCAGAAAAGAAATCAGTGATATGCTTGATGCCAACTCTGCAAGAATGTTCAATATTCAATAAAAAAAAAATTAAAGTTAGAAAATGAAGAAATTATAAAACTGGAAGCTATTGATAGAATAGAGCATGAAAGAGCTACTATTATTTTGTCAGAAAAGTTGAAGTCAAAATTGGATTCTTTAGAGAAATCAATATCTAAAACAGCTGGTTTAGAAAAGAATTTATATGCATGTATAAATTGTCGGATAATTTTACGACGTAATTTACATGTGGAAAGAGGTTTAAGGAATGGGTAATGTTGTTGATTTTGTAAATTACCCAAATAGAGATGACATTGAATTTTTGAAAATCAAATTTGATGAAATTGAAGAAGTACAACAATTGAGTCGTTGTTCAGCTCGATTTTTGCTTGTAAAAGATTTATATGTCCGCCGAAAACAGTTTCCTGTTTGTTTGGCATATGCAGTGACTATTCATAAATCTCAAGGTTTAAGTGTAGATTGTGCTTTGGTGAATATTGGAAGTACTGTGTTTAAAGAGGGTATGGCATATGTTGCTTTATTCGAGTCAGAACTTTATCTGGATTGTACCTGATTGTTTTTGATGAGATAAAGATAAGTGCAGATGTAAATTGTGTAAAAGAGTATAATAGGTTAAGAAGAAAACATGCTCCTAATTTACCTCAATATCCAGTACTTGAAAAGCGTGTGGTAAGCCGAAAAAGAAGATATGAGAAAAATTGTAGCGAGGTTGCAGAGAAAAGAAAAAAACAAGATGAACCAGTGATAGTAAGCAAAAAGAAAAAGGATTTTATTGAAGAGGTTGTTGGTTTTCAGTTTGAAAACAGTTCTGGTGGCAACTGCTATGCTAATGTAGTGGTTAACGTTGTTTTTTTTCTTGAAACTTTACTACAACAAATTGTTGAAAATCAGGACAAAAGATGTTGTTGTTTGTTGAATTCTGTGTTTGAGAAATGTAGTAGTGATAAAACTAATATAGAAAGTGTTTCTGATATTCGAAATGTTTTAGACATATGTTCTGGTTTAAATCAATTTTCACAGAATATTCAGCAAGATTGTCAGGAATTTCTAATGTATATGCTTGTTGTATTGCAAGATGAAGGGATAGATATTGAACATCTTTTTGGCCTTTTCTTATAAATGGCAACATGACTGTGACAATTGTTCGTTTTCAAGTAGTACTGAAATAGACACTGAAAGATTTATATATTTGACTTTACCAGACTGCAAATCAGTGTCTTTTAATAATCTAGTTAGAGAAGCGAATCAAAACATGGTACCCAATGTAACTCACAAATATCATCAACATTATTTATACAAAGATATGGACAGTATGTCATTTTAATGCTGCAACGATGCAGACCTGATGGAAGAAAACTGACAACTTTAAAAAAAATTGTGTGGCTTCTCAACTATCAATATCAGGAAGAACTTTTGTAACTGTAGCAATTATTTTCCATGATGGTCCTTCTACAACATCAGAACATTACACATCTTATTTAAAATGTACAAAAGGCTGGACTTATTGTAATGATACTCAATTGATTTTTAGACAACGTTTGCCTTATGACTTACCAAATTCTTACCTAGTGTTTTTACAACCCAAATTTTAGGGAAAATAATTGGCCTGGGAAAATTACTTCAGTTAGGAAAGGGTAGTCTGGTGTTGAAAAGTATTTTGTGAGTGAGGGTGATGAGGTTAAAAAAATTCTTGTAGTTGACGTAGACTTAGTGTAAGTGTATCAGATAGTGGGTGATGTGGCTATCACAGGAGATGTTGATCATCAGTGAGGCAGAGGTGTTTTACATTTCTTGTAGTTGTTGGAGATGTTGGTGACATTTTTTATTCCCTTGTAGAGGTTTCTTTCAATGGTACTCAGCTCCTTGCTAAGATAAAGGATGAGCAGAGTGTCATCGGCATACCAGATGATGTTGAGATTCTGATAGAATGCTAGTTGTTTAAGGTTCTATGTACATGATAAATAGCATCGGGTGAAGGTATAACCATTGTTGGTACAAAAGATGTTGGTGCTTTTGATTCAGAAGGTTGGGAAACGGATGCTTAAGAGTACTATTAAGTATCTTCCAAACTAAGCATTTCACACATACTATTTGGCCATGAGGAATGGTATTTGAAACAAAAAATGACTATTTCGGATAAATGTTGTTAGCATATGTTTGTACATAACTTTTTTTAGAGTGCATAAAAAAGAAGTAATAATGTTTTGTTACTTTGTGATTGTTGGCGATATCCCATACTTACGTAACAAATTGCTGTTCGAAAAAAACATTTAAGATATGTTTTTTTCTAATTTTTACATTCTTAATGAAAATGTTGAATGGGTTTTTTAAAGAAAATCTTATTGTTTGTCTATTTTTTTTGACCGCTGTTATATGATGAGTACTATTGAACTCACTGCAAACAGCAAAATAAAATACATAACATATTGTACAAATTATTTTGTATTGTGAAATATATATTATAACTCAAATTTGTCTTCTCTTCCACAGATATTATATTTATTAAAAATATATTATTAACTTTTCATTACTTATAAGGTGAGTATGACAAACAAAAAATAATTTCTCATTACTCTCTTACTTCTCTTTCCCTTTTTCACTTTCTTGACTCTGTCTCTTACTCCACTTCCTTTGATCATCTTACTCTCCTTCCCTCACTCTCTTTACCCCCCTTAATTCACCTTTACACTCCTTCTTTCACCATCAGTACCCTTCCCTCACCCTCACTTACCTTCTCCTGTTCCCTTTTTCCTCTCTGTGACCCTCACTTCTCTTTTCTTTCTTCCTCCATCACTACCCTTCTTTTGCTCTATCCCTCACTCTTTTCTCTCTCCCCCTTCACTCTCTTTCCTTCACACCATCCCTCACTCACTTTCAATCACTCCCCTTCTCTTATTTCATCACTTCCTTTTGCTCATCCCCTTCCTTTATTCCCTCCCTCACTCCCCTTTCCTCCATCCGTCTCTAAGTCTCTTCCTCTGTCTTATTCACTATAACTGCCTCACTCTCTCACATTCCCTCACTCTCCCTCTCTTTCTCTCTCTCACTGTCCTTTTCTTTCCTCTCTCTTTCCATAAATTCTTCACTCTCACTCACTACTTTTTCATCTATCTTAATATGCTTCTTTTTTCCTCACTATCAAAGCCCTTCACTCAATCTCACTCCTCTTCTCCTCCTTCATATTCTCCTCTCTGTACATCACTCCCATTCTCTTTCACCTGCTCCCACTCCCTCACTCCCCCTCACTCTCTTTCCCTCACTCCATCCGTCAGTCCTCTTCCCTTACTCCCCTTTCCTCATTCACTTTTGCTAACTCCCATTCATTTAGTCCCCCGCTCCCCTTTACTCTATTTCTCTCTCCCTCTCTCCCTCTGTCTCACTCAGTCTAACTGCCTCACTCCCTCTCAGTCACTCACTCTCCCTCTCTTTCTCTCTCACTCTCTCTCTCCCTCACCCTTCCTGTCTTTCTCTTTCTGTTTCCTTCACTCCTACTTTATCCCTCAGTCCCCTTTCTTCTCTCTTAATCTCCTTCCTTCTCTCTCATTCCCCTTTCGTCACCCTCATACCCCTTTCTCTCACTGTTACTGCCTTTCACTCACCCTCAGTACTTTTCCCTCACTCACCTTCCCTCACTCCCCTTCCTTCACTCCTCTTTACTCACTCCCTCAATCCATCTCACTTACTCCCCTTCGTTTATTCCTTCCCTCACTTTCGCTGCTCCCACCCTGCCATAGCAAACTATGGTTTGGGTTTTGGAAGAGAGAGCAGGAAACCTGCTCTCTCTTCAAAAATCCAAACCACATTGTTTTCCACTCGGGGAGCTGCATGTCAGCGGCTCCCCATGTGGAAAAGCAATGCCGGCTCCCGCAGGACGTGGTGAGCTGGCAGGGACCATGGGGGAGAATTGGGGCTCCCCCCACTGTCCCCAACGAGAGGCCAGGCCCCGGGGGATGGGGTCACGGGGCCATAAATGGCCAGAGGAGGGGGGCCACGCAGCTCCCCTACAAATATATATTTTTTAAAAGATACTGGCCATGCCCCAGGGGATGGGTTCCCCGGGGCCAAATATGGCCACCCCCTGCACCTCCCCGGCACTGACAAACACCCTGGCCCACTCCGCCTGCCGCCACTGCTGTTCTTTAGGTTCTTCTGGCTTGCAGCAGGTATGTGTACACTGGGGCCGACAGATGATTATCCTTTACAGTCACAGGCAGTAGTGTCTTTCTCATGAGTGGGGGGCTGTTGAAGCAGCGTGGGGTGGCGTAGAGGGGAAACAACCCTTACAACGCAACTATTACAACGCACACCGTTACAACGCACACCATTACAACGCAGGATCCGTTACAACGCATGCCTTTACAACGCATGACATTACATAGCAGATGCTATTACAACGCATGCCAAACCAGATCGCCATATGGCTTTGCTCCCCCACATGTCATAGGCGCCGGGAAACCCTTTTTGGGTAGCTGAGCGCCATATAAGTGTAAAAAATAAATAAATAAATAAATAAACGTAAGTAATGGTAAGTATGTTATTTTTTTAAATCATTTTTTTTAAATGTAAATTAAATAAATTAATTTAAGTAATAGTATATATTTAGTTTTGGGTTATGGAGTACAGGGGTATTTTTAGGTTTCAGGGCTAGGATTGGGTTTTGGGGTACAGGGATATTTTTAGGTTTCAGGGCTAGGTATGGGTTTTGGGGTACAGGGGTATTTTTAGGTTTCAGGGCTAGGTATGGGTTTTGGGGTACAGGGGTATTTTTAGGTTTCAGGGTTAGGTTTGGGTTTTGGGGTACAGGGGTATTTTTAGGTTTCAGGGCTAGGTTTGGGTTTTGGGGTACAGGGGTATTTTTAGGTTTCAGGGCCAGGTATGGGTTTTGGGGTACAAGGGTATTTTTAGGTTTCAGGGCTAAGTTTGGGTTTTGGGGTACAGGGGTATTTTTAGGTTTCAGGGCTAGGTTTGGGTTTTGGGGTACAGGGGTATTTTTAGGTTTCAGGGCTAGGTTTTGGTTTTGGGGTACAGGGGTATTTTTAGGTTTCAGGGCTAGATTTGGGTTTTGGGGTACAGGGGTATTTTTAGGTTTCAGGGCTAGGTTTGGGTTTTGGGGTACAGGGGTATTTTTAGGTTTCAGGGCTAGGTATGGGTTTTGGGGTACAGGGGTATTTTTAGGTTTCAGGGCTAGGTTTGGGTTTTGGGGTACAGGGGTAATTTTAGGTTTCAGGGCTCGGTTTGGGTTTTGGGGTACAGGGGTATTTTTAGGTTTCAGGGCTAGGTTTGGGTTTTGGGGTACAGGGGTATTTTTAGGTTTCAGGGCTAGGATTGGGTTTTGGGTTACAGGGGTATTTTTAGGTTTCAGGGTTAGGTATGGGTTTTGGGGTACAGGGGTATTTTTAGGTTTCAAGGCTAGGTATGGGTTTTGGGGTACAGGGGTATTTTTAGGTTTCAGGGCTAGGTATGGGTTTTGGGGTACAGGGGTATTTTTAGGTTTCAGGGCCAGGTTTGGGTTATGGGGTACAGGGGTATTTTTAGGTTTCAGGGCTAGGTATGGGTTTTGGGGTACAGGGGTATTTTTAGGTTTCAGGGCTAGGTTTGGGTTTTGGGATACAGGGGTATTTTTAGGTTTCAGGGCTAGGTATGGGTTATGGGGTACATGGGTATTTTAAGGGTTCAGGGTAACAGGTATTTTTAGGGTTCAGTTTTTAAATAAATAATTTTAAATAATTTAAATAATTAATTTTAATAATTTTATTATTTTTTAATGTTAGTTCTTTAATAATAATTGTTCTTTTTAAAATAAACTATTTTTTAAAGTATATATATTTACAAATTAATTATTAAAAAATAATTTAATTTATTAAATTAATTAAATTTTAATAAATTACATTTTTTTTAAAAATAATATACTTACCTATACTTACGTTGTAATGGCATGCGTTGTAATAGCATCTGCTATGTAATGTCATGCGTTGTAAAAGCATTCGTTGTAAATGTATCTGCGTTGTAAAAATTGCGTTGTAACAGTGTGCGTTGTAAAAGTTCGCGATGTAACGTCATACATCCGCGTAGAGAGGAAGGATGTCCATCACGGGGAACGTGACTAGGGAATCCTGCTAGGAGTATGGGTTTTGGGGTACAAGGGTATTTTTAGGTTTCAGGGCTAGGTTTGGGTTTTGGGGTACAGGGGTATTTTTAGGTTTCAGGGCTAGGTTTGGGTTTTGGGGTACAGGGGTATTTTTAGGTTTCAGGGCTAGGTTTGGGTTATGGGGTACAGGGGTATTTTTAGGTTTCAGGGCTAGGTATGGGTTTTGGGGTACAGGGGTATTTTTAGGTTTCAGGGCTAGGTTTGGGTTTTGGGATACAGGGGTATTTTTAGGTTTCAGGGCTAGGTATGGGTTATGGGGTACATGGGTATTTTAAGCCAGTTTGAACTCATCCCGCACTTCCTCCAGCATCAGTCCCTGTGTATTGGAGTTAGCAGGGTCAGTTTCTTTGAATGTGGGGGTGTGTTGTTGATCTACTCTGTGATCCAGTTCTAATGCCAGGGTAATGCCTACAGATCCCCTCCACTCTCTATGATCCTCCAGAGCATGGATCCAGAACCTCTGCCGGTACAAGGCCTCTAAGCACAGCTGTGACAGCCCTGTGTTATGGGAGCAGCACTTTTGGGTCGATCACAGGGCTGAAAAGTGATTTGACAGTGCATCCAACTGCTGATCGATGATGTATATGGACAGTAGTTTATATGTTTGGAATTCTTTGGCTTCCTTCCAAGGGCTTGTGCTGGAAAACATGTGGATCCAAGGTATGAACCTTGATGCCAAAAGCCAAATGAGTCTGATAGAGAGCGAGACTAAACTCAGATGTGTGGGACTGTTGTATGGCGTTTTAGACTCCAAATTAATTTTCCCCGATTCATGCCCTTATATAGGTGCAATCCATGTTGCCCTTATATAGGCATAAAAAATCAAGCCCTTATTGAGGTATGGCCCATGCTACCCAAATACAGGCATGGCTACTTCCATCCATTCATCAACATCACAACAATTTCTTGGAAAACCAGACTCTTAAGCAGAAGGGACTTCCCCTAGCCTGGATATTGATTTCTTCAAGAAACTTATTATTATGCATGAACACGTATTCCTTAGCGGTTCATCCATGACGTTCATATGCCCAACTGTACGTCAATACAGGCATTCCTAAACACCTTCAAGGTATAAATATACCTTCACTTGCTATAGCAAAGCACGGTGGTTTGGTGCAGTACGACTACCTACTTGCCCGGGCAGCTCACTACAGCAAGTGCCGAAGGAAGCCGACTCTCCAGCTGACGCACTGACAAGATACTGTCCTCCTCTGCCGAGAATCCAGCTCCAGTGTTTCTGACTCTACTTGTGGGGTGTTGGGAAGTCAAGTCCGAGACAGAGATACCAACCTCCTTCATTCTAAGGTATGGAGATGATTAGAACTTGGAGACACCTTTGGCAATTCTTGGCGTAACTAAAACTTATGCTAAACAATACTTAGTTCTTCCCTCCTACTAGACCTAGGTTAGGTACATTGGGGTAACCGTATTTTAGAAGCACTACTTAAGTATTGCAGCCTGTGTTATTTATGTATGTATTTTTATATGGCTTAGAAACCATACAATGCTATTACAGTATTAATTTATAATACTATTCTCGCTGTACGCATTATACTTTGCATTCTGTCTAATGATTGTAGCAGTTCACCTCTCTTGCATGAGAAAGAAGACTGTTCAATAAACCTTTTATTGAAAATGCCCGTCTCACTATTTCTCTGCAACTCTGTAGAAACAAAGCATGCACGATTGACTGAGTAAGATAGTTATCTATTGTTTCTACGACTCTGAAGATATTTTCCTGTCCTAGGGAAACAAAGTTGTCATGTTTATGTGGTTGTCAAAACTAATCCCTTCTTGTTTATTCGAGAAAGTTTCTAGTGACCTCTGAGCTAGCTGGCACTCACAATTAAGTTTAGTATATTTGATAGAGACCTACTGACCTAAGTCCTACGTCATATCTATAGGATATATTATTCCAATGCGCAGAGCCTATTGGGAATGTAGGAACCACACTACAAGACATGAAGTCTCAGGGTAATGAGGGAAATGTAGTTCAAGTTAGTTCCTGACACCGAGGAGGCACTACACACTCTACACATACACACATTTCGATTTGTGGTAATCATTTTAAGTTGGTGTTTTAAGTTCTTTTGCAAAAAAGCACTTTCCCCTCTGGTATGTATGTAATTACTTTATAAATCGTTCAAGGTCTGGGTTTGACGTGATGGTTGGCAGGTCGAGGACACCCCAGAAATGTTGCTCCTAGCAAATTCGCCTGCATGCAAATAAGCTTTAGCTTGCATTTAAATTGTTTAAATCTGCTTAGAGAGAATATGAGTGTTTGGATGTTTTATCTGTGATTGCAAACAATGACTTACTTGCTTACCTGATTTATTTTTATTTGAGAGCTGAAGTTGGACCAAGAAGCTGCTATAGGGCTGAGTATGAGCGATTTGCAGCCAAATAGTTGGTGACGATCTGTTTAGAGAGGGGAATCAAATATATCCATGGAAAGTAACTGAAATAGTTTGCACCCAATTATTGTGTTATTCACTTACACCACATTCCCTAATACCTAGCATGTTGCTAGCATGCACGTCACATGAGTGTACACAAAGCTTAGGAGGGCTATATTTGTATTTGCAATGCACTAGTTCTTCAGCTATAGGCATTGTAAATGGCAATGCCATTTATTTACCTGTTTTAAAAATAACACATAAGTAAAAGGGATTGTCATTTATAATGCCCGTGACTCAAACTCTCGGAAATGCGAGACCTATTGCACGGCAAAGGCTTGTTTTTTTTACTCAACACATCTTTGCTTGATTGAACCTCTGTGCATGCACCTTTCATAACCACATAGCCCCAGTCCCATTTCAGGTGGCCTGTGTAAGCCAGACAGGTCACAGTAGAATCAAAGGAAGGCTAAGGCCCTCATGATGATTCAAAATAGTTCTGGACAAAAACTCCTATTTTCGACAGAACCAGGAATTACAAGAGTGCGTTAATTTCATCCACCCCTCCAACTGGTAAAAGCAGGTGAGCATGGGACTAGTGACTACGAGGATGGTGACTGGCTAGGGTTTTGGAAGAAAAAGCATGCAGAAATCGGGCCAGTTTACAGAGTTCTGCAAGCTATCTGCCATTCCATATGCGTTTATAGGGAGACAACTCCTTATTCCTCAGCTTCTGATGAGGCTGGTGTCTGTAAGATCGGATACAGCATCCCCACCCAAGATTAGGGGCCACCTTGTGAAGATTGCAGAGATCAAAGCATACTGTCAAGCGTAACTTTTGATGACAAGCACATCCGCAATACATATCTGACTACAGTCCCAAAATTATTTGATTTTCTAAACCTTAAGGATTTCGAAAAGAAATCACTTCACTACACAATGTAAAACTTGGGGGCAGATTTACAAGCACTTTGCGTCACTTTTACGCCACCTTTGTGTCTAGTGAGATGTGTCACGTTGTAAAGCCCTGCGCTACATTATACCTGCGTCAGCTATAATATATGCAGGGTGGGCGTTCAGTCGCAAGGAGGCCCCGTAAAAGTGACGCAGTGAAATCTACAAGATTTCACGGAGTCACTTTTATGTCCCCTCTGCGCCAAACTTTATGTCTGCTTGTAGTAGGCATAAAGAGTGACTCAACACAGCAAGTGCGACACAACTCCAGCACTGCGTCACCTTTACGGCATCAGATGCATCACGCATCTGTCTATTCTTGCGCCATAGTGCGCTGCATTGTAAATGCGGTGCATCCATGGTGGCGCAAGGGGTTTCTGCTGTGACCCAAAATAACTGGTGCATCCTTGCTCATATGCAGGGATGCACCAGTTATTGCAAATCTGTCCCAAGGTTTTTAAATTTGCTGTACTGAAGCTTCGCCTCTCATCTCAATAGCAGTGTTTAGAATCTTGATAATCAATTTTGTATTATGAAAAGTCGTATTTCTCCTGCCTCTACTATTTCCAGTTTCATTAGAAGGCTCATTACATAAGTCCCTTAATATCCAGATAATTCAAAAATTAATCCGTGCTTCCATTCACTGTTTCATTATTTACTTCAAAAGTAAACCCTTTTTGCTGAATGCTAATATTCGGATTTTATGTTTTGGCACAGCTTGCTTTAGACCGCTGGAAACTTACTTAGGAATTGCATGGAGGAAGAAACTAGTCACTGAAAAAGCGTGGTCAATAAGGCCACCAGAGTTTCACTACATACATCAAACTGTAAACGCGTTAACAAAATGTATGTGCTGGGGAAAGTTAAATCAACGTTCTGTTTTCCTTATCACAGGAAACCAGGTCCCCTAGGGCTGGATTGCCCAGCTATCGGTGGAATTAGGTTCTGATATTTTCAGAAAAGAAAATTGGGATTGTTACAGAAAAGTGCCCATAAAAACATTTGTCGGTTGATACGGAAAAATATATTTCTATGAATGTATATGTATAAAAATATACATAGATATGCACACCCACACATATGTAAAAATACGGGTTTCACTATTCTGATATATACTTACCATTTTGTTTTAAAGACATGCGTGGTAAAGACTTCTGCGGTAAAAACAATGTGTGATAAAGGCATTGCATAGTAAGGGATGCATGGGAAAGGCATGCACGGTAAAGGCATTCATTTTAATATCATACAACAGCCCCATATCATGATGTCAGATGTCAAAAAATGTTGATCTGATTTAAACTCCCAAAAAGCTCAAAAACATTTTCTTTCTCCATATATTTTTTATCACTATAATCAAAGAATTAGTTGCAGCCAAACACCCTCTAATACAAAGTGTGTTTACTTGTGCTTCCACATTCTATAGGCTTTCTCACCCTTTTGAGTTTCAACTTTTCGAGACAAAGAAGAGAGATTGGAAGCTTTAATTGTACGTCGCGGCAGGATAAAAATAAAAACATGTTTACATAATCAATCTAAAATTTATGTGGGTGGGAATTAGGTCCCTTTCCTTCTGCAAGAGTTGTGCACACAGCTAGATGAAGCCATGAAAATGAATTCACTGCCGGTTACTCACTCCCCAGCGACAAGAGAAAATTGAACCTTCTGTTGGAGAGGTGCAGTGCAGGTTTCCAATAATTCAGTATGCATACATGCAAGTATGACACACAGCCCTTCTAAAAAACGCTAGGTTTTTACAGTAGGTGTGTGAATTGAAATTGCTTAGACAAAGTAGGTACTTAATCCAGACTGATTTTCTGCTTGGAATAATGCCTGAAGACTTTTTTGACAGAACAATTCATTTCATTGTCTGATTAAATAGTGGGGGCATGCACGCACACCCCTACTGATGGATTGATCATCGTTTATAGAGAAAGAAAAGCAATGTCGATCTCACATGGCTTGAGTAGAATATATCACAAAGTGTAGTGTTGGTAAGTGGTGTAATACCAAATGATGGGGTCCTCGTGCAGAATGCGATGAGGGACCTCTGAGTCTCCAAAATCTCACAGTTATACATTGAATTTGTGCAGAATGGTGCCCCCTGGAGGTTTGCCCTCCCCACTAGACAAAAGGGGTTGCAGGGGCCTGCTGTATGCTCTTGGTGCCTGTGAGAAATTGAGTTGTTGGTTGACTGGGGTGTGAGCCCTTATCAAGCAGCAACCACAATCCTTGTCAGTGTGGGACACAAGCCAACCCTAAATTAACCTGTGCTCAACCCTCTGGTAACTTGACACAGAGCATCCAAGCTTAACTTAGAGGCAATGTGTAAAGTATTTGTGCAACACTTCAAACAGTAATAAAGTGAAAACACCACAGAAAAAGAATCCTGCAGCAAGTTAGAAGAATAATACTTTCTTTAAAAATAAAACAAGACCAAAACAACAAAAATCCAATCAATGGATCCAGAGATGTGCAATTTTGGAAACTTTAGTGAAAATAGCTCCAAAAAGCACAAAGCGCCCACTTTGGTTATTTGGCTGTGCTGGACCAGGACAAAGTCATGAAGTTCAGGCTGACCAAGGTGGAGTGTGGGCTGGCTAGAAGGACCCAGCTAGGCCCACTGAACAAAGTACCTTAAATCCTGGTTTACGGCGCTTTGTGAGGATCCACCTTCAAGATGCATCATGCAGCCAAAGCAATGAGTCGGTTCTGAGATGCGGCGAGCCGGCAATGCAAGGCCCTTCTGTTAGAATAGACCCATTTGCTCTTACGCAGTGCCCTATGTAATTTAGCATGTGCTGCACCATTTTCTTTTCAGGCACCATTTTAGGGTGTTGGAAACTGATCTTGTTCAATTCCGAGAAATGCCCCCTCCTGAGTTTTGTTTCTGAAACGTTAGGTTTTGTTTCAGTAATGAGTACAAAGTTCATGTCAGCGCATGGCTTTCTCACTAGATAGAGGCACTCTCTGTCTTGTATGGTGGTGGGCTCAGGGTGGAACGACCTTGGACTAAGCTATTTTGTGTAAGATATGAGCGCTGAAACCTTTTTTTTTGTATTGCACTCTCCAGCTGCATCTGCTTGGAAAATTCCACTATGGGATGTTTTGCCTGGCTATGAAACGTACATAATGTATCTTTATGCTTGTTGATTTCAGTTCCCTCTGTAGCACTCCTACCGTGCTCCACTCTGAGTTTATCTGAATAAACAGTTATTGGTTTGTATTCTCTACTGTCTGACTGACTCTTCATTTGGTAAGGAAAGCAGAGTGACCTGGGTGGCTCTAAATGGGTCACTTCCTTCACTTCGTTGTCATCAAGGATCCCATCAATAGGGTTTGTGATGTAAAGCCCAGCCTCAAGGATGTGGCAAGCAGTCAGGGTGATGCATTTGTTCTGAGGAGCTGCAGGGCTGCGATCAGGAGTCCAGCATTGTCTTCAAGGCTGCGGTCGATGAGGGATGTAACGGTATGTGCATAAGATTCGCCACACAGTGGGGCAATTCCTCACTTCTGAAGAGCTGCCGAGTGATGTGGGGCTTTGCAACGGGTCCAAACCACTCAGCAGTGGTGATGTGTCAGTTCTGTTTGGGTTTGCGCCACACAGCAGAGGAGATTTGTCAATTCTTCTGGATCCACAGAGTCTGGTAGAACACCTTAAGCCCACTTCCTAGAGTCCAAGACTGGGGTGGCACCCATTGGCAGTGAAGAATCGCAGATGGCAGAGTCCAGGTGAAGGTACAATTTTGTTAGAAGCCTGTTATGTCCCTGTGGCTTCAGATTACGAGGCCAGGCAACTACCCCTTTAAATCACTCTGAGTTCAAGAGATGCAGGTCCAGTACTTCTCATCCTGGCAAGAGGGCAGCAGGTCAGCACAGCAGGGCAGCAGTCCTTCAAAGCAGCAGTCCAGCAGAGCGGCAGTCCTTTCAGCAGCACAGCTGTCCTACCAGACAAAGTATCCACAACTTAAGAAGTGTACTGACAGGTTGTTGTCTGCGGTCCAATATTTATACCCAGTTGTGCATTTGAAGTAGGGAGAAGTGCCTAAAGGCATGAATTGATGTGCGCATGATCCCTGCTTTCCTGGCCCTGTCTCCAGACTAACTACAGGGGGTATGCAGCCTTTTGTGTGGCGACAGCACACAACCTATTCAAGTGTAAGGAGGGATGGGTCCAGCTCCTCCCTCCCAACCTGCCAGTGATGGCCCATCTAGTCACACCTAAGATTCACACCTAAGCTCCCCATTGTGTGTGGATGTATAAGAGGAATACATAAAGCTCAAATGTCCGACTGCATATCAAGTTAGGATTTTTAATTACAATTCCAAGGACACCAACCATGAAGGGATCACCTGTTCCCATTTGAAAATTACACGTATAAAATGTAATGAGGTAACTCCAATGTTATCCTATGGGATAATTGGGCCCTGTAGTAGTGAAAGCTTTTCATTACCAAAACATGTAAAACTTAAAAGTACATGTTCAACTATTTAAATACACTGCACTCTACCACATCTGACTGTCCACGGCCTACCCTAGGGGTGACTTATATGTATTAGAAAGGAAGTATTGGGTCTGGCAAAAGGTTTAATTTTCCGATTTGAAATGGCAGTTAAAAACTGCACCTATTGGCTGCAATGGCAGCCCTGAGACATTTTTAACACCCTAATTAAGTGGGTGACACAAAAAGTACTGCAGGCTCACTAGTAGAATTTCATCTACAGGCCCTCAGCACTTGTAGTGCAACTTTATTAGGAACTTACAACTAAATTAAATATGCCAATTGGGTATAAGTCAATTCTATCATGTTTTAAGGAGAGAGCGCAAGCACTTTATCACTGGTTAGCAGTGATAAAGTGTGCAGAATCCTAAGGCCATCAAAAACAAATTCAGCAAAACAGGAGGTCTGAAGGCAAAAAGTTTGGGAGAAAACCATACCAAGGACGCCAGGTCTAATAGTGTTGGCAACAAATGGGATGATAGCAGAGATCATGACGTGAAGGTGGGGAGAGGAGTTGGCCTACCGGCTTGGGTGGTTGACCTCAAATCTGCGGAACCAGGTTCATGTTTCGACAAGGACGCACAACACCCTGTGATTCTGGGCAAGAAGGGATTGCAAGCAATGCCATTCCATTTTGGATCTTGGAGGGCTATCCCTGATGCCTGTTATTCCCAAGCCCAAAAGTGACTTATTGGCGCAATGGAATCTCAAGCCTATCGAGGGTCATCACAAGTGTGGTAACTGCATCGCCTGCTCTAGCACAATAGAAGGCGACAAGTTTGTACACCATGGGACCAAGTGGAAGCACAAAGAATTTGTAGAACAAAGAACGTTGTGTACTTGATTCTATGTCCGTGCCAACTAATTTATATTGGAAAAACCAGCCAGCAAGTCAACCACAGAATAAGTCAGCACCGATCGCGGATTAAGAAAAAGGTCATGTCTGCTCCAATGGTGGAGCATTTCTGCGAGAAGTCTCACAATGAGCAAGAATTCAAATGGTCTGTCCTATACACTGTAAACTCCAGGTCAAAATGCCATGACGTCGAACGCGTTCTGTTACAAAAAGAAGCGTATCTAATTTTAAAATTCAATAGTGCACAGACTGGTTTAAATAACCTGTCTGAGATAGCGCATATTTGACCACATCTGTCCTGATTTGCATCGGTTAGACATCCCTGGCTTGACCGCTGGTCTTGGTCCTCTATTGCATGAGAACAGGTCACTGACCCAGAGAAGCCACCCAAAATTCTAGTACAATCTAGCGTACTCATTTTTTGTTTTTAAAATACATGATACAACAAACAATTGGAAGGACGTACCCATTACCTTTAGACTAAGATAAGGTGCTGTAGACAGTACGTCTAGCCTCTATTTTCAAGCAAATGTGACTCATGGGACTACATGCCCCACAATGCATCAGTACAGCTTTTGCATATAACAAACAGGAAATAGCGGCGGCCATCTTTACTGAGAGAAATTCGAATCCCACAGTACAGAGCAGCAGCTCCAGCCACAGGTATTTGTCCCACTTGCACTAATACGCGCTTGCTGAGCGCTGAATCAGTTAAAATATTCTACTAAGGGTGCACTTTGTTTTTCTTTGTAGAATGCTGAAATTAACAATTCCATTTATGCGCAAATGAGAGATTAAATCAAGGTAGGCAATCCCTTCTCAAATTCTCCAAGCGAGTGTTTAACATAACATGCACACCGCTAAGCGCCTGAATATTAATCTTTCCCATATCTCAGAACCCAAACTGATGGTCACGCCGCTTTTAATGGACCATGCCAGCACTCGTCACTACTGAAAGTAAAAGGTATGCTTCCACTTCCCCAACTTGTTTTAGCTGGTGAATATATTGTACCAATTTCGTAATGATAAAAATTAAAAACATCCCTTAAATTCTTTTAGGCTTCTCTGCTTGGCCACGTTATTTCATTTAAACGGACCCCCAAAAGACCCGATCTGAAATTTAACACTGAGCAGCCTTGGTATGTAGCGCACACCGACATTACAGCTACTGTATGATAAAAAGGAGCCCACACACTAGATTAAGCAAAACATTGCTTTTGTATCCCACAGATACAAGATACATACAGCCCTGATGACAGACCAGTGACTCCAGTCTGGTCTAGAAACGCGTCGGCAGTATTGGTTGGGAGATATAAAGTATTACTGTTGCACTAAAGCTAGGACCGGCTGGTCCAGCACTAAAATATACAAGATATTAAATCATTTATCTTCCCAACCCCTAGTTTCTCTCATTCAGTGTTTGTTAGCTTTTTGTTGTTCGTAATTGATATGTTTGTATTATTAGTTTTTCAATAATATCTGATGTGAGAATATTTTCTATTGTGTGTTCTAATGATTTCTAAATGTGTAAATAGTCTTTGCCTTTAATGTTTGCTAACATTAGTCCAGCCTTGTAAATATTTGTAAATATTTGCAATCAATGTCTTTTTTTCTGTCAGCAATTTTTTCAAATTATAGAAAATATAAAATGATTGACACAAAATAATGGTGTCCAGGGAAGCGATAATAAAGTGTTTCTTACCCTATATCAAAAAATTTTATTGAGTAACTGTGGTTTGGGCATTTTGTGTTGTTTACTAATGTTATTAGGTCTAGCCCTCACCACATAAAGGACCTAACCCCTTTTGTTCCCAATTGATAGAGCGGGTGCATACCCGCGAGGGTCTTTGGACTGAATATAATCCTTTGATTAAAATACAGTCATTTGACTGGAGGGACTTTCAGTCTCTCCACAATATGGCAGAAAAAGATACTCTGTCTTTCACTGAGACACATATTCAAAATTTGATAGCTTCATCTCCTTTTTCCTCGGTAGCTTTGAGCACTAGCGCAAAAGAGCAGAACGAATCAGACAAGTTGATTCGACTACGCAAAAAATACGCAAGAACAGAGCTACACGGTTACTTTCTCTTGAAACACCTCAAGGGTGGAACGAGCCCTTGGGGCCTCCAGGTGAAAAACGTGCCTGTCATCTTTACAGAAGACGCTGAATATAAAAAAGGTTTTAGCTACATTAATACCAAATGCAGCCGGGACCTTATGGTCCATACCATTGAAACGGCACAACGTTTATGCAACAAGGAAGCACAAGAAATAGAGGAATTGACCAAGTCCATTGAGACCAGCCAGGTGGTCACCGATGCAAAGTCCCTTCTGGACAAAATAGACAAAGATATTCAAATCTTTAAGGACAACACTATAATTGACAAAAACAACAGATACGAGCGCGACGTCAAGGCGTTTAAAATAGAACAAGTGTATCCATTTCTACGTGAGGATTACTATTCACAATCAGATTCACGTCAGGCCTTATCAACATATCAGGGCAGATCTAGAAACCGATTTAGTACTTTCTCAAGCACATCTTCCTCAGATTCATCGGGGTCTAACAACAGCAATCAAAAGAAGGGGGTGTCTTTTTTAGACAAAGGCAAACAAACAAAACCCAGGTACAAGGTACCATGGGAAATGCGAACCCGGAGCAGCAATTACAAGTCATAGGTAACTCCTCGACTGTAGTTAATTTGTCATCTAGAGTTCTGTCTACGGAGGAGGAAACAGTACTCAATCTTGGTCTAAAATTCGTACCTAGTAGGAACACCGACTTCACTAAATTGAAAATGGAAGCAATAGAATTTTGCCGCAAAATCAGATTGAAGGCATTTTTCGCCAATGCTCCATTAACTTCTAGTGTAGAA
This sequence comes from Lissotriton helveticus, assembly GCF_964261635.1. Lineage (NCBI taxonomy): Eukaryota > Metazoa > Chordata > Amphibia > Caudata > Salamandridae > Lissotriton > Lissotriton helveticus. The sequence goes on along the minus strand of NC_136070.1, from coordinate 861,305,381 downwards.
ACAACCGGTTTGAGGAACAAATCTACTTTTGTTCCTTACACTAACATCCCAAAACAGGTTCAAGCCTTCGAACAGACATTATTGTCTTCCATCACTAAGATGGAGAAAGCCAAGATCTTTACCAAACAAAATATGAGTAAAAAACAGAGAGACATAATAGATTCGCTCAAAAATGACCCTTCCATAGTTATTAAACCGGCGGACAAGGGCGGGGCGATAGTCATCTGGCCCCGCCAGATGTACCTGTCAGAGGGTGGCAAGCAGGTCAACAATACCATCTGGTATCGCGCACTAACAGAGGACCCTACAAAGGATATTCAGGGACAAATTGCGAGAGTCTTGACTCCGGCAAAGAAAGTGGTTTCCTGGGTAATAAGGAGTATGATTACCTCTTAAAGAAGTACCCCAGGACTCCTGTCCTCTATCTTCTTCCGAAGATACACAAGAGCTTGACAGAGCCCCCCGGACGTTCCATCGTGTCATGCTGTGACTCTTGTTTAGAGCCAATAGCGCAACACGTGGATTTCTTTTTAAAGCCATTTGTGTGCCAGGTTAAATCTTATTTGCGCGATACAACCGATTTTTTGAACAAAGTCGAAGGTACCATCTTTGATCCGCAATCGCAAATCATGGTTACAATGGACGTTACGTCCTTGTATACCCAAATCCCCCAGGAAGAAGCCTTAGAAGTCATGCAGATATATCTGGACATGAGAGAAAGACCACATCGAGTTCCGACTGCCTTCATTTTAGAATTGGCAGCAATAGCACTGAAGAGAAATTACTTCACTTTCAACGGCCAGTTCTACATGCAAGTGAAGGGCACCGCCATGGGATGTCCTTATGCCCCAGAAATGGCGGTGCTCTTCATGGCGCAGTATGAAGAAAGGTTCGTGGACATGAATAACCCTTTTAAACATCAAATACTACAGTGGTACAGGTACATAGACGACGTCTGGCTCCTGTGGCAGAGGAGTCAGACCGAGTTATTCGCCTTTCATGGATGGCTCAATACTATGCACAGAGATATAAAATTCTCGATAGAAAATAGCCCTAGTCATATGACTTTTTTGGATATTGAAATGAGGTGTGTGGACGGGAGGTTGGTTTCGTCTTTGTTCAGGAAGGCCACTGACAGAAACACGATTTTACACCACAGAAGCGCACATCCCGCAGTCTAAAAGCTAATTTACCCTTTGGGCAATTATTAAGAATAAGACGGAATTGCTCAGAAATACAAGACTATGAGCTGCATGCCCAAGCATTTTGCTGTGATATGCAAGAGCGTGGTTATCCACGTAAGCTCCTCAAACACTCTCTTAAGCATGCAAAATATACGCCTAGAGAATGTCTACAGCAAACCAAACAGCGAGCACCTCTAGAGAAACTTGTGTGCGTCACTACCTTCTGTCCGGACACCCACAAATTGAGACAGGCTGTATTAAAGAATTGGCATTTGTTGGAGGGGCTGAGCTGCCCGTTCCCCAAACCAATTTTTGCATACAGAAAAAACCGCAGCATTGGCCAGGAACTCATCTGAGCTGACGTGGTTATTCCCAAGCCCAAAAGTGACTTATTGGCGCAATGGAATCTCAAGCCTATTGAGGGTCACCACAAGTGTGGTAACTGCATCGCCTGCTCTAGCACAATAGAAGGCGACGAGTTTGTACACCATGGGGCCAAGTGGAAGCACAAAGAATTTTCTAATTGTAGAACAAAGAACGTTGTGTACTTGATTCTATGTCCGTGCCAACTAATTTATATTGGAAAAACCAGCCAGCAAGTCAACCACAGAATAAGTCAGCACCGATCGTGGATTAAGAAAAAGGTCATGTCTGCTCCAATGGTGGAGCATTTCTGCGAGAAGTCTCACAATGAGCAAGAATTCAAATGGTCTGTCCTATACACTGTAAACTCCAGGTCAAAATGCCATGACGTCGAACGCGTTCTGTTACAAAAAGAAGCGTATCTAATTTTAAAATTCAATAGTGCACAGACTGGTTTAAATAACCTGTCTGAGATAGCGCATATTTGACCACATCTGTCCTGATTTGCATCGGTTAGACATCCCTGGCCTGACCGCTGGTCTTGGTCCTCTATTGCATGAGAACAGGTCACTGACCCAGAGAAGCCACCCAAAATTCTAGTACAATCTAGCGTACTCATTTTTTGTTTTTAAAATACATGATACAACAAACAATTGGAAGGACGTACCCATTACCTTTAGACTAAGATAAGGTGCTGTAGACAGTACGTCTAGCCTCTATTTTCAAGCAAATGTGACTCATGGGACTACATGCCCCACAATGCATCAGTACAGCTTTTGCATATAACAAACAGGAAATAGCGGCGGCCATCTTTACTGAGAGAAATTCGAATCCCACAGTACAGAGCAGCAGCTCCAGCCACAGGTATTTGTCCCGCTTGCACTAATACGCGCTTGCTGAGCGCTGAATCAGTTAAAATATTCTACTAAGGGTGCACTTTGTTTTTCTTTGTAGAATGCTGAAATCAACAATTCCATTTATGCGCAAATAAGAGATTAAATCAAGGTAGGCAATCCCTTCTCAAATTCTCCAAGCGAGTGTTTAACATAACGTGCACACCGCTAAGCGCCTGAATATTAATCTTTCCCATATCTCAGAACCCAAACTGATGGTCACGCCGCTTTTAATGGACCATGCCAGCACTCGGCACTACTGAAAGTAAAAGGTATGCTTCCACTTCCCCAACTTGTTTTAGCTAGTGAATATATTGTACCAATTTCGTAATGATAAAAATTAAAAACATCCCTTAAATTCTTTTAGGCTTCTCTGCTTGGCCACGTTATTTCATTTAAACGGACCCCCAAAAGACCCGATCTGAAATTCAACACTGAGCAGCCTTGGTATGTAGCGCACACCGACATTACAGCTACTGTATGATAAAAAGGAGCCCACACACTAGATTAAGCAAAACATTGCTTTTGTATCCCACAGATACAAGATACATACAGCCCTGATGACAGACCAGTGACTCCAGTCTGGTCTAGAAACGCGTCGGCAGTATTGGTTGGGAGATATAAAGTATTACTGTTGCACTAAAGCTAGGACCGGCTGGTCCAGCACTAAAATATACAAGATATTAAATCATTTATCTTCCCAACCCCTAGTTTCTCTCATTCAGTGTTTGTTAGCTTTTTGTTGTTCGTAATTGATATGTTTGTATTATTATTTTTTCAATAATATCTGATGTGAGAATATTTTCTATTGTGTGTTCTAATGATTTCTAAATGTGTAAATAGTCTTTGCCTTTAATGTTTGCTAACATTAGTCCAGCCTTGTAAATATTTGTAAATATTTGCAATCAATGTCTTTTTTTCTGTCAGCAATTTTTTCAAATTATAGAAAATATAAAATGATTGACACAAAATAATGGTGTCCAGGGAAGCGATAATAAAGTGTTTCTTACCCTATATCAAAAAATTGTATTGAGTAACTGTGGTTTGGGCATTTTGTGTTGTTTACTAATGTTATTAGGTCTAGCCCTCACCACATAAAGGACCTAACCCCTTTTGTTCCCAATTGATAGAGCGGGTGCATACCCGCGAGGGTCTTTGGACTGAATATAGTCCTTTGATTAAAATACAGTCATTTGACTGGAGGGACTTTCAGTCTCTCCACAATATGGCAGAAAAAGATACTCTGTCTTTCACTGAGACACATATTCAAAATTTGATAGCTTCATCTCCTTTTTCCTCGGTAGCTTTGAGCACTAGCGCAAAAGAGCAGAACGAATCAGACAAGTTGATTCGCCTACGCAAAAAACACGCAAGAACAGAGCTACACGGTTACTTTCTCTTGAAGCACCTCAAGGGTGGAACGATCCCTTGGGGCCTCCAGGTGAAAAACGTGCCTGTCATCTTTACAGAAGACGCTGAATATAAAAAAGGTTTTAGCTACATTAATACCAAATGCAGCCGGGACCTTATGGTCCATACCATTGAAACGGCACAACGTTTATGCAACAAGGAAGCACAAGAAATAGAGGAATTGACCAAGTCCATTGAGACCAGCCAGGTGGTCACCGATGCAAAGTCCCTTCTGGACAAAATAGACAAAGATATTCAAATCTTTAAGGACAACACTATAATTGACAAAAACAACAGATACGAGCGCGACATCAAGGCGTTTAAAATAGAACAAGTGTATCCATTTCTACGCGAGGATTACTATTCACAATCAGATTAGCGTCAGGCCTTATCAACATATCAGGGCAGATCTAGAAACCGATTTAGTACTTTCTCAAGCACATCTTCCTCAGATTCATCGGGGTCTAACAACAGCAATCAAAAGAAGGGGGTGTCTTTTTTAGACAAAGGCAAACAAACAAAACCCAGGTACAAGGTACCATGGGAAATGCGTACCCGGAGCAGCAATTACAAGTCATAGGTAACTCCTCGACTGTAGTTAATTTGTCATCTAGAGTTCTGTCTACGGAGGAGGAAACAGTACTCAATCTTGGTCTAAAATTCGTACCTAGTAGGAACACCGACTTCACTAAATTGAAAATGGAAGCAATAGAATTTTGCCGCAAAATCAGATTGAAGGCATTTTTCGCCAATGCTCCATTAACTTCTAGTGTAGAAACAACCGGTTTGAGGAACAAATCTACTTTTGTTCCTTACACTAACATCCCAAAACAGGTTCAAGCCTTCGAACAGACATTATTGTCTTCCATCACTAAGATGGAGAAAGCCAAGATCTTTACCAAACAAAATATGAGTAAAAAACAGAGAGACATAATAGGTTCGCTCAAAAATGACCCTTCCATAGTTATTAAACCGGAGGACAAGGGCGGGGCGATAGTCATCTGGCCCCGCCAGATGTACCTGTCAGAGGGTGGCAAGCAGGTCAACAACACCATCTGGTATCGCGCACTAACAGAGGACCCTACAAAGGATATTCAGGGACAAATTGCGAGAGTCTTGGACTCCGGCAAAGAAAGTGGTTTCCTGGGTAATAAGGAGTATGATTACCTCTTAAAGAAGTACCCCAGGACTCCTGTCCTCTATCTTCTTCCGAAGATACACAAGAGCTTGACAGAGCCCCCCGGACGTCCCATCGTGTCGGGCTGTGACTCTTGTTTAGAGCCAATAGCGCAACACGTGGATTTCTTTTTAAAGCCATTTGTGTGCCAGGTTAAATCTTATTTGCGCGATACAACCGATTTTTTGAACAAAGTCGAAGGTACCATCTTTGATCCGCAATCGCAAATCATGGTTACAATGGACGTTACGTCCTTGTATACCCAAATCCCCCAGGAAGAAGCCTTAGAAGTCATGCAGATATATCTGGACATGAGAGAAAGACCACATCGAGTTCCGACTGCCTTCCTTTTAGAATTGGCAACAATAGCACTGAAGAGAAATTACTTCACTTTCAATGGCCAGTTCTACATGCAAGTGAAGGGCACCGCCATGGGATGTCCTTATGCCCCAGAAATGGCGGTGCTCTTCATGGCGCAGTATGAAGAAAGGTTTGTGGACATGAATAACCCTTTTAAACATCAAATACTACAGTGGTACAGGTACATAGACGACAACTGGCTCCTGTGGCAGGGGAGTCAGACCGAGTTATTGGCCTTTCATGGATGGCTCAATACTAGGCACAGAGATATAAAATTCTCGATAGAAAATAGCCCTAGTCATATGACTTTTTTGGATATTGAAATGAGGTGTGTGGACGGGAGGTTGGTTTCGTCTTTGTTCAGGAAGGCCACTGACAGAAACACGATTTTACACCACAGAAGCGCACATCCCCGCAGTCTAAAAGCTAATTTACCCTTTGGGCAATTATTAAGAATAAGACGGAATTGCTCAGAAATACAAGACTATGAGCTGCATGCCCAAGCATTTTGCTGTGATATGCAAGAGCGTGGTTATCCACGTAAGCTCCTCAAACACTCTCTTAAGCGTGCAAAATATACGCCTAGAGAATGTCTACTGCAAACCAAACAGCGAGCACCTCTAGAGAAACTTGTGTGCGTCACTACCTTCTGTCCGGACACCCACAAATTGAGACAGGCTGTATTAAAGAATTGGCATTTGTTGGAGGGGCTGAGCTGCCCGTTCCCCAAACCAATTTTTGCATACAGAAAAAACCGCAGCATTGGCCAGGAACTCATCCGAGCTGACGTGGTTATTCCCAAGCCCAAAAGTGACTTATTGGCGCAATGGAATCTCAAGCCTATCGAGGGTCACCACAAGTGTGGTAACTGCATCGCCTGCTCTAGCACAATAGAAGGCGACGAGTTTGTACACCATGGGACCAAGTGGAAGCACAAAGAATTTTCTAATTGTAGAACAAAGAACGTTGTGTACTTGATTCTATGTCCGTGCCAACTAATTTATATTGGAAAAACCAGCCAGCAAGTCAACCACAGAATAAGTCAGCACCGATCGCGGATTAAGAAAAAGGTCATGTCTGCTCCAATGGTGGAGCATTTCTGCGAGAAGTCTCACAATGAGCAAGAATTCAAATGGTCTGTCCTATACACTGTAAACTCCAGGTCAAAATGCCATGACGTCGAACGCGTTCTGTTACAAAAAGAAGCGTATCTAATTTTAAAATTCAATAGTGCACAGACTGGTTTAAATAACCTGTCTGAGATAGCGCATATTTGACCACATCTGTCCTGATTTGCATCGGTTAGACATCCCTGGCTTGACCGCTGGTCTTGGTCCTCTATTGCATGAGAACAGGTCACTGACCCAGAGAAGCCACCCAAAATTCTAGTACAATCTAGCGTACTCATTTTTTGTTTTTAAAATACATGATACAACAAACAATTGGAAGGATGTACCCATTACCTTTAGACTAAGATAAGGTGCTGTAGACAGTACGTCTAGCCTCTATTTTCAAGCAAATGTGACTCATGGGACTACATGCCCCACAATGCATCAGTACAGCTTTTGCATATAACAAACAGGAAATAGCGGCAGCCATCTTTACTGAGAGAAATTTGAATCCCACAGTACAGAGCAGCAGCTCCAGCCACAGGTATTTGTCCCACTTGCACTAATACGCGCTTGCTGAGCGCTGAATCAGTCAAAATATTCTACTAAGGGTGCACTTTGTTTTTCTTTGTAGAATGCTGAAATCAAAAATTCCATTTATGCGCAAATGAGAGATTAAATCAAGGTAGGCAATCCCTTCTCAAATTCTCCAAGCGAGTGTTTAACATAACGTGCACACCGCTAAGCGCCTGAATATTAATCTTTCCCATATCTCAGAACCCAAACTGATGGTCACGCCGCTTTTAATGGACCATGCCAGCACTCGGCACTACTGAAAGTAAAACATATGCTTCCACTTCCCCAACTTGTTTTAGCTAGTGAATATATTGTACCAATTTCGTAATGATAAAAATTAAAAACATCCCTTAAATTCTTTTAGGCTTCTCTGCTTGGCCACGTTATTTCATTTAAACAGACCCCCAAAAGACCCGATCTGAAATTCAACACTGAGCAGCCTTGGTATGTAGCGCACACCGACATTACAGCTACTGTATGATAAAAAGGAGCCCACACACTAGATTAAGCAAAACATTGCTTTTGTATCCCACAGATACAAGATACATACAGCCCTGATGACAGACCAGTGACTCCAGTCTGGTCTAGAAACGCGTCGGCAGTATTGGTTGGGAGATATAAAGTATTACTGTTGCACTAAAGCTAGGACCGGCTGGTCCAGCACTAAAATATACAAGATATTAAATCATTTATCTTCCCAACCCCTAGTTTCTCTCATTCAGTGTTTGTTAGCTTTTTGTAGTTCGTAATTGATATGTTTGTATTATTATTTTTTCAATAATATCTGATGTGAGAATATTTTCTATTGTGTGTTCTAATGATTTCTAAATGTGTAAATAGTCTTTGCCTTTAATGTTTGCTAACATTAGTCCAGCCTTGTAAATATTTGTAAATATTTGCAATCAATGTCTTTTTTTCTGTCAGCAATTTTTTCAAATTATATAAAATATAAAATGATTGACACAAAATAATGGTGTCCAGGGAAGCGATAATAAAGTGTTTCTTACCCTATATCAAAAAATTGTATTGAGTAACTGTGGTTTGGGCATTTTGTGTTGTTTACTAATGTTATTAGGTCTAGCCCTCACCACATAAAGGACCTAACCCCTTTTATTCCCAATTGATAGAGCGGGTGCATACCCGCGAGGGTCTTTGGACTGAATATAGTCCTTTGATTAAAATACAGTCATTTGACTGGAGGGACTTTCAGTCTCTCCACAATATGGCAGAAAAAGATACTCTGTCTTTCACTGAGACACATATTCAAAATTTGATAGCTTCATCTCCTTTTTCCTCGGTAGCTTTGAGCACTAGCGCAAAAGAGCAGAACGAATCAGACAAGTTGATTCGCCTACGCAAAAAACACGCAAGAACAGAGCTACACGGTTACTTTCTCTTGAAGCACCTCAAGGGTGGAACGATCCCTTGGGGCCTCCAGGTGAAAAACGTGCCTGTCATCTTTACAGAAGACGCTGAATATAAAAAAGGTTTTAGCTACATTAATACCAAATGCAGCCGGGACCTTATGGTCCATACCATTGAAACGGCACAACGTTTATGCAACAAGGAAGCACAAGAAATAGAGGAATTGACCAAGTCCATTGAGACCAGCCAGGTGGTCACCGATGCAAAGTCCCTTCTGGACAAAATAGACAAAGATATTCAAATCTTTAAGGACAACACTATAATTGACAAAAACAACAGATACGAGCGCGACATCAAGGCGTTTAAAATAGAACAAGTGTATCCATTTCTACGCGAGGATTACTATTCACAATCAGATTAGCGTCAGGCCTTATCAACATATCAGGGCAGATCTAGAAACCGATTTAGTACTTTCTCAAGCACATCTTCCTCAGATTCATCGGGGTCTAACAACAGCAATCAAAAGAAGGGGGTGTCTTTTTTAGACAAAGGCAAACAAACAAAACCCAGGTACAAGGTACCATGGGAAATGCGAACCCGGAGCAGCAATTACAAGTCATAGGTAACTCCTCGACTGTAGTTAATTTGTCATCTAGAGTTCTGTCTACGGAGGAGGAAACAGTACTCAATCTTGGTCTAAAATTCGTACCTAGTAGGAACACCGACTTCACTAAATTGAAAATGGAAGCAATAGAATTTTGCCGCAAAATCAGATTGAAGGCATTTTTCGCCAATGCTCCATTAACTTCTAGTGTAGAAACAACCGGTTTGAGGAACAAATCTACTTTTGTTCCTTACACTAACATCCCAAAACAGGTTCAAGCCTTCGAACAGACATTATTGTCTTCCATCACTAAGATGGAGAAAGCCAAGATCTTTACCAAACAAAATATGAGTAAAAAACAGAGAGACATAATAGGTTCGCTCAAAAATGACCCTTCCATAGTTATTAAACCGGCGGACAAGGGCGGGGCGATAGTCATCTGGCCCCGCCAGATGTACCTGTCAGAGGGTGGCAAGCAGGTCAACAACACCATCTGGTATCGCGCACTAACAGAGGACCCTACAAAGGATATTCAGGGACAAATTGCGAGAGTCTTGGACTCCGGCAAAGAAAGTGGTTTCCTGGGTAATAAGGAGTATGATTACCTCTTAAAGAAGTACCCCAGGACTCCTGTCCTCTATCTTCTTCCGAAGATACACAAGAGCTTGACAGAGCCCCCCGGACGTCCCATCGTGTCGGGCTGTGACTCTTGTTTAGAGCCAATAGCGCAACACGTGGATTTCTTTTTAAAGCCATTTGTGTGCCAGGTTAAATCTTATTTGCGCGATACAACCGATTTTTTGAACAAAGTCGAAGGTACCATCTTTGATCCGCAATCGCAAATCATGGTTACAATGGACGTTTATCCTTGTATACCCAAATCCCCCAGGAAGAAGCCTTAGAAGTCATGCAGATATATCTGGACATGAGAGAAAGACCACATCGAGTTCCGACTGCCTTCATTTTAGAATTGGCAGCAATAGCACTGAAGAGAAATTACTTCACTTTCAACGGCCAGTTCTACATGCAAGTGAAGGGCACCGCCATGGGATGTCCTTATGCCCCAGAAATGGCGGTGCTCTTCATGGCGCAGTATGAAGAAAGGTTTGTGGACATGAATAACCCTTTTAAACATCAAATACTACAGTGGTACAGGTACATAGACGACGTCTGGCTCCTGTGGCAGGGGAGTCAGACCGAGTTATTGGCCTTTCATGGATGGCTCAATACTAGGCACAGAGATATAAAATTCTCGATAGAAAATAGCCCTAGTCATATGACTTTTTTGGATATTGAAATGAGGTGTGTGGACGGGAGGTTGGTTTCGTCTTTGTTCAGGAAGGCCACTGACAGAAACACTATTTTACACCACAGAAGCGCACATCCCCGCAGTGTAAAAGCTAATTTACCCTTTGGGCAATTATTAAGAATAAGACGGAATTGCTCAGAAATACAAGACTATGAGCTGCATGCCCAAGCATTTTGCTGTGATATGCAAGAGCGTGGTTATCCACGTAAGCTCCTCAAACACTCTCTTAAGCGTGCAAAATATACGCCTAGAGAATGTCTACTGCAAACCAAACAGCGAGCACCTCTAGAGAAACTTGTGTGCGTCACTACCTTCTGTCCGGACACCCACAAATTGAGACAGGCTGTATTAAAGAATTGGCATTTTTTGGAGGGGCTGAGCTGCCCGTTCCCCAAACCAATTTTTGCATACAGAAAAAACCACAGCATTGGCCAGGAACTCATCCGAGCTGACGTGGTTATTCCCAAGCCCAAAAGTGACTTATTGGCGCAATGGAATCTCAAGCCTATCGAGGGTCACCACAAGTGTGGTAACTGCATCGCCTGCTCTAGCACAATAGAAGGCGACGAGTTTGTACACCATGGGACCAAGTGGAAGCACAAAGAATTTTCTAATTGTAGAACAAAGAACGTTGTGTACTTGATTCTATGTCCATGCCAACTAATTTATATTGGAAAAACCAGCCAGCAAGTCAACCACAGAATAAGTCAGCACCGATCGCGGATTAAGAAAAAGGTCATGTCTGCTCCAATGGTGGAGCATTTCTGCGAGAAGTCTCACAATGAGCAAGAATTCAAATGGTCTGTCCTATACACTGTAAACTCCAGGTCAAAATGCCATGACGTCGAACGCGTTCTGTTACAAAAAGAAGCGTATCTAATTTTAAAATTCAATAGTGCACAGACTGGTTTAAATAACCTGTCTGAGATAGTGCATATTTGACCACATCTGTCCTGATTTGCATCGGTTAGACATCCCTGGCTTGACCGCTGGTCTTGGTCCTCTATTGCATGAGAACAGGTCACTGACCCAGAGAAGCCACCCAAAATTCTAGTACAATCTAGCGTACTCATTTTTTGTTTTTAAAATACATGATACAACAAACAATTGGAAGGACGTACCCATTACCTTTAGACTAAGATAAGGTGCTGTAGACAGTACGTCTAGCCTCTATTTTCAAGCAAATGTGACTCATGGGACTACATGCCCCACAATGCATCAGTACAGCTTTTGCATATAACAAACAGGAAATAGCGGCGGCCATCTTTACTGAGAGAAATTCGAATCCCACAGTACAGAGCAGCAGCTCCAGCCACAGGTATTTGTCCCACTTGCACTAATACGCGCTTGCTGAGCGCTGAATCAGTTAAAATATTCTACTAAGGGTGCACTTTGTTTTTCTTTGTAGAATGCTGAAATCAACAATTCCATTTATGCGCAAATAAGAGATTAAATCAAGGTAGGCAATCCCTTCTCAAATTCTCCAAGCGAGTGTTTAACATAACGTGCACACCGCTAAGCGCCTGAATATTAATCTTTCCCATATCTCAGAACCCAAACTGATGGTCACGCCGCTTTTAATGGACCATGCCAGCACTCGGCACTACTGAAAGTAAAAGGTATGCTTCCACTTCCCCAACTTGTTTTAGCTAGTGAATATATTGTACCAATTTCGTAATGATAAAAATTAAAAACATCCCTTAAATTCTTTTAGGCTTCTCTGCTTGGCCACGTTATTTCATTTAAACGGACCCCCAAAAGACCCGATCTGAAATTCAACACTGAGCAGCCTTGGTATGTAGCGCACACCGACATTACAGCTACTGTATGATAAAAAGGAGCCCACACACTAGATTAAGCAAAACATTGCTTTTGTATCCCACAGATACAAGATACATACAGCCCTGATGACAGACCAGTGACTCCAGTCTGGTCTAGAAACGCGTCGGCAGTATTGGTTGGGAGATATAAAGTATTACTGTTGCACTAAAGCTAGGACCGGCTGGTCCAGCACTAAAATATACAAGATATTAAATCATTTATCTTCCCAACCCCTAGTTTCTCTCATTCAGTGTTTGTTAGCTTTTTGTTGTTCGTAATTGATATGTTTGTATTATTATTTTTTCAATAATATCTGATGTGAGAATATTTTCTATTGTGTGTTCTAATGATTTCTAAATGTGTAAATAGTCTTTGCCTTTAATGTTTGCTAACATTAGTCCAGCCGTGTAAATATTTGTAAATATTTGCAATCAATGTCTTTTTTTCTGTCAGCAATTTTTTCAAATTATAGAAAATATAAAATGATTGACACAAAATAATGGTGTCCAGGGAAGCGATAATAAAGTTTTTCTTACCCTATATCAAAAAATTGTATTGAGTAACTGTGGTTTGGGCATTTTGTGTTGTTTACTAATGTTATTAGGTCTAGCCCTCACCACATAAAGGACCTAACCCCTTTTGTTCCCAAATGTGTCTTGAGAAGGGCCGGGCTGGGTACGCAGTCCCTAAAAGGGAGGGGGAGATGCCTATCTGATTGGTATAGAGAGCGAGTGTGGTATGGATGATGAGGTGTGCCCTAGATGTGATATTGGTGTGGAGCATGATATTGCTATAGGGGGCATGCAGTATTACTGGTGGGTGAGGAGATGAGTGTTGGTCAGAATGCAGTATGGCTTGCACAGGTTTCTCTGTCAGTAAGTGTTAATCTCAAGGCATGTTCATGCCTCTCCCACTGTGTTTGCATCATCAGTTAGGGGATTCGAAGAATGGGGGCCAAACTTGCATGAACATGTTCATTCCATTCTGTAACCTTTATATGAGCCATTTGTAGGATGCGGTCTAGTACAGTCAGCCATTCCATGTAAGTCGGCCTACGGGGGAGTACAGGTGGCATAAGAGCTGTAGCTAGGAGGCGCTATGTTGGGTTAGTCAGCGGGGCAAAACAACTATTTCATGTAGCATGATCAATTTCCCAGAGAGGGGCGTGGGCAAGTCTAGGATTTCAGTCAGAGTGGTTTGTATTTGGGACCAGTAGGACCATAGGTCAGGACAGAGATAAAAAATGTGTAATGTGTCACAGTCCAGGTGGTGACATCACCAACAGTTATGCAGGATACCTACAAAGTGTAGTTTAATGGTCACCCAATACCAGTCCTGGAGTGTCTTAGAAAGAGTGTGCTTGGGAGTGTAAGTGATGTACCTGTAAGTTATAAGAAACAGATACCACATCCTTAAAAAGCCCCCAATGTTTTAAGTATGGACAATTGGGAATGTGAACATTTTGCCTGAGCCTCCATGGTAGCGCATAAGGCATGGCGTAGTTGGAGGTATCTCCATTCTTGAGATTGTGGGAGATTAAATTCATCCCACAAGGAGGGAAAAGGCCTCAGAGTTCCCACTTTGAGGAGGTGGTCAATCGTCACTATACATCAGGAGTGTCATGCCTCCCAAGCTATAGGTGGGCTGTCATCCAGTATCTCGTTGTGCCAGATCAGGGCGCCACTGTGTATATAGGCATTTCCCTTAAACAGTTGGTAGGAACTTCGCCAGGGCTACATGTCGGTGATTACCATTTGATTGCTGGCATGAGAACCAGCACGATTTGGTCCACATATCAGGTGAAGACCTGGGCCTCCACATCTAAGCTGGCATTCAATCCATAACCAGGGCGTATGGTCAGTGTAAGTTGGTAAAAGGTAAATCAGTTGCAATAAGTGTAGGTTTGTGACATAATGTTAAAATCTTGGGAGATGCAGTCCTCTGCAGGGTCAGTGGGCTATCAGACATGACACCCAGAGACAGGGTTTCAGAAAACCCCATATGAAGTGCTTGAACACAAGGTGTATGTCTCGAAGTACGGAGGCGCGGACCAAAATGGGAAGAATGTAAGTGGAGCAAGGTACCACTATCATCTTGACTGCTTTGACCTTACCTCATAGTGACACATTCAGCAGGGACCACTTGGCTCAGTCCCCAGCGGTTTTGGTTATTAACAGGTCCATGTTATCTGAAACAAGTTGGTCTAGGCCTTTTGTGATGTAAACCCCAAAATACTTGACACAGTCCTAGCATTATAGGAACTTATAAGGTGTGATCGCCGCTCCCATTGTGAGCCGGGACAGGGATAGTGCTTCGCTTTTTTCCCAGTTGATTTAATAGCCCTAGAGGGCAGAAAAATGTGCAATAACAGACATCAGCTAAGCAAGTGATTCTTCCAACTCTGATAAAGAGATGGAACCAGCACAGCCCAAACTGCCAAGCCATGTCTTCCCTGGACCGGAAACAAGCATCCTCGGACCAGGTTTGGGCTAACAGCCCTCATCAGCCAGGCTAGCGGGAATCCACCCCGAGTGGGCTGGGTATGCTCAGACGTGAGTCCCAGGCTCTCCACACCACTGGAGTCAAGCTATCCAGGCTGATGAAGGCTGATAGCCAGAAACCGGTCCTTGGATGCTTGATTCCGGTCTGGGAAAGACATGGCTTGGTAGTTCGGACTGGACTGTTCCCATGAGGCACAGGGTCAGAGCTGATTTGCATATAGCCAGTGTCTAACCCAGGGTGGGGTGGAGTGCAAAAAAATGATGGATTTAGGCCCAGATCTCTGTACTGGGGTGATTGTATGACATTGTTCTACATTCTGTCCATCAACTGTGTTTTTTGCAATTTTCACCCCGAGTGGGCTGGGTATGCTCAGACGTGAGTCCCAGGCTCTCCACACCACTGGAGTCAAGCTATCCAGGCTGATGAAGGCTGATAGCCAGAAACCGGTCCTTGGATGCTTGAATCCGGTCTGGGAAAGACATGGCTTGGTAGTTCGGACTGGACTATTCCCATGAGGCACAGGGTCAGAGCTGATTTGCATATAGCCAGTGTCTAACCCAGGGTGGTGTGGAGTGCAAAAAAATGATGGATTTAGGCCCAGATCTCTGTACTGGGGTGAATGTATGACATTGTTCTACATTCTGTCCATCAACTGTGTTTTTTGCAATTTTCACCCCGAGTGGGCTGGGTAAGCTCAGACGTGAGTCCCAGGCTCTCCACACCACTGGAGTCAAGCTATCCAGGCTGATGAAGGCTGATAGCCAGAAACCGGTCCTTGGATGCTTGATTCTGGTCTGGGAAAGACATGCCTTGGTAGTTCGGACTGTACTGTCCCATGAGGCACAGGGTCAGAGCTGATTTGCATATAGCCAGTGTCTAACCCAGGGTGGTGTGGAGTGCAAAAAAACGATGGATTTAGGCCCAGATCTCTGTACTGGGGTGAATGTATGACATTGTTCTACATTCTGTCCATCAACTGTGTTTTTTTGCAATTTTCACCCCGAGTGGGCTGGGTATGCTCAGACGTGAGTCCCAGGCTCTCCACACCACTGGAGTCAAGCTATCCAGGCTGATGAAGGCTGATAGCCAGAAACCGGTCCTTGGATGCTTGATTCCGGTCTGGGAAAGACATGGCTTGGTAGTTCGGACTGGACTGTTCCCATGAGGCACAGGGTCAGAGCTGATTTGCATATAGCCAGTGTCTAACCCAGGGTGGTGTGGAGTGCAAAAAAACGATGGATTTAGGCCCAGATCTCTGTACTGGGGTGAATGTATGTCATTGTTCTACATTCTGTCCATCAACTGTGTTTTTTGCAATTTTCACCCCGAGTGGGCTGGGTATGCTCAGACGTGAGTCCCAGGCTCTCCACACCACTGGAGTCAAGCTATCCAGGCTGATGAAGGCTGATAGCCAGAAACCGGTCCTTGGATGCTTGAATCCGGTCTGGGAAAGACATGGCTTGGTAGTTCGGACTGGACTATTCCCATGAGGCACAGGGTCAGAGCTGATTTGCATATAGCCAGTGTCTAACCCAGGGTGGTGTGGAGTGCAAAAAAATGATGGATTTAGGCCCAGATCTCTGTACTGGGGTGAATGTATGACATTGTTCTACATTCTGTCCATCAACTGTGTTTTTTGCAATTTTCACCCCGAGTGGGCTGGGTAAGCTCAGACGTGAGTCCCAGGCTCTCCACACCACTGGAGTCAAGCTATCCAGGCTGATGAAGGCTGATAGCCAGAAACCGGTCCTTGGATGCTTGATTCTGGTCTGGGAAAGACATGCCTTGGTAGTTCGGACTGTACTGTCCCATGAGGCACAGGGTCAGAGCTGATTTGCATATAGCCAGTGTCTAACCCAGGGTGGTGTGGAGTGCAAAAAAACGATGGATTTAGGCCCAGATCTCTGTACTGGGGTGAATGTATGACATTGTTCTACATTCTGTCCATCAACTGTGTTTTTTTGCAATTTTCACCCCGAGTGGGCTGGGTATGCTCAGACGTGAGTCCCAGGCTCTCCACACCACTGGAGTCAAGCTATCCAGGCTGATGAAGGCTGATAGCCAGAAACCGGTCCTTGGATGCTTGATTCCGGTCTGGGAAAGACATGGCTTGGTAGTTCGGACTGGACTGTTCCCATGAGGCACAGGGTCAGAGCTGATTTGCATATAGCCAGTGTCTAACCCAGGGTGGTGTGGAGTGCAAAAAAACGATGGATTTAGGCCCAGATCTCTGTACTGGGGTGAATGTATGTCATTGTTCTACATTCTGTCCATCAACTGTGTTTTTTGCAATTTTCACCCCGAGTGGGCTGGGTAGGCTCAGACGTGAGTCTCAGGCTCTCCACACCACTGGAGTCAAGCTATCCAGGCTGATGAAGGCTGATAGCCAGAAACCGGTCCTTGGATGCTTGATTCCGGTCTGGGAAAGACATGGCTTGGTAGTTCGGACTGGACTGTTCCCATGAGGCACAGGGTCAGAGCTGATTTGCATATAGCCAGTGTCTAACCCAGGGTGGTGTGGAGTGCAAAAAAACGATGGATTTAGGCCCAGATCTCTGTATTGGGGTGAATGTATGACATTGTTCTACATTCTGTCCATCAACTGTGTTTTTTGCAATTTTCACCCCGAGTGGGCTGGGTATGCTCAGACGTGAGTCCCAGACTCTCCACACCACTGGAGTCAAGCTATCCAGGCTGATGAAGGCTGATAGCCAGAAACCGGTCCTTGGATGCTTGATTCCGGTCTGGGAAAGACATGGCTTGGAAGTTCGGACTGGACTGTCCCATGAGGCACAGGGTCAGAGCTGATTTGCATATAGCCAGTGTCTAACCCAGGGTGGTGTGGAGTGCAAAAAATCGATGGATTTAGGCCCAGATCTCTGTACTGGGGTGAATGTATGACATTGTTCTACATTCTGTCCATCAACTGTGTTTTTTGCAATTTTCACCCCGAGTGGGCTGGGTATGCTCAGACGTGAGTCCCAGGCTCTCCACACCACTGGAGTCAAGCTATCCAGGCTGATGTAGGCTGATAGCCAGAAACCGGTCCTTGGATGCTTGATTCCGGTCTGGGAAAGACATGGCTTGGTAGTTCGGACTGGACTGTTCCCATGAGGCACAGGGTCAGAGCTGATTTGCATATAGCCAGTGTCTAACCCAGGGTGGTGTGGAGTGCAAAAAAACAATGGATTTAGGCCCAGATCTCTGTACTAGGGTGAATGTATGACATTGTTCTACATTCTGTCCATCAACTGTGTTTTTTGCAATTTTCACCCCGAGTGGGCTGGGTATGCTCAGACGTGAGTCCCAGGCCCTCCACACCACTGGAGTCAAGCTATCCAGGCTGATGAAGGCTGATAGCCAGAAACCGGTCCTTGGATGCTTGATTCCGGTCTGGGAAAGACATGGCTTGGTAGTTCGGACTGGACTGTTCCCATGAGGCACAGGGTCAGAGCTGATTTGCATATAGCCAGTGTCTAACCCAGGGTGGTGTGGAGTGCAAAGAAACGATGGATTTAGGCCCAGATCTCTGTACTGGGGTGAATGTATGACATTGTTCTACATTCTGTCCATCAACTGTGTTTTTTGCAATTTTCACCCCGAGTGGGCTGGGTATGCTCAGACGTGAGTCCCAGGCTCTCCACACCACTGGAGTCAAGCTATCCAGGCTGATGAAGGCTGATAGCCAGAAACCGGTTCTTGGATGCTTGATTCCGGTCTGGGAAAGACATGGCTTGGTAGTTCGGACTGGACTGTTCCCATGAGGCACAGGATCAGAGCTGATTTGCATATAGCCAGTGTCTAACCCAGGGTGGTGTGGAGTGCAAAAAAACGATGGATTTAGGCCCAGATCTCTGTACTGGGGTGAATGTATGACATTGTTCTACATTCTGTCCATCAACTGTGTTTCTTGCAATTTTCACCCCGAGTGGGCTGGGTAAGCTCAGACGTGAGTCCCAGGCTCTCCACACCACTGGAGTCAAGCTATCCAGGCTGATGAAGGCTGATAGCCAGAAACCGGTCCTTGGATGCTTGATTCCGGTCTGGGAAAGACATGGCTTGGTAGTTCGGACTGGACTGTTACCATGAGGCACAGGGTCAGAGCTGATTTGCATATAGCCAGTGTCTAACCCAGGGTGGTGTGGAGTGCAAAAAAACGATGGATTTAGGCCCAGATCTCTGTACTGGGATGAATGTATGACATTGTTCTACATTCTGTCCATCAAATGTGTTTTTTGCAATTTTCACCCCGAGTGGGCTGGGTATGCTCAGACGTGAGTCCCAGGCTCTCCACACGACTGGAGTCAAGCTATCCAGGCTGATGAAGGCTGATAGCCAGAAACCGGTCCTTGGATGCTTGATTCCGGTCTGGGAAAGACATGGCTTGGTAGTTCGGACTGGACTGTTCCCATGAGGCACAGGGTCAGAGCTGATTTGCATATAGCCAGTGTCTAACCCAGGGTGGTGTGGAGTGCAAAAAAACGATGGATTTAGGCCCAGATCTCTGTACTGGGGTGAATGTATGACATTGTTCTACATTCTGTCCATCAACTGTGTTTTTTGCAATTTTCACCCCGAGTGGGCTGGGTATGCTCAGACGTGAGTCCCAGGCTCTCCACACCACTGGAGTCAAGCTATCCAGGCTGATGAAGGCTGATAGCCAGAAACCGGTCCTTGGATGCTTGATTCCGGTCTGGAAAAGACATGGCTTGGTAGTTCGGACTGGACTGTTCCCATGAGGCACAGGGTCAGAGCTGATTTGCATATAGCCAGTGTCTAACCCAGGGTGGTGTGGAGTGCAAAAAAACGATGGATTTAGGCCCAGATCTCAGTACTGGGGTGAATGTATGACATTGTTCTACATTCTGTCCATCAACTGTGTTTTTTGCAATTTTCACCCCGAGTGGGCTGGGTATGCTCAGACGTGAGTCCCAGGCTCTCCCCACCACTGGAGTCAAGCTATCCAGGCTGATGAAGGATGATAGCCAGAAACCGGTCCTTGGATGCTTGATTCTGGTCTGGGAAAGACATGGCTTGGTAGTTCGGACTGGACTGTTCCCATGAGGCACAGGGTCAGAGCTGATTTGCATATAGCCAGTGTCTAACCCAGGGTGGTGTGGAGTGCAAAAAAACGATGGATTTAGGCCCAGATCTCTGTACTGGGGTGAATGTATGACATTGTTCTACATTCTGTCCATCAACTGTGTTTTTTGCAATTTTCACCCCGAATGGGCTGGGTATGCTCAGACGTGAGTCCCAGGCTCTCCACACCACTGGAGTCAAGCTATCCAGGCTGATGAAGGCTGATAGCCAGAAACCGGTCCTTGGATGCTTGATTCCGGTCTGGGAAAAACATGGCTTGGTAGTTCGGACTGGACTGTTCCCATGAGGCACAGGGTCAGAGCTGATTTGCATATAGCCAGTGTCTAACCCAGGGTGGTGTGGAGTGCAAAAAAACGATGGATTTAGGCCCAGATCTCTATACTGGGGTGAATGTATGACATTGTTCTACATTCTGTCCATCAACTGTGTTTTTTTGCAATTTTCAACCCGAGTGGGCTGGGTATGCTCAGACGTGAGTCCCAGGCTCTCCACACCACTGGAGTCAAGCTATCCAGGCTGATGAAGGCTGATAGCCAGAAACCGGTCCTTGGATGCTTGATTCCGGTCTGGGAAAGACATGGCTTGGAAGTTCGGACTGGACTGTCCCATGAGGCCCAGGGTCAGAGCTGATTTGCATAAAGCCAGTGTCTAACCCAGGGTGGTGTGGAGTGCAAAAAAACGATGGATTTAGGCCCAGATCTCTGTACTGGGGTGAATGTATGACATTGTTCTACATTCTGTCCATCAACTGTGTTTTTTGCAATTTTCACCCCGAGTGGGCTGGGTATGCTCAGACGTGAGTCCCAGGCTCTCCACACCACTGGAGTCAAGCTATCCAGGCTGATGTAGGCTGATAGCCAGAAACCGGTCCTTGGATGCTTGATTCCGGTCTGGGAAAGACATGGCTTGGTAGTTCGGACTGGACTGTTCCCATGAGGCACAGGGTCAGAGCTGATTTGCATATAGCCAGTGTCTAACACAGGGTGGTGTGGAGTGCAAAAAAACGATGGATTTAGGCCCAGATCTCTGTACTGGGGTGAATGTATGACATTGTTCTACATTCTGTCCATCAACTGTGTTTTTTGCAATTTTCACCCCGAGTGGGCTGGGTAAGCTCAGACGTGAGTCCCAGGCTCTCCACACCACTGGAGTCAAGCTATCCAGGCTGATGAAGGCTGATAGCCAGAAACCGGTCCTTGGATGCTTGATTCTGGTCTGGGAAAGACATGCCTTGGTAGTTCGGACTGGACTGTCCCATGAGGCACAGGGTCAGAGCTGATTTGCATATAGCCAGTGTCTAACCCAGGGTGGTGTGGAGTGCAAAAAAACGATGGATTTAGGCCCAGATCTCTGTACTGGGGTGAATGTATGACATTGTTCTACATTCTGTCCATCAACTGTGTTTTTTGCAATTTTCACCCCGAGTGGGCTGGGTATGCTCAGACGTGAGTCCCAGGCTCTCCAGACCACTGGAGTCAAGCTATCCAGGCTGATGAAGGCTGATAGCCAGAAACCGGTCCTTGGATGCTTGATTCCGGTCTGGGAAAGACATGGCTTGGTAGTTCGGACTGGACTGTTCCCATGAGGCACAGGGTCAGAGCTGATTTGCATATAGCCAGTGTCTAACCCAGGGTGGTGTGGAGTGCAAAAAAACGATGGATTTAGGCCCAGATCTCTGTACTGGGGTGAATGTATGTCATTGTTCTAAATTCTGTCCATCAACTGTGTTTTTTGCAATTTTCACCCCGAGTGGGCTGGGTATGCTCAGACGTGAGTCCCAGGCTCTCCACACCACGGGAGTCAATCTATCCAGGCTGATGAAGGCTGATAGCCAGAAACCGGTCCTTGGATGCTTGATTCCGGTCTGGGAAAGACATGGCTTGGAAGTTCGGACTGGACTGTCCCATGAGGCACAGGGTCAGAGCTGATTTGCATATAGCCAGTGTCTAACCCAGGGTGGTGTGGAGTGCAAATAAACGATGGATTTAGGCCCAGATCTCTGTACTGGGGTGAATGTATGACATTGTTCTACATTCTGTCCATCAACTGTGTTTTTTGCAATTTTCACCCCGAGTGGGCTGGGTAAGCTCAGACGTGAGTCCCAGGCTCTCCACACCACTGGAGTCAAGCTTTCCAGGCTGATGAAGGCTGATAGCCAGAAACCGGTCCTTGGATGCTTGATTCTGGTCTGGGAAAGACATGCCTTGGTAGTTCGGACTGGACTGTCCCATGAGGCACAGGGTCAGAGCTGATTTGCATATAGCCAGTGTCTAACCCAGGGTGGTGTGGAGTGCAAAAAAACGATGGATTTAGGCCCAGATCTCTGTACTGGGGTGAATGTATGACATTGTTCTACATTCTGTCCATCAACTGTGTTTTTTTGCAATTTTCACCCCGAGTGGGCTGGGTATGCTCAGACGTGAGTCCCAGGCTCTCCACACCACTGGAGTCAAGCTATCCAGGCTGATGAAGGCTGATAGCCAGAAACCGGTCCTTGGATGCTTGATTCCGGTCTGGGAAAGACATGGCTTGGTAGTTCGGACTGGACTGTTCCCATGAGGCACAGGGTCAGAGCTGATTTGCATATAGCCAGTGTCTAACCCAGGGTGGTGTGGAGTGCAAAAAAACGATGGATTTAGGCCCAGATCTCTGTACTGGGGTGAATGTATGTCATTGTTCTACATTCTGTCCATCAACTGTGTTTTTTGCAATTTTCACCCCGAGTGGGCTGGGTAGGCTCAGACGTGAGTCCCAGGCTCTCCACACCACTGGAGTCAAGCTATCCAGGCTGATGAAGGCTGATAGCCAGAAACCGGTCCTTGGATGCTTGATTCCGGTCTGGGAAAGACATGGCTTGGTAGTTCGGACTGGACTGTTCCCATGAGGCACAGGGTCAGAGCTGATTTGCATATAGCCAGTGTCTAACCCAGGGAGGTGTGGAGTGCAAAAAAACGATGGATTTAGGCCCAGATCTCTGTACTGGGGTGAATGTATGACATTGTTCTACATTCTGTCCATCAACTGCGTTTTTTGCAATTTTCACCCCGAGTGGGCTGGGTATGCTCAGACGTGAGTCCCAGACTCTCCACACCACTGGAGTCAAGCTATCCAGGCTGATGAAGGCTGATAGCCAGAAACCGGTCCTTGGATGCTTGATTCCGGTCTGGGAAAGACATGGCTTGGAAGTTCGGACTGGACTGTCCCATGAGGCACAGGGTCAGAGCTGATTTGCATATAGCCAGTGTCTAACCCAGGGTGGTGTGGAGTGCAAAAAAACGATGTATTTAGGCCCAGATCTCTGTACTGGGGTGAATGTATGACATTGTTCTACATTCTGCCCATCAACTGTGTTTTTTGCAATTTTCACCCCGAGTGGGCTGGGTATGCTCAGACGTGAGTCCCAGGCTCTCCACACCACTGGAGTCAAGCTATCCAGGCTGATGTAGGCTGATAGCCAGAAACCGGTCCTTGGATGCTTGATTCCGGTCTGGGAAAGACATGGCTTGGTAGTTCGGACTGGACTGTTCCCATGAGGCACAGGGTCAGAGCTGATTTGCATATAGCCAGTGTCTAACCCAGGGTGGTGTGGAGTGCAAAAAAACAATGGATTTAGGCCCAGATCTCTGTACTAGGGTGAATGTATGACATTGTTCTACATTCTGTCCATCAACTGTGTTTTTTGCAATTTTCACCCCGAGTGGGCTGGGTATGCTCAGACGTGAGTCCCAGGCCCTCCACACCACTGGAGTCAAGCTATCCAGGCTGATGAAGGCTGATAGCCAGAAACCGGTCCTTGGATGCTTGATTCTGGTCTGGGAAAGACATGGCTTGGTAGTTCGGACTGGACTGTTCCCATGAGGCACAGGGTCAGAGCTGATTTGCATATAGCCAGTGTCTAACACAGGGTGGTGTGGAGTGCAAAAAAACGATGGATTTAGGCCCAGATCTCTGTACTGGGGTGAATGTATGACATTGTTCTACATTCTGTCCATCAACTGTGTTTTTTGCAATTTTCACCCCGAGTGGGCTGGGTATGCTCAGACGTGAGTCCCAGGCTCTCCACACCACTGGAGTCAAGCTATCCAGGCTGATGAAGGCTGATAGCCAGAAACCGGTCCTTGGATGCTTGATTCCGGTCTGGGAAAGACATGGCTTGGTAGTTCGGACTGGACTGTTCCCATGAGGCACAGGGTCAGAGCTGATTTGCATATAGCCAGTGTCTAACCCAGGGTGGTGTGGAGTGCAAAGAAACGATGGATTTAGGCCCAGATCTCTGTACTGGGGTGAATGTATGACATTGTTCTACATTCTGTCCATCAACTGTGTTTTTTGTTATTTTCACCCCGAGTGGGCTGGGTATGCTCAGACGTGAGTCCCAGGCTCTCCACACCACTGGAGTCAAGCTATCCAGGCTGATGAAGGCTGATAGCCAGAAACCGGTTCTTGGATGCTTGATTCCGGTCTGGGAAAGACATGGCTTGGTAGTTCGGACTGGACTGTTCCCATGAGGCACAGGATCAGAGCTGATTTGCATATAGCCAGTGTCTAACCCAGGGTGGTGTGGAGTGCAAAAAAACGATGGATTTAGGCCCAGATCTCTGTACTGGGGTGAATGTATGACATTGTTCTACATTCTGTCCATCAACTGTGTTTTTTGCAATTTTCACCCCGAGTGGGCTGGGTAAGCTCAGACGTGAGTCCCAGGCTCTCCACACCACTGGAGTCAAGCTATCCAGGCTGATGAAGGCTGATAGCCAGAAACCGGTCCTTGGATGCTTGATTCCGGTCTGGGAAAGACATGGCTTGGTAGTTCGGACTGGACTGTTACCATGAGGCACAGGGTCAGAGCTGATTTGCATATAGCCAGTGTCTAACCCAGGGTGGTGTGGAGTGCAAAAAAACGATGGATTTAGGCCCAGATCTCTGTACTGGGATGAATGTATGACATTGTTCTACATTCTGTCCATCAACTGTGTTTTTTGCAATTTTCACCCCGAGTGGGCTGGGTATGCTCAGACGTGAGTCCCAGGCTCTCCACACGACTGGAGTCAAGCTATCCAGGCTGATGAAGGCTGATAGCCAGAAACCGGTCCTTGGATGCTTGATTCCGGTCTGGGAAAGACATGGCTTGGCAGTTCGGACTGGACTGTTCCCATGAGGCACAGGGTCAGAGCTGATTTGCATATAGCCAGTGTCTAACCCAGGGTGGTGTGGAGTGCAAAAAAACGATGGATTTAGGCCCAGATCTCTGTACTGGGGTGAATGTATGACATTGTTCTACATTCTGTCCATCAACTGTGTTTTTTGCAATTTTCACCCCGAGTGGGCTGGGTATGCTCAGACGTGAGTCCCAGGCTCTCCACACCACTGGAGTCAAGCTATCCAGGCTGATGAAGGATGATAGCCAGAAACCGGTCCTTGGATGCTTGATTCCGGTCTGGAAAAGACATGGCTTGGTAGTTCGGACTGGACTTTTCCCATGAGGCACAGGGTCAGAGCTGATTTGCATATAGCCAGTGTCTAACCCAGGGTGGTGTGGAGTGCAAAAAAACGATGGATTTAGACCCAGATCTCAGTACTGGGGTGAATGTATGACATTGTTTTACATTCTGTCCATCAACTGTGTTTTTTGCAATTTTCACCCCGAGTGGGCTGGGTATGCTCAGACGTGAGTCCCAGGCTCTCCCCACCACTGGAGTCAAGCTATCCAGGCTGATGAAGGCTGATAGCCAGAAACCGGTCCTTGGATGCTTGATTCCGGTCTGGGAAAGACATGGCTTGGTAGTTCGGACTGGACTGTTCCCATGAGGCACAGGGTCAGAGCTGATTTGCATATAGCCAGTGTCTAACCCAGGGTGGTGTGGAGTGCAAAAAAACGATGGATTTAGGCCCAGATCTCTGTACTGGGGTGAATGTATGACATTGTTCTACATTCTGTCCATCAACTGTGTTTTTTGCAATTTTCACCCCGAGTGGGCTGGGTATGCTCAGACGTGAGTCCCAGGCTCTCCACACCACTGGAGTCAAGCTATCCAGGCTAATGTAGGCTGATAGCCAGAAACCGGTCCTTGGATTCTTGATTCCGGTCTGGGAAAGACATGGCTTGGTAGTTCGGACTGGACTGTTCCCATGAGGCACAGGGTCAGAGCTGATTTGCATATAGCCAGTGTCTAACCCAGGGTGGTGTGGAGTGCAAAAAAACGATGGATTTAGGCCCAGATCTCTGTACTGGGATGAATGTATGACATTGTTCTACAATCTGTCCATCAACTGTGTTTTTTGCAATTTTCACCCCGAGTGGGCTGGGTATGCTCAGACGTGAGTCCCAGGCTCTCCACACCACTGGAGTCAAGCTATCCAGGCTGATGAAGGCTGATAGCCAGAAACCGGTCCTTGGATGCTTGATTCCGGTCTGGGAAAGACATGGCTTGGTAGTTCGGACTGGACTGTTCCCATGAGGCACAGGGTCAGAGCTGATTTGCATATAGCCAGTGTCATGTATTCCTATAGGTTCTGAATCGATCCCCCTATTCCTGACCCTATTCTGGTTAAACTAACTATCAAGTTAACTAACAGTCAGGCCATGAGGCAAGAAAAGCCCCCATGATGCAGATACCGTTATCTGACGCAGTCACACTACGGCACAGGAACGTGTTATCTGATTAGGTCATAACGCTTGAGATCTAATTAGACAAGCGACATTCCTCCAGCCCCTGATAAGGCATACGACGTTCTCATAACAAATCAAACCTATGACAACCTGGAAAATCCGTGCGGCCATTGTTTTGATTTCACAGAGAACTTCAGTAAAAGAATGTGCTAACGAGCAAGTCGTATGACATCTTTATTGACGTATCTATGTCCATCCTTACGTCAATCTCGGCACCTTTAAGGTATAAATATTGCCGATCTTGCCCTATGCAAACACATGCGTGGTGACGAGACGGAGCAGCCATACTTGCCGAAGCCCAGAGCAGAGCAGACCCCGCTGGCAGCAGCCCCGCCTTCCTGACGCGCTGAGAGACGCGCTGCTTTCTCCTGCCGAGAATCCAGCACCGGCGTTTTCGGGCAGCCCTCGCAGGCGGCCTGGAATATCGAGAGCAGAGAAAGAGATACCATTCCTCATTTCATCCTAACTTCCAGGTACAGAACTGAATAACCCCTCACAGAGAATTCTTTAGTTATTCACTTGGCAAAAACAAACTTAACTTAAACTGTAACTTTCTATTCCCGCCCACGCATTAGACTTAGGTCAGGTACACGGGGTAGGCGTATTTAGAAACACCAGTTGAGTACGTTTAGTCAAATGTATATGTGTATGTAAATATATTTTATTCATTTTAAAACATCATATGGCTTAGAAACCATATCAATGTTTTTACAGTATTATTTTATACTATTGCTTCTAATGTATGCACTTTACTTAACTATAAGTATTGCAATAATATCGATCCATTTCTCTTGTACGAGAAAAGAGACTGATCAATAAATAACACCTTTTTATTGAACACGCCTGTCTCTTCCTTTTCTCTACAATCTGATGAGACTAAGAATGCACGTACTGACTGAGTAAAATAATTGCCTTGTGCTCACACGACTCTGGAGATACACTCTTGATTAGGGGAGAGCAAAGTTGTCATGTTCTATGGTTGTCAGAAACTAAATCCCTTCTTGTCTAATCAGGGGAGTTAATTCTTTCCTGAACATTCGAGAAAGTTTCTAGCGAACTCTGAGCTACGCTGGCAAACCCAAAACTTAAGTCTAGTATCGACAGTAGTAAACCTAGTTAACGTCTGGCCTAGGCCTTTACTGCTGTAGGTATTATTCCAATGCGCAGAGCCTATTGGGAAGATAGGAACTACACTACATGGCGCCCAACGCATTTGGAAAGGGCGATAAAACTAACGTAAGACATTTAGAGTAACTCAGTCGTGCTTTCTCACTCAGACCCCTTTTCCCAAATACTCCAAAGACGTCTGGAGTGGGTGAAAGGTAATATCCTCCAAAACCTCGCAGGAGGGAACTCCTATGTATGGTTCTTGGTACAGTCAACGTTGAAGGATACACTGTTCCAAAATATTGTGCATCTAATCTCTGTTTCCATAAGAAACCTGATCTGCAAACAAAAAGAATAACCTTTCTAACAGTAAAATGTCAGAAAGTGATGACGAAAGAGAGGCAGTTAGATTAGCAGCTGAAATAGCAGCAGCAGATACTGCACTACAGGATGCAGACGCGGATATAATACTCATTCCGGTCAGCAAAAGGAAATCTATAACCTTAAAACTTATAGAAAATTGACTGACACCTAGAGGTGGCACAGTCATATTCGTAATTGAGGCACACGAATATCGGCAGACAGAGGTATACTATACATGGATACATTTTCCAGCAGCAAATGCTGTAACAAAGTACTTCCACTATTACAAAATAGAGGTACCACCTGACATTTACACTCCTTTCGAGGAGGTGGAAGTACCACTCAAATTCCAAGAGCATTTGCTCTTATTTGATGGCGCCCTAAAACATAATAATCACATCACCAGGCTCGGTCCATTAGGTAGACCAGGAGCAACGTGGCCGGTCTTAGCCGGATACACACCACACCCAGACATCGAAGGGATGTCTACAGGAGAGCTGTTAATACAGCTAAAACAATTACTAAAAATTCATAGACAATTAGTCCAGTATGTAATGCGGACTTCAACAATTCAGCCAGCGATTAAACTTCCACAGCTGACCCCTCACCAGGGGAACACAAATAAAATTACACCACAGAACATCCAATCCTGCCTAGGTAAAGTTCCGGCTAAACGGGAACAGATACCATTCTGGTTGGCACAAAAAATCACCCAAATAGAGGCGGTGTTTCCTGACACCACCCCGCTAGAAAAACACAGGATTCTGACTATATGTCTCCCAATGGGAATCGCACCACACATAGAGGACTGTGACACTTGGGGTACAGTCTTTGCTTCAATCTACACAAAAACGCACGGTGTTCCATCCATTTCGGTAATACCAGATGTGCTAAAACAAATTCAAGATGAATACGGTCCAGAACCAGCTTTAACTCTTGGTATGAAATTACTGAAAGACTTCAAGCAGGTCTCGGCTATATTATTAGCCAACATAAAAGGTGAAGCAGCAAATGTGGCGATCCGCCAAAGGTTAAAAGAGACAGATATAGCAGACCAACCAGCTGAAATTGCCAGAATCATAGAAAAATCCTATGAGGAATTAGGTAGAGATAGTTTAGGTGGAATACCAGTAAAACCGCAACTGACTGAAAGTCCAGAAAAAATATTTTTTAATAATTCACCAAAAAAGAACTGGGATGGAAACAAACAATCCAATCCAAAAGAAAAGAAATCCCAGTCCCGAGGAAGGTCTCCTAGGCGAAGGGAGAAATCTCCGAACCAGAGACACAGGTCACCCCAGAGTGACCCCTCTGGGAAAAGATATAACCTTAGAAATAGGGATAATATTAAAAAACCTGATAGATATCAAGACATTGATACACGTCCCTCTCAATCTTTTCAGAATTCCTCGCAGAAATCGGAAAGAAGAGGACGATCAGAACAAAGAGAAGAGCACGCCAAGTCCAAAGACAAGGAACCTGCTCAGCTAAAAAAGAAATTACAATTTCCAAAAAAGAAGGTAGCCAGTATCAAGGTAGTTAACAATGCCGAGAATACTGAGGACACAACTGAAAAACGGAGAGTGGGCTCAGACAATGCTAGACAGCGCAGCAGAAGTGAGCATAGCTCGCAAAGTCCTTATGAATCATCTGGAGATAGTGGACACGAATGAATATCTTCAAGTGGAAACTGCAGACACCAGAGTTAGCAAACCCCACAAGATATACGAGATAACATTACGTATAGAGGGAGATAAGACTAGGAAAATAAGGGGACTATTTTGGGATAATCTCTCCAAGGGCTATGATATCCTTCTAGCTGAAAAAGACTGGCCACCAGAGTTTGTTAGGGAGTGCCCTCATGGCGAAGAAGTAATTATGCCTGCCTTCTCAAATCAAATTCCAATTCATAAAAAATACACACTTGCTAGAAAGTGGGCAGTGGCTCGAGCACCTGCTTTATATAAAAATCATGTAGGATGGGATGAGGATTCTCCTCCTCACAAAATCCAGTTAAAATCACAACCTACTGCACAAAGGCAGTACCCAATTAAGCAAGAAGCTAAAAAACAGGTAAATGAAATACTAGATCAGCTAGAATACCAGGGGGTGATTGAAACTTGCACCTCACAAATGAACAATCCTTTGTTTCCGGTCTCCAAACCAGACAATTCATATCGTCTAGTTTTGGATTACCGACACCTTAACACATGTTGCAAAACTTTTGAAGTGCAAAACTCACACAGTGCTGCACTGATGAATAACATAGTGCGCAAAAAATACAAAACCACCTTGGACATCTCCAATGGATTCTTTTGTCAAAACATAGCACCAGAGAGCAGATATTTAACTGCATTCTCAGTAAATGGCACTCAAAAACAATTCTGTCGGTTAGCCCAGGGGTACAAGAACAGCCCGGGGGTATTCTCAGCGAGAGTAACCGAATTACTTCAACTATATGATGATGAAGCATTATCTTATGTCGATGACATTTACTTAACAGATGATGACTTGGAGACTCACTTGAAAAGAGTGAACACCATAATACTTGGGTTCGCAGCAGAGGGTTACAAATTCAACTTTAAAAAATCCAGAATTGCCCATCTGACAGTCCTATTCTTAGGATATGAATTATCAAGTGAAGGCAAAAGCCTGGCTGACAATTTCCTAGAGAAATGTGCCGTACTCCAAGCACCTAGAACACTAAAAAACCTACAGTCAATTCTAGGCTTCCTAAATTTCGGAAGAACATACATTGCAAATTACGCAGAAAGGGTCAAACCCCTTTATGATCTAATTAAACCAGACTTTAAAAGATCCAATTGGACTCAAACACACACAGAAATTTTGAGATCCTTACAAACAGACATGCTAATTAAAACAAAATTAGAAACACGTGATAACACACGCAATCTTGTGAGTCGAGTCATCCCAGGGAGATGCGGATTCACATACCTAACCTCTAATGGGGGGCAAAAGGTACCAATTGCATTCAAATCACACTTGTACACAGAAGCTGAACAGAAATTCAGCAACAAAGAAAAAATTGTTCATGCTGTTCAAACCGCAATAGCTAGAGTCGAAAGATCAAGCGGACGGTAGACATATCACAGTCAGAACAGCAAAATCAGCCTTTGAAGCATTAACAACACCGTGGAATTTACCAACAACAGCATTGAATCCGGAATGGATACAATGGGTGAATTCTATCACAACGGACAAAGTGTACTACTACTTTGATCCAGAACTAGAAGAATTAAAAAATCTAGAATATGAAAAGACGTATCCTCTGCCAATCGACATTCTGCCTCTACGACATTACGCCTGTGTAATCTATACAGACGGACATGCTCAACCGTCCGTTTGGGGAGAACAAGCATACAACCCCACATGTGAGATTACAAAAGAAGTGTGGCGCGGAG
Source organism: Lissotriton helveticus (assembly GCF_964261635.1). Classification (NCBI taxonomy): domain Eukaryota; kingdom Metazoa; phylum Chordata; class Amphibia; order Caudata; family Salamandridae; genus Lissotriton; species Lissotriton helveticus. Next base: position 861,274,043 of record NC_136070.1, on the reverse strand, counting down.
GTAAACTAAAACCTCTATTAACAAAGACACACTCAGTAGAAAGTAATTCAGAACAACAAACTGAAATAATAGCATTGAAAATGGCGCTAGATAATGCGGATCGCGAATTCCCGACACTTATAGTGTCAGATTCATATTACTGCGTCAAATCATATAACAGCGATTTGCAGACATGGATTCAAAACGGTTACAAAGATGACACAGATGCACCAATAAAGCAGAAACTGCTCTGGGAACAAATAGCTCTTTTACAGAAAGAGCTACCAAAGACTCACGTGACTCACTCACTGAGTCATCAACGTGATGGCGTTCACGTTGTAGGGAATTCATTGGCTGAAACAGCCGCAGCGGCAGCCACTAAATCGGCTCCCGTAGTTCGAAAAAAGCGTACATTAAAATACATTGACGGTGAAACAGTGCTGGCGGTGAAAACGTCATCAAAAGGCGACTGCTCAGCGTTACCGATCAACTATCCACTCAATTATACATACATAATCGATGCAAACTCCGTCCCTTTTGCTCGAATCCCTGGAGTGGGGGATAGAGTGATTCCAAACATGGACAGGAGAAACTTGTTAATCGCAGACGCACACATGGGCGAGGGTCTCAGACACCTTAAATTAAAAGATTCTCTGGAAGAATTACAATCACGGTACTGGTGGCCAGGCATGAGCCTGCATCACACCATGGTTGTAAAAAACTGCCCAAACTGCAACAGAGATCGCAGTGGGGAGAGAAACAGTTTAATACCTCGTCGTATCAAGGCAGATAATATCACCAGTAAAAAGAAGGGCTTGCGATTAACATATACAGGCTAGTTTCCACTTATAATGTAGATCCTCAGCACTCGGCTGACGTCCGGACTGTTATACAAAGATTTGCGAGTCTAAATGGCATATACGCTAAGAGCATGTTACGTTTGACCATTGTCTTCGCCCTAGCCCTCCGGCCGGGGGGGAAACATGGCCAAATGAGCACAGCCCAGCGGGAATCTTCTCACTTCCTTCCTGAGGGTACGGGATGGTGTAAAGAAAAAACCAAGGCAGAAAGCAGTCTATAATGGAAAGGATATTAGGTTCGGGAGCTGGGTGGGTCAAACATCTAATAAGTGTCCAACGTAGTCTAAATAACTTGCCAAGAAATTCTCTGAAGGGATTCAGTCCGTACGAATTATTATTTGGAACTAGAATGATTATCTCTGACCTCGACAGTCAGACTTCAGTGGTTAAAGAAAAAAGCTTTGATGTCAAAGACCGTTTGGCTATTTTGCAGGACTTAAACAAAACAAGAAAAGACCTGAGCAACATACAGTTGAAACAACAGCCAACAACCACTGAAGAATTACCACCTGTCCCAGCAAGACCTGTCTGGATTCCAAAAGTCGGGGATCTAGTCAGGGAGAAGATCGCGGTAAAGAAGGAATTTGGGCCTTCTTACAGAAAAGCAGTTCCTGTCTTGTCTGTCAACGGGACAAGATCAGTTGTACTACCGCCACTTGCTGGTAAAAAGGAGAACCGAGTTGTATCCATCGACCTGGTAAAACCACAACATGTGGCCGATAACAAACAGTAGGCCAAGTGGACTCCCAATAAGTAGCAGAACACCAAGGTTTGCTACCAGTACAGAGGTCCTAACAAAGAGGCTCATCACATTCGAAACGCCTACAGAAGAACAACAAGGACTATGCAACAATGCAATAGAACTAAGACCTCTGAAAACCCAAATAAAAACATTTAGCAGAGACACACCAATCTATAATGAAGTACCAAGTGAAAATGCAAGAAACAAAAATCCTGAAGCAATTGGAACAATTGACAGAACTGCATCCGGCTACTTCATAAACTTCGATGATTCCTCTGAAAGCCTCAGTGAATCAAAGACACAGCCATCATCAAAAACCTTTAAAGAAAAAGCTAATGAACTTTTGAACCAACTGAAAGAAACATATCTGATTTCTCCATGGATTGAATTTTGGGTGGGTTTTGGTGCATTTATCCTCATACTTTGGCTCATCATGGTATTAACTTTGGGACGCTTCATTGAGGGAAAATATGCTAAAATGGACACAGCAAGTCAGAACATCAACTTGATCCTCAAACCACACACATCTTCACACGTCGAGAAAAGAGAACTTTCTTCAGCCATCTTCACAGCCAACCCGATACCTGGTGGGGTAGCCTGGGACAACACTGACTATGAAATTTATGGTCCGGTCGAGATCCTGAAATATCCACACCAAATTAAGATCTCATTGAGTGACTTTGTGAAACCAAACTCATTTGCTGATGATTGGGACTTCGAAAGCATTAATAACATGATGTCTGATTTAGTAATGTCTGCTAAATTTACCAAACATGATTATTTGCAGGGTTCTACTAATTATGATAGTATGTATTGCTATAACCACTATGGTAACCATTTTTTACATAGATCTGCACAACCTAGAAATGTTTTAAATTATAATCAATGGGAACATTGTGCAACACCTCCAAAAGGGAGCTCAAGAACCGTTTACGACAAATACTCATATTTTTCAGGTTTTAACACAAGTAATGCTGAAACATTTTATTTTAAATTGTCAAACAAGACAGGAACCAAAACCATGATAACCAACACAAAATTGTTATATTCAGACTCATTTTTTGAACAAATGAATACTTTTGGATTTGATTATTGGGACAAAAATGTTGATTTGAAAAGTGTTTGGGGTACAAAAGAATGGCAAGTACAGGGTTTAGAAGCTTTGTTTAGAGCTTGCATGATCCCAGAACAAATGATATTTTTAAATGACACTGTTCAACAAACCACCTGTCTTGGCTTAGCCAAAATCAAAGATTTAATTAAACCGTCTATTCCAAAGCCAACAATGTTTAGCAATAGCTCTGATAGAGATGAAGAGATAGACGTAAACCAAATATTAAACCAAAACAGAACACGTCCTGATTGGAAACAATGGTTGATCTGGCCCACAGATACAAATAACTGCCAAGACAGATTCCTGAATAAAACACAGGGGTTCAAAATGACCAGGCCAGACCCTAGATATCCCCAAAGACATCACCCAGGGATAATAACAACCTACAGTGTGGGCAAATTATGCCTTCAATGGCTACAAACTTCCACACTGCCTGAAATTAAGCAACACCTAACTTTACTTACTGATGGTGCTGACTTGCGTGATTTCATAATGAGACCACGCAAACAGCGTCAAAAGCGTTTCATAGCAGCCTCTGTATATGCAGCATACAATGAGGCCTGGAAGGTTAATCAAATTGAAACAGCAGAGAGAATACGGGAAATTGACCGTATTAATTTGGAAAAATCACTTTCTGTAGTGGACAATGGGTTAATGACTCTGTCCTCCAGAATTTTTTCATTGGACAGCATTGTGTCGTCAGCAATCGATATATTATCGCAAGACTTACTGCTATTACAACACGGTCAGTCACAATTGCGTTCTATTGTACAGCTTGGCTGGACGTTACAAAATCTGCGTTCAGGCTATGTGCCTTGGCGTTTAATCAACACAACGTCACTATTCCAAATCTTTAACCTTACTGATAGACAAATCGGTATGGCGCAAAAGGGTGCTGATTATACAATCTTGAGCATTGAAAAACTAGAAAGATTACCAATGACAATGTCAGAACGACCTGTCAGTGAATGGATAATACACGGAATCATAAATATTCCAATCTCAACCTTCAGGTTTCAATACTGCCAAAAATATATACAGGCTGGCATGTACGAGAAATTGGGAAAGGGGTACCTTAAAACAACTTGGAACCTGCCCTATTCACATGCATGTGTCAGTATTAAAGGACAGAAAGTGTTTCTTAGTGGCAACAATTGTGCTATGTCACTAAGCGGCACGCTTCTGTGTAACGGAATTAGTTTGCATGGAGCCTGTGAAGGGAATTCATACAACCTTTCATGTCACCAGCAAGGCGCACCTGCAACTGAAATAGAACCATTCTTTCAAAGACTCTATAATGGGAGTTACATTCTTATTGTAGACCGCAGATGTTGTAGTCTTACGCCCGGGACTCCTTATCTAGTAACTACTACTGCGAAGGTCAAGTGCTGTGGACGTTCTTTGTTCCCCAGCTCCTTTCCAGACAGGGAGGCAAGGGCATGGCCCAATTTGAAAATGACTTCTATTCAAATAGATACTTTAAGCAGAATGAAAACAGTGCTTCTTCAGACGCCTACAAGGCTCACGTCATCAAAAGAAACGTATGATCTACAAGTCGCAAGGACGACTGCAGAGATACATACATTATTATCAACTAATTCACCCGTACTTTTCGCGGAAATCCTGAGCGAAATCTTAAATATTTCTGATACCACTGGGGTCTCAAAGGTATTTAAGACAGTATTTTCGATGACATTAACACCATTCAAAGCCATACTGGGTATTTTTCCAGATTTCGTCCATTCGATTTTTGGCGGACTTCCCCTGATCCTGGGACTAATTGCAGGAATCCTATTCTTAGTCCTTATTTTTCGTTATGGCAACCCATGTCACAAATCAAACTCTCGTGACAATGGAAGATACAATCCTAGCCATTGGATACCGGGACCGGATATCAAAAATCCTGGGACTCTCCCGGCTTAGAGACCAGAACATGACTTGGTTTCTATCATTTCGACCAATGTGGCAAAGGTGTGTTTTACCTGTATTGAGGTGTCTGCTATGCGGAGAAGAATGCGTGTTAGACACCTGTCTGACGCTACAATCGGATGCGCCAGTGGATGCAGATACATTGTTGGTTCCTACCAAGGTTCACTCTTTGTGCTGCCCTCAAAGGCTGCCAATCCTGATGACGGCATTCGTGGAATCTTCACCACTAAGATTGAAGAGTAGTGAAGTTCAAGATGAAAGCAGCATCGATCAGGTACGACCTTCTGTCAGCAATGCGAATCAGAATGTCAATGGAGACAATCATGCGCACGAATGCATGGTTACACCTATTTCCGACTTAATGGAACTTTCCCATGAAGCTGTTGACAGTTTTTTCGAAAGCCTTAATGATATGATGTTCTCTCCAGAACAGAAATAGAGACTTTTGAGCAAGCTCGCACACGGCGTTCCCTGAATTCGGCCTTCAACTTTGAAAATAAAGTCACATGAACAATTTTTCCCACCAGTTCACGGACAGCAATTTTTTTTAGCAGCCCCAAATTAAATTTTACAAAAATTTCGGGACACTTGTCTTCTGCTTAAAGTAAGAAACTATTCCTAGAGAACTAAGATTTCTATTTTTAGATACTTTATAAACTTTAGTTGCCCGCTGGTATGTTCACAAATATTTTATTATGTGATGAAATGGTCTCGAACTTTCTTTCTGTATAGCCATATTCAGAGCCATTTCATGTGTATTTTTCATATACCAAATAAGCAATAATGTATACAAATGCGTGTTTACTTTAGCGTTTAATTCATAGCTTGAGTGCATACAATTCATATGTCTGCAATTTTTCAGTATATTTGAAAGTTTCGAAATGCATTTATGTATTTTGGGGTGGTAAGGTATACACTATACTCTATAGTATGTTGTACTATGTTATACTATGCATAGATTAGTAAATATGACCATAGTTAGCGTGGAGTGGGTGTCATGTATTCCTATAGGTTCTGAATCGATCCCCCTATTCCTGACCCTATTCTGGTTAAACTAACTATCAAGTTAACTAACAGTCAGCCCATGAGGCAAGAAAAGCCCCCATGATGCAGATACCGTTATCTGACGCAGTCACACTACGGCACAGGAACGTGTTATCTGATTAGGTCATAACGCTTGAGATCTAATTAGACAAGCGACATTCCTCCAGCCCCTGATAAGGCATACGACGTTCTCATAACAAATCAAACCTATGACAACCTGGAAAATCCGTGCGGCCATTGTTTTGATTTCACAGAGAACTTCAGTAAAAGAATGTGCTAACGAGCAAGTCGTATGACATCTTTATTGACGTATCTATGTCCATCCTTACGTCAATCTCGGCACCTTTAAGGTATAAATATTGGCGATCTTGCCCTATGCAAACACACGCGTGGTGACGAGACGGAGCAGCCATACTTGCCGAAGCCCAGAGCAGAGCAGACCCCGCTGGCAGCAGCCCCGCCTTCCTGACGCGCTGAGAGACGTGCTGCTTTCTCCTGCCGAGAATCCAGCACCGGCGTTTTCGGGCAGCCCTCGCAGGCGGCCTGGAATATCGAGAGCAGAGAAAGAGATACCATTCCTCATTTCATCCTAACTTCCAGGTACAGAACTGAATAACCCCTCACAGAGAATTCTTTAGTTATTCACTTGGCAAAAACAAACTTAACTTAAACTGTAACTTTCTATTCCCGCCCACGCATTAGACTTAGGTCAGGTACACGGGGTAGGCGTATTTAGAAACACCAGTTGAGTACGTTTAGTCAAATGTATATGTGTATGTAAATATATTTTATTCATTTTAAAACATCATATGGCTTAGAAACCATATCAATGTTTTTACAGTATTATTTTATACTATTGCTTCTAATGTATGCACTTTACTTAACTATAAGTATTGCAATAATATCGATCCATTTCTCTTGTACGAGAAAAGAGACTGATCAATAAATAACACCTTTTTATTGAACACGCCCGTCTCTTCCTTTTCTCTACAATCTGATGAGACTAAGAATGCACGTACTGACTGAGTAAAATAATTGCCTTGTGCTCACACGACTCTGGAGATACACTCTTGATTAGGGGAGAGCAAAGTTGTCATGTTCTATGGTTGTCAGAAACTAAATCCCTTCTTGTCTAATCAGGGGAGTTAATTCTTTCCTGAACATTCGAGAAAGTTTCTAGCGAACTCTGAGCTACGCTGGCAAACCCAAAACTTAAGTCTAGTATCGACAGTAGTAGACCTAGTTAACGTCTGGCCTAGGCCTTTACTGCTGTAGGTATTATTCCAATGCGCAGAGCCTATTGGGAAGATAGGAACTACACTACACCAGTGTCTAACCCAGGGTGGTGTGGAGTGCAAAAAAACGATGGATTTAGGCCCAGATCTCTGTACTGGGGTGAATGTATGTCATTGTTCTACATTCTGTCCATCAACTGTGTTTTTTGCAATGTTCACCCCGAGTGGGCTGGGTAGGCTCAGACGTGAGTCCCAGGCTCTCCACACCACTGGAGTCAAGCTATCCAGGCTGATGAAGGCTGATAGCCAGAAACCGGTCCTTGGATGCTTGATTCCGGTCTGGGAAAGACATGGCTTGGTAGTTCGGACTGGACTGTTCCCAAGAGGCACAGGGTCAGAGCTGATTTGCATATAGCCAGTGTCTAACCCAGGGTGGTGTGGAGTGCAAAAAAACGATGGATTTAGGCCCAGATCTCTGTACTGGGGTGAATGTATGACATTGTTCTACATTCTGTCCATCAACTGTGTTTTTTGCAATTTTCACCCCGAGTGGGCTGGGTATGCTCAGACGTGAGTCCCAGGCTCTCCACACCACTGGAGTCAAGCTAGCCAGGCTGATGTAGGCTGATAGCCAGAAACCGGTCCTTGGATGCTTGATTCTGGTCTGGGAAAGACATGGCTTGGTAGTTCGGACTGGACTGTTCCCATGAGGCACAGGGTCAGAGCTGATTTGCATATAGCCAGTGTCTAACCCAGGGTGGTGTGGAGTGCAAAAAAACAATGGATTTAGGCCCAGATCTCTGTACTAGGGTGAATGTATGACATTGTTCTACATTCTGTCCATCAACTGTGTTTTTTGCAATTTTCACCCCGAGTGGGCTGGGTATGCTCAGACGTGAGTCCCAGGCCCTCCACACCACTGGAGTCAAGCTATCCAGGCTGATGAAGGCTGATAGCCAGAAACCGGTCCTTGGATGCTTGATTCTGGTCTGGGAAAGACATGGCTTGGTAGTTCAGACTGGACTGTTCCCATGAGGCACAGGGTCAGAGCTGATTTGCATATAGCCAGTGTCTAACACAGGGTGGTGTGGAGTGCAAAAAAACGATGGATTTAGGCCCAGATCTCTGTACTGGGGTGAATGTATGACATTGTTCTACATTCTGTCCATCAACTGTGTTTTTTGCAATTTTTACCCCGAGTGGGCTGGGTATGCTCAGACGTGAGTCCCAGGCTCTCCACACCACTGGAGTCAAGCTATCCAGGCTGATGAAGGCTGATAGCCAGAAACCGGTCCTTGGATGCTTGATTCCGGTCTGGGAAAGACATGGCTTGGTAGTTCAGACTGGACTGTTCCCATGAGGCACAGGGTCAGAGCTGATTTGCATATAGCCAGTGTCTAACCCAGGGTGGTGTGGAGTGCAAAAAAACGATGGATTTAGGCCCAGATCTCTGTACTGGGGTGAATGTATGACATTGTTCTACATTCTGTCCATCAACTGTGTTTTTTGCAATTTTCACCCCGAGTGGGCTGGGTATGCTCAGACGTGAGTCCCAGGCTCTCCACACCACTGGAGTCAAGCTATCCAGGCTGATGAAGGCTGATAGCCAGAAACCGGTTCTTGGATGCTTGATTCCGGTCTGGGAAAGACATGGCTTGGTAGTTCGGACTGGACTGTTCCCATGAGGCACAGGATCAGAGCTGATTTGCATATAGCCAGTGTCTAACCCAGGGTGGTGTGGAGTGCAAAAAAACGATGGATTTAGGCCCAGATCTCTGTACTGGGGTGAATGTATGACATTGTTCTACATTCTGTCCATCAACTGTGTTTTTTGCAATTTTCACCCCGAGTGGGCTGGGTAAGCTCAGACGTGAGTCCCAGGCTCTCCACACCACTGGAGTCAAGCTATCCAGGCTGATGAAGGCTGATAGCCAGAAACCGGTCCTTGGATGCTTGATTCCGGTCTGGGAAAGACATGGCTTGGTAGTTCGGACTGGACTGTTACCATGAGGCACAGGGTCAGAGCTGATTTGCATATAGCCAGTGTCTAACCCAGGGTGGTGTGGAGTGCAAAAAAACGATGGATTTAGGCCCAGATCTCTGTACTGGGATGAATATATGACATTGTTCTACAATCTGTCCATCAACTGTGTTTTTTGCAATTTTCACCCCGAGTGGGCTGGGTATGCTCAGACGTGAGTCCCAGGCTCTCCACACCACTGGAGTCAAGCTATCCAGGCTGATGAAGGCTGATAGCCAGAAACCGGTCCTTGGATGCTTGATTCCGGTCTGGGAAAGACATGGCTTGGTAGTTCGGACTGGACTGTTCCCATGAGGCACAGGGTCAGAGCTGATTTGCATATAGCCAGTGTCTAACCCAGGGTGGTGTGGAGTGCAAAAAAACGATGGATTTAGGCCCAGATCTCTGTACTGGGGTGAATGTATGACATTGTTCTACATTCTGTCCATCAACTGTGTTTTTTGCAATTTTCACCCCGAGTGGGCTGGGTATGCTCAGACGTGAGTCCCAGGCTCTCCACACCACTGGAGTCAAGCTATCCAGGCTGATGAAGGCTGATAGCCAGAAACCGGTTCTTGGATGCTTGATTCCGGTCTGGGAAAGACATGGCTTGGTAGTTCGGACTGGACTGTTCCCATGAGGCACAGGATCAGAGCTGATTTGCATATAGCCAGTGTCTAACCCAGGGTGGTGTGGAGTGCAAAAAAACGATGGATTTAGGCCCAGATCTCTGTACTGGGGTGAATGTATGACATTGTTCTACATTCTGTCCATCAACTGTGTTTTTTGCAATTTTCACCCCGAGTGGGCTGGGTAAGCTCAGACGTGAGTCCCAGGCTCTCCACACCACTGGAGTCAAGCTATCCAGGCTGATGAAGGCTGATAGCCAGAAACCGGTCCTTGGATGCTTGATTCCGGTCTGGGAAAGACATGGCTTGGTAGTTCGGACTGGACTGTTACCATGAGGCACAGGGTCAGAGCTGATTTGCATATAGCCAGTGTCTAACCCAGGGTGGTGTGGAGTGCAAAAAAACGATGGATTTAGGCCCAGATCTCTGTACTGGGATGAATATATGACATTGTTCTACAATCTGTCCATCAACTGTGTTTTTTGCAATTTTCACCCCGAGTGGGCTGGGTATGCTCAGACGTGAGTCCCAGGCTCTCCACACCACTGGAGTCAAGCTATCCAGGCTGATGAAGGCTGATAGCCAGAAACCGGTCCTTGGATGCTTGATTCCGGTCTGGGAAAGACATGGCTTGGTAGTTCGGACTGGACTGTTCCCATGAGGCACAGGGTCAGAGCTGATTTGCATATAGCCAGTGTCTAACCCAGGGTGGTGTGGAGTGCAAAAAAACGATGGATTTAGGCCCAGATCTCTGTACTGGGGTGAATGTATGACATTGTTCTACATTCTGTCCATCAACTGTGTTTTTTGCAATTTTCACCCCGAGTGGGCTGGGTATGCTCAGACTTGAGTCCCAGGCTCTCCACACCACTGGAGTCAAGCTATCCAGGCTGATGAAGGCTGATAGCCAGAAACCGGTCCTTGGATGCTTGATTCCGGTCTGGAAAAGACATGGCTTGGTAGTTCGGACTGGACTGTTCCCATGAGGCACAGGGTCAGAGCTGATTTGCATATAGCCAGTGTCTAACCCAGGGTGGTGTGGAGTGCAAAAAAACGATGGATTTAGGCCCAGATCTCAGTACTGGGGTGAATGTATGACATTGTTCTACATTCTGTCCATCAACTGTGTTTTTTGCAATTGTCACCCCGAGTGGGCTGGGTATGCTCAGACGTGAGTCCCAGGCTCTCCCCACCACTGGAGTCAAGCTATCCAGGCTGATGAAGGCTGATAGCCAGAAACCGGTTCTTGGATGCTTGATTCCGGTCTGGGAAAGACATGGCTTGGTAGTTCGGACTGGACTGTTCCCATGAGGCACAGGATCAGAGCTGATTTGCATATAGCCAGTGTCTAACCCAGGGTGGTGTGGAGTGCAAAAAAACGATGGATTTAGGCCCAGATCTCTGTACTGGGGTGAATGTATGACATGGTTCTACATTCTGTCCATCAACTGTGTTTTTTGCAATTTTCACCCCGAGTGGGCTGGGTAAGCTCAGACGTGAGTCCCAGGCTCTCCACACCACTGGAGTCAAGCTATCCAGGCTGATGAAGGCTGATAGCCAGAAACCGGTCCTTGGATGCTTGATTCCGGTCTGGGAAAGACATGGCTTGGTAGTTCGGACTGGACTGTTACCATGAGGCACAGGGTCAGAGCTGATTTGCATATAGCCAGTGTCTAACCCAGGGTGGTGTGGAGTGCAAAAAAACGATGGATTTAGGCCCAGATCTCTGTACTGGGATGAATGTATGACATTGTTCTACAATCTGTCCATCAACTGTGTTTTTTGCAATTTTCACCCCGAGTGGGCTGGGTATGCTCAGACGTGAGTCCCAGGCTCTCCACACCACTGGAGTCAAGCTATCCAGGCTGATGAAGGCTGATAGCCAGAAACCGGTCCTTGGATGCTTGATTCCGGTCTGGGAAAGACATGGCTTGGTAGTTCGGACTGGACTGTTCCCATGAGGCACAGGGTCAGAGCTGATTTGCATATAGCCAGTGTCTAACCCAGGGTGGTGTGGAGTGCAAAAAAACGATGGATTTAGGCCCAGATCTCTGTACTGGGGTGAATGTATGACATTGTTCTACATTCTGTCCATCAACTGTGTTTTTTGCAATTTTCACCCCGAGTGGGCTGGGTATGCTCAGACTTGAGTCCCAGGCTCTCCACACCACTGGAGTCAAGCTATCCAGGCTGATGAAGGCTGATAGCCAGAAACCGGTCCTTGGATGCTTGATTCCGGTCTGGAAAAGACATGGCTTGGTAGTTCGGACTGGACTGTTCCCATGAGGCACAGGGTCAGAGCTGATTTGCATATAGCCAGTGTCTAACCCAGGGTGGTGTGGAGTGCAAAAAAACGATGGATTTAGGCCCAGATCTCAGTACTGGGGTGAATGTATGACATTGTTCTACATTCTGTCCATCAACTGTGTTTTTTGCAATTGTCACCCCGAGTGGGCTGGGTATGCTCAGACGTGAGTCCCAGGCTCTCCCCACCACTGGAGTCAAGCTATCCAGGCTGATGAAGGCTGATAGCCAGAAACCGGTCCTTGGATGCTTGATTCCGGTCTGGGAAAGACATGGCTTGGTAGTTCGGACTGGACTGTTCCCATGAGGCACAGGGTCAGAGCTGATTTGCATATAGCCAGTGTCTAACCCAGGGTGGTGTGGAGTGCAAAAAAACGATGGATTTAGGCCCAGATCTCTGTACTGGGGTGAATGTATGACATTGTTCTACATTCTGTCCATCAACTGTGTTTTTTGCAATTTTCACCCCGAGTGGGCTGGGTATGCTCAGACGTGAGTCCCAGGCTCTCCACACCACTGGAGTCAAGCTATCCAGGCTGATGAAGGCTGATAGCCAGAAACCGGTCCTTGGATGCTTGATTCCGGTCTGGGAAAAACATGGCTTGGTAGTTCGGACTGGACTGTTCCCATGAGGCACAGGGTCAGAGCTGATTTGCATATAGCCAGTGTCTAACCCAGGGTGGTGTGGAGTGCAAAAAAAACGATGGATTTAGGCCCAGATCTCTGTACTGGGGTCAATGTATGACATTGTTCTACATTCTGTCCATCAACTGTGTTTTTTTGCAATTTTCAACCCGAGTGGGCTGGGTATGCTCAGACGTGAGTCCCAGGCTCTCCACACCACTGGAGTCAAGCTATCCAGGCTGATGAAGGCTGATAGCCAGAAACCGGTCCTTGGATGCTTGATTCCGGTCTGGGAAAGACATGGCTTGGAAGTTCGGACTGGACTGTCCCATGAGGCACAGGGTCAGAGCTGATTTGCATATAGCCAGTGTCTAACCCAGGGTGGTGTGGAGTGCAAAAAAACGATGGATTTAGGCCCAGATCTCTGTACTGGGGTGAATGTATGACATTGTTCCACATTCTGTCCATCAACTGTGTTTTTTGCAATTTTCACCCCGAGTGGGCTGGGTATGCTCAGACGTGAGTCCCAGGCTCTCCACACCACTGGAGTCAAGCTATCCAGGCTGATGTAGGCTGATAGCCAGAAACCGGTCCTTGGATGCTTGATTCCGGTCTGGGAAAGACATGGCTTGGTAGTTCGGACTGGACTGTTCCCATGAGGCACAGGGTCAGAGCTGATTTGCATATAGCCAGTGTCTAACCCAGGGTGGTGTGGAGTGCAAAAAAACGATGGATTTAGGCCCAGATCTCTGTACTGGGGTGAATGTATGACATTGTTCTACATTCTGTCCATCAACTGTGTTTTTTGCAATTTTCACCCCGAGTGGGCTGGGTATGCTCAGACGTGAGTCCCAGGCTCTCCACACCACTGGAGTCAAGCTATCCAGGCTGATGAAGGCTGATAGCCAGAAACCGGTCCTTGGATGCTTGATTCCGGTCTGGGAAAAACATGGCTTGGTAGTTCGGACTGGACTGTTCCCATGAGGCACAGGGTCAGAGCTGATTTGCATATAGCCAGTGTCTAACCCAGGGTGGTGTGGAGTGCAAAAAAACGATGGATTTAGGCCCGGGTCTCTGTACTGGGGTGAATGTATGACATTGTTCTACATTCTGTCCATCAACTGTGTTTTTTTGCAATTTTCAACCCGAGTGGGCTGGGTATTCTCAGACGTGAGTCCCAGGCTCTCCACACCACTGGAGTCAAGCTATCCAGGCTGATGAAGGCTGATAGCCAGAAACCGGTCCTTGGATGCTTGATTCCGGTCTGGGAAAGACATGGCTTGGAAGTTCGGACTGGACTGTCCCATGAGGCACAGGGTCAGAGCTGATTTGCATATAGCCAGTGTCTAACCCAGGGTGGTGTGGAGTGCAAAAAAACGATGGATTTAGGCCCAGATCTCTGTACTGGGGTGAATGTATGACATTGTTCTACATTCTGTCCATCAACTGTGTTTTTTGCAATTTTCACCCCGAGTGGGCTGGGTATGCTCAGACGTGAGTCCCAGGCTCTCCACACCACTGGAGTCAAGCTATCCAGGCTGATGTAGGCTGATAGCCAGAAACCGGTCCTTGGATGCTTGATTCCGGTCTAAGAAAGACATGGCTTGGTAGTTCGGACTGGACTGTTCCCATGAGGCACAGGGTCAGAGCTGATTTGCATATAGCCAGTGTCTAACCCAGGGTGGTGTGGAGTGCAAAAAAACGATGGATTTAGGCCCAGATCTCTGTACTAGGGTGAATGTATGACATTGTTCTACATTCTGTCCATCAACTGTGTTTTTTGCAATTTTCACCCCGAGTGGGCTGGGTATGCTCAGACGTGAGTCCCAGGCTCTCCACACCACTGGAGTCAAGTTATCCAGGCTGATGAAGGCTGATAGCCAGAAACCGGTCCTTGGATGCTTGATTCCGGTCTGGGAAAGACATGGCTTGGTAGTTCGGACTGGACTGTTCCCATGAGGCACAGGATCAGAGCTGATTTGCATATAGCCAGTGTCTAACCCAGGGTGGTGTGGAGTGCAAAAAAACGATGGATTTAGGCCCAGATCTCTGTACTGGGGTAAATGTATGACATTGTTCTACATTCTGTCCATCAACTGTGTTTTTTGCAATTTTCACCCCGAGTGGGCTGGGTAAGCTCAGACGTGAGTCCCAGGCTCTCCACACCACTGGAGTCAAGCTATCCAGGCTGATGAAGGCTGATAGCCAGAAACCGGTCCTTGGATGCTTGATTCCGGTCTGGGAAAGACATGGCTTGGTAGTTCGGACTGGACTGTTACTATGAGGCACAGGGTCAGAGCTGATTTGCATATAGCCAGTGTCTAACCCAGGGTGGTGTGGAGTGCAAAAAAACTATGGATTTAGGCCCAGATCTCTGTACTGGGGTGAATGTATGACATTGTTCTACATTCTGTCCATCAACTGTGTTTTTTGCAATTTTCACCCCGAGTGGGCTGGGTATGCTCAGACGTGATTCCCAGGCTCTCCACACCACTGGAGTCAAGCTATCCAGGCTGATGAAGGCTGATAGCCAGAAACCGGTCCTTGGATGCTTGATTCCGGTCTGGGAAAGACATGGCTCGGTAGTTCGGACTGGACTGTTCCCATGAGGCACAGGGTCAGAGCTGATTTGCATATAGCCAGTGTCTAACCCAGGGTGGTGTGGAGTGCAAAAAAACGATGGATTTAGGCCCAGATCTCTGTACTGGGGTGAATGTATGACATTGTTCTACATTCTGTCCATCAACTGTGTTTTTTGCAATTTTCACCCCGAGTGGGCTGGGTATGCTCAGACGTGAGTCCCAGGCTCTCCACACCTCTGGAGTCAAGCTATCCAGGCTGATGAAGGCTGATAGCCAGAAACCGGTCCTTGGATGCTTGATTCCGGTCTGGAAAAGACATGGCTTGGTAGTTCGGACTGGACTGTTCCCATGAGGCACAGGGTCAGAGCTGATTTGCATATAGCCAGTGTCTAACCCAGGGTGGTGTGGAGTGCAAAAAAACGATGGATTTAGGCCCAGATCTCTGTACTGGGGTGAATGTATGACATTGTTCTACATTCTGTCCATCAACTGTGTTTTTTGCAATTTTCACCCCGAGTGGGCTGGGTATGCTCAGACGTGAGTCCCAGGCTCTCCACACCACTGGAGTCAAGCTATCCTGGCTGATGAAGGCTGATAGCCAGAAACCGGTCCTTGGATGCTTGATTCCGGGCTGGGAAAGACATGGCTTGGTAGTTCGGACTGGACTGTTCCCATGAGGCACAGGGTCAGAGCTGATTTGCATATAGCCAGTGTCTAACCCAGGGTGGTGTGGAGTGCAAAAAAACGATGGATTTAGGCCCAGATCTCTGTACTGGGGTGAATGTATGACGTTGTTCTACATTCTGTCCATCAACTGTGTTTTTTGCAATTTTCACCCCGAGTGGGCTGGGTATGCTCAGACGTGAGTCCCAGGCTCTCCACACCACTGGAGTCAAGCTATCCAGGCTGATGAAGGCTGATAGCCAGAAACCGGTCCTTGGATGCTTGATTCCGGTCTGGGAAAGACATGGCTTGGTAGTTCGACTGGACTGTTCCCATGAGGCACAGGGTCAGAGCTGATTTGCATATAGCCAGTGTCTAACCCAGGGTGGTGTGGAGTGCAAAAAAACGATGGATTTAGGCCCAGATCTCTGTACTGGGGTGAATGTATGACATTGTTCTACATTCTGTCCATCAACTGTGTTTTTTGCAATTTTCACCCCGAGTGGGCTGGGTATGCTCAGACGTGAGTCCCAGGCTCTCCACGCCACTGGAGTCAAGCTATCCAGGCTGATGATGGCTGATAGCCAGAAACCGGTCCTTGGATGCTTGATTCCGGTCTGGGAAAGACATGGCTTGGTAGTTCGGACTGGACTGTTCCCATGAGGCACAGGGTCAGAGCTGATTTGCATATAGCCAGTGTCTAACCCAGGGTGGTGTGGAGTGCAAAAAAACAATGGATTTAGGCCCAGATCTCTGTACTGGGGTGAATGTATGACATTGTTCTACATTCTGTCCCTCAACTGTGTTTTTTGCAATTAGCGTGAATCCAGTGGCAAAGTGAGCAAGGGACCCATGTCTGGGCATACCCTGCCAATTTAGGGTGAACAAAGCAAATGGTATAGCCAGACATGGGTCCCCGCTCACTTTGCCACTGGATTCAATCTAGCCTGGCTCATGAGGGCTGTTAGCCCAAAACCAGTCCCAGGATGCTTATTCCCGGTCCAGGGAAGACATGCCTTGGCAGTTCGGGCTGGACTGCTCCCATGAGGCACAGAGTCAAGACTGATTTGCATATAGCTGTGTCTGAACTGGTGTGGCAAAAGTGAGCTAAGAACGATGATGGATTCAACCCAGATCTGTGACTGGGGATGAGTGTCTGAAAAGTTTCAGCACTCTATCCATCACCTCCTTGTGATTGCTTTTTTCCACATACCACTCCTGTGGAGAAACACAGAATCCTGTCTATGAGTTTATCTAAAGGCTTTATTCCTTGTTGGCTGATTGTACCACTTGGGAAAAAGTGTTTGCAGCGGTGTGTTCATTGACCGTTCATGACCGTTCTGGGGTCCGTCCTCGAAAGAATTCAGGATGAACATCGGGCAGAAGCTGCCCTTGAGTTAGGAAAGCAATTGGTGGGGGTGTTCGATATTGTTTGTGATATGATCCTTGCTAACGTAAAAGGGGAAGCTGTTAACTTAGAGGTGATTCAGCTCTTAGAGGCTGTTGCTGACACAGACGAACAACGTGACTTGCCAAAGATTATCGCTAAGGCGTATAAAGCCTTAGGGCAAAATAGTCTGGGAGTTAAGATTTTTACAAAAACTCAACTAATAGCCCAACATGAAAAGGATAGATGTCCAGTCTTTCCTAAAAAGAACTGGAATAGGAGTCAGGGGCAGCAACAACAGAAGCAAGGTTTGCGGGTTGGTTCACCGACGCCTGAAGCTTCTGAGCGTAGATATGATTTGCAGACTGCTCTAAAATTAAGACACCAGAGAGGTTTAAAGTTCCTGTTCAGCGCTCTCCTAGTTCTTTACGGGACACATCGGGTTCTCAAATTGGTGGTGGAGAGTGCCAGGATCGCAGACAAGGCGAGACACCTCAGCAGAGATGTGCTCTGCCATGCCACTTTGATATGAAAGCCAAACAGGAGGGACTGCCTCTTTTTAGAAAGTTGCTAAGTTACCAGTGAAGTATGCCTCAGATGGTGAGAACCCTGCTCCTAGATTGGACATGATCGTGACACTTCTCGACAGCACAGCGGAAGTTACCATAGTGTGGGAGGCACTCCGTCATTGTCTGGCGGTAAGAGCAACTGACACGTTCATTACAATAGAAACATCAGATACATGAGTTGCTTCCCTGGATAGGCTTTATGAAATAGTCCTCCGAATTGAAGGTGATATACAGAGTACAATTAATGTGTTTTTTTAGGAAAACCTTATCTCCTCGTACGACATTTTGCTGGCGGAGGTGGATTGTCCTCCACCATTTGTTCGTGCCTCTCCCCGAGGAGAGGACCTAATACTTCACAGTTTTACCCATTACATCTCTAATAAAGCCACACAGGTTTATGCGGCGGAGTGGGTACCAGCCTTGGCTCTGGCGGTGTATCGTAATAAGGTGAGCTGGGATAGAGATTCTCCAGCACATGAGATTCCTTTACTATCTAGCCCAAAGCCTCAAACCCAATATCCAATCAGACATTTTGTCCCAATTGGAATATCAGGGTGTGAAAGAACCCTGTGTATCATCCATGAATATTCCTCTTTTTCCGATATCGAAGCTGGACGGTTCGTATTGTACTATATTGGATTATAGCAATTTGAATAGTCATGTTCGTACCTTTGCAGTACAGAACACTCACAGCTCTGCCTTAGTGAGTAACACTGTTCGTAAAAAATACAAGAGAACACTGGATATCTCCAACGGATTTTATAGTCAAAATTTTGCTCCTGAGAGCTATGACGTGACCACATTTACTCCAGTCGGCAATCAGAAAAGATTTACGAGTTTGGTTATAAAAACTGCCCCAGGGGTTTTCCTGTGCGTGTTGTGACTCTGTTACATGACATAGACCCTGATGCATTATCATACGTCGATGATATTTATCTGACGGATGACAAATTGATCTTGCACCTTATGCATGTAGATCGCATAATACTTTCTTTTGCAGACTTGGATTACAAATTAAATTTTGCCAAGTCACACATTGCCTTTTTGGCGGTCCTCTTTTTGGGCTATGAGCTCAATAATGAAGGTAGGGGGATGGCCCCCCACTTCCTGGAGAAGTGTGCACAATTGCAGCCTCTGTCGACATTGAAAAAATGACAACCTGTGCTGGGATTTGTGAATTTTGAGAAGGACTTATGATTATGCCCAGCGTATCAAACCACTTTATGCATTGATACAACCTTCTTTTTCATCTGCCAGCAAGCTTCCGGAACATACATCTATTCTGTTGTGACCAACTTCTTGTTAACAGGTGATAATTCTGTCTGTGAACTTGGTCATAAGAATTGTGCCAGGGACTGTGGGTTTCACTTACTTGACGTTCAATGAAGGTGACACAGTACTGATAGCATACAAATCACATTTGTACACATCGGCGGAAATGTGATTTTCTACTGTTGAAATTTTTTTGACTGCGGACCAGATAGCGATCCTGAAGGAATGATCTCTGGTGCAGGGGAAACGCATTTTTATGGTTTCGCCAATAACTGCTTTAGAAACAGTGACAAAGGCGAGTGTACCAAATTTTAAAGCTTTGCATCCCTGCTAGATACAATGGGCTAGTTCTTTGACATCGGCTGATGTCACGTTTATTCTTGACCCTTGTTACAGACACAGGAGTTTTTACAATACGAACATGTTCATCCTCCTCTGCTGTTGTTATCTCTTAGATCAGTACAAATGTGTTATTTATACCGATGTTTCGGCTCAACTGGCCATCGGGTCAAAACATGCTTAGTCAGCGGCTTGCGCTATTGTGGCTGGGTCAATTATAAAGGGTGAGTTTAAGTCTTCCATAGTGCCCACGCAAGCACTTGGAGACTGTATGGCACAATTGACGGAGTTGCGTGCTCTGATTTTATCTCTAGAATTCGCAGATCCCAATGTGAACACTCTTGTCATGTGCGATTCCTTCTACCGTGTACAGACCTTCAATGATAATTTGTTCTTTTGGTCTCAGAATGTTTATCGAGACTCTAATGGTAGCACAATAGAGCATAAGATGCTTTGGGTCTGAGTGGCAGAACTTAAAGAATGGTTGGCGCTCACACAAGTGATACATACTCTTGGCCCTCAGCTTGCGGGAACACATGCTGTGGGCGATTCTTTGGTTGATGAGGCAGCGAAGTCTGAAGTGGCCACATGCTCAGTTGCAGCAGTTACTAGATCCATGAATAAGATTAATAATGATATTCTGGCAGCGATTGCTGCTACGAAGGATGGAAACATTTTCCAACAAGGTTTCCCTTCTAAGTATTCTTATCATTTGTCACCTGAGCAAGTCCCTTTTGCTACCATACCATCCATTAGGGATCGTCTGATTCCCAATGAGGACCGCAGACTTCCTTTGATCATGGCCGCTCATGAAGGCATGGCGTCTGCCAATGCTGGCGTTTCTGCAACTGTTTCTATTTTACGGCACTGTTATTAGTGGTATGGTTTATATAGAGAAACCCATAATTATGTAAATTCTTGTGATATTTGTCAGCAGCTTAAAACATCTACTGTTGCACGTCTGCTACAAACTGAGCTGTATATTTCAAATCAACTGTTTGGCTGTATTTATCTTGATCACTGCGGTCCATTGACTTCTGATACTGCATATAGACATATTTTGTTTGCAGTGGATCCGTGCACACTAGATTCCTTTTGGTTTGGCCACAACGAAGTGCTGATGCTATAAATGTTATGAGTGATTTGCGTGTCTTTGGCAGGACTTTTGCCTGTGGCACCTTTCATTCTGACCAAGGCCCAGCATTTGCCTCTAAGGCGTACGAGGACGCAATGAGGTTTCTGGGGATGGTGGTGCAGTTCTCATCTCCAAACAGGCCTGAGGGCAATTCTATATTGGAGTGACTGAACCATGACTTAAATAAATCTTTGACAGCTAGAGTCTTAGGTACTGGCAGGGATTGGCTGACTCATTTGTATGGGGTTCAATGTGCACTTAATAATCTCCCAAGAAGATCTCTAGGTGAGTGGGCCCCATACTAAATTATCTTTGGCATTAAAATGTTTGTGCCAGAACTTGATGGTCTTGACGTTGTGGCTGCTGCCACGACCTTCGACATAAATAACCATTCTACTATGTTACAGGAACTACAAAAGACCCGTGACACTCTGACAAGAGAACATTCACCCTCTTCCACTGAAACTGCGTTGCTGGTTCCTGTTGTCGGCTGCCTTCCTGAAGTTGGAGATCTGGTACGAGGAAAGCTGGAGAAAAAAAGAATTTGGTCCCTCTTATCGTGCACCAGTCCCAGTTCTTGGATTGAAGGGTACTCATACAGTAATTTTACCTCATTTGCCTGGTCACAAGGAAAACAGATATATTTCAATTGACAATGTCAAGCTACACTATATGGCCAATTCCGAATAGTGTGACTTCAAGTATTCCAAACCATGCTGTTTCACTGAATCGGATGGCTTCAAATTCTTCAAATCTTGTCCGCGTTGTGAAGGGAGAGTTGGAAACTTATTGTCCCTTCATTTACTCCAATGCAGATGTCGAGTATAATTCTCCTCCTCGAGCAGTTACCACATGGATCGTACAATTTTCTCATACGATCAATCTTCTTTGTCCTTACCTGTGTCTGCTCCACCAACGCGTACATGTCTTTTCATCACCTGGTTCAAAAAGACTTACCAGGTCCCACCGTGGACATACATCTGGCTGGTATTCATACTAATCTTCTTTTTCATGTGGATTGGATTTGTCACTGTGTTATTCCTGCTGATCAATGGTCATAATTTGCCAGAATGCTCAGCTGTGAAGTTGGCTGATGGAATTCTGGCTCCCCATCTATCATCCCATATCATGAAACGTGATCATGCCCTCATGAACATTTCAACCTTCCCTGTTCCTGATGGGATCGTTTGGGATAAAGTTGCATCTGCTGTCCATGGTCCGTGGGGGTCCTGAACATTCCATATGTGTTTCGCATTTCTCTAGGAGATGTGGTAACACAGAACATACACTCAGACAACTGGGAAGTTCAGGCAGTACAATCATTGTTTTCTGATTTGCAATATCATGCTGAA
The DNA here is from genome assembly GCF_964261635.1 of Lissotriton helveticus. NCBI lineage: Eukaryota > Metazoa > Chordata > Amphibia > Caudata > Salamandridae > Lissotriton > Lissotriton helveticus. The sequence continues at coordinate 861,252,264 of NC_136070.1, read as the reverse complement.
TTTGATGCTGAAGATTTTTATTTGAATTCGGCCAATTATGCTGATTTATTCTGTTACCAACACTATGGCCATCATTTCTTGCATAAATCAAACATGTTACAAACTGTTTTTAATTTTACCCAGTGGGAACTTTGTCAGGCTCCCTTACGGTCACATACTTCTCAGATAACAATGCGTCCAATCCTGAATCCTACTTTTATAAGTTAAAATTTCCATCTAAATCTAAATTTATGATGACTCACACAAAATTGATTTATTCTAATTCTTTTCGAAATGATTTGACTTTGCATGGTTACGAACATTTGAAAGATAACATTCATTTGAAATCCGTTTGGGGCACTAAAGTTTGGCTGGTCCAAGGTACTAAAGCTTTGCATCGTTTTGTTTTTAAATGACACAGTGCAACAGACTCATTATTTTGGTTTGGCACAGCCAACATGTTGAATCTTCCCTCCATTCCTTCATTGGCTGAGTATGATATGTGGCATGAACACACCAATCTTACCCTCAATGTCCTGCAAGCCCTATTTAAAAAATCGCAGTATAAATGTCTCTGATGTGGACCCCTTGGAGTGGTTGTTGTGGCCCACCAATTCCAATGCGTGTTAACTGCGTTTTCTTAATGCAACGTCAGGTTGCACACAGAATAGAAATGATCCACTTTTCCCGCATTCTCACTTAGTCAGCACATATTCGGTGGGGAAATGGAGCCAGAAATGGTTGGGACACTAAACACTATCGTCAGTAAAACAAAACCCTGTCCCTCTTGTCAAGTGACATAAATTTGGCTGATTTTAATTTGCGTCTTAAATCACCTAGATCTAAATGAATTATCTATGAGGCGAATAATGAATTGTGGAAACTATCGCAGATGGAAGCTGTGGTGTGTCTGCCCCAAACTGACCATGCTAATTTGGACAAAGTTCTTGCAGTAGTTGAAAATAGCATCAATACATTGTCTTCCCGTATTTACACCTTGGATAATATTTTTTCTTCTGTTATTGATATTGTTCAAAATGATGTATCTGTGTTGTACCATGGTCAAAATCAATTGCGATCAGTAATGCAATTTGCACGGACATTGCAGACGTTCGAAATGGGACAAGTTATGTCTATGAAAGATGCAACTTACATGCTGTTACATATAGAACAATTAGAACAGTTAGCTTTTTCTGTAGCAGAAACTGATTCAGCTGTGTGGTTAATAGATGGTGTTATTTCTCTCCCGTTCTCGCATTTTCAGTTCACATCTTGCACAAAACACTTCCTCTTTGGCCACTTTGAGCCCCTGGGTAGTGTTTTTATTCATGAATTGAGGTCCTTGCCTTTCACCTACAGATGATAGCGCACATATAAGGTGGTCTTCCTAACAGGGGAGCAGTGCGATTCCACATTTCCTAGTATGCAAACAAGTTAAATTGCACAGCGCTTGTAACGTTTTGGCCCCTAATCTGGCTTGTTTTTTAAAAGGTTCACCTATCCGGCCAATTATTCTCACACTCACGTTGCTTTCAAATGGCAGTCTCTAAAGTGTTCTATGTCAGTAGGACCGTCTGGTCCAGGCTCATGCCAAGTTCCAGTCACCCTCAGGCTAAATTGTGTGGATTCTAGTTGTGTCATGCCTCTATTGATTCATAGTAGGTAAGGCTTCAGGGATTGGTTCAGGGCATACACAGAGCCTTCACTGAGAATTGTCCCACTGACCTTGAGTTTCGGTAGGACATTTCACCTGTCCACAAGTTTAGGATTGTGCAGGGGGGCTATTTCCATATCAAGATGGCAACCCCACATTTTTCAGAGCTGGTCCGATGTCTGTTCAGTCAGAGGCATGCAGACAGCAGCTGTAGAGAACCCATCCAGCCGAGTCTCTCTGGAGTTTGGAAGCTTCAGCTGGGGAGAGGTGTGTTTACAGGAGAAGGACGAGATCCACCCATTTGGAGTCTAAGTAAAAGAGGTTTTTCTGATGGTTAACATAGTGGGTTAGCCCATTAACATGGACGGATATGATGAGTAGGGTGTTGGATTCGGGAGGGACTGTAGGGGCATGATAGAGTGGGAACCCAAATTACCACTGCTGGACTATAGGATGGGCCTGAGGCAAGGAGTAGTACCTGCGCTGAAACTATGGGGCTGGATATGGGGAGGGGACCTGTGGGTGGGTGTGAGGCCAAGTTGATAAATCTAGAGTGAGAGTGGGGGGAATGAGAGGGGTGGTTTAGGAGAAACCATGATCAGACAAGGTGTGCATGGGTCTGCTGCTCACCCACACAGACGGGGTGAAGGACAGAAGGTAGGTAAGACCATGTTGGAAGGTGTCAGGAACAGGGGACAGAAGGTGGGGTGACATTAGGGAGATCCAAGAGACTTAACAGGTGACACAAACATTTGTCTGAGGCTCTGAACCACAGGCAGAGGTTCCAGCCTCAAGGGCCAAGAGGTCTGAGAATCTGCAAGGGGAGGACAAGAGTCACATGATCTATAGACTTTCAAGATTGAGGATGATACGCTCCCGAAGGGAGGGAACGGAGGAGAGTGAAGTCAACAGTAAACCAATAATAACATGGACATAACTAGTCAAGTGTACATGGCATATAATATACAGCCTACATTGTTTACCATAATACAATGCAGTACCATACTATATAATATGTACTTCTATGTGTTAGGGGGTCCAGCGGCACTCAGCCAGGTACAGCCATTGTCTTCTAATGGTTGCAAAGAGGGGCCAGAGCCGATGACTTGGGCCAGCTTCAAGGGTGATCTAGATTTTTCTCTGGAGGGATAATGGGTGAGTGAAGCCACATGTTGGATGGCCTGTTCTCATTCAATTTATTTGCAGAACATTTTGTCTAGGTCCTTACCTGTGTGATGAGGAGGCACCCCATCCATAGAGCAGGGCGAGCATTGATTTTCCAGGTGGGTGTAGGGATCAAATTCATTCTACACTTCTCAAGTCTGTCAAGTAGGTGAGGTAGGTCCTTAGGGTTGATGTAGTCCTTTAGTCCTTTGAATTTCCATCCATTGTTCTCCTCAAGATAGCAGGTTTTAAGAGGCCATATTCAATGTCCCTCCACTTATCACTGGTTACCTCTGAGAAATTTACTTGGCTCTCCAGTTTATAAGGGCCATGTTTTCGGCTGCAGTGAGGACCTGGTGAGCCTCTTCATGGCGGTGAAAGCATGCCATGGTCCCTTGCAGTGCTTTGCATGATCGTATCCCCAGGCCCTTGTGAATTTGAGTGGGGGTGTGAAGCAGAACCAGCATCTGGGGACGTTGGTGCCCTAAGAGGCCCAGATGTTGTTCCCAATTTCTATTTTACCTGTAATACAATAGAATCTGACATTGTCTTTATGCGACCTGCCCTCCAAGTCCATTTTCTGGTCCTCAGGAGTCTGCAGAGCCTAATCGTTCCTTGGCATGGGACAGGTGTATTTACAGGTCACCTGGTCTGGAGTGAAAAAAGTCTAAGTACACCATGAGCATTTTTCACCTTTACTGTGAGGTCAGAGATATTCATATCCATGGATGCCAGTCTCGTACTCAACACAGTAATCTCCTTCAGTATTAGGTCCATGAAGACCTTCATTTGTGAGGGGGTTTGTGGTCTTCTCCCCTCCCACCACCTCTGTAAAAAGGACTTGTTGGGCCGCTTTTCCACTGGACAGCGGCCCCTTGAGATGTAACTGTTGTGCTTTCCAGATGATCACGGATAAGGGAGATGATCTCTGTGCAGGAAGGGCAGAACTGGACTGTTGTCTTGTCCTCATTGCCCTGTTGGTTCAGCCAGCTGTTCAAGTGGAATTGTAGGTGAGTACCAGGTATAGCCAGGTCAAGGTCCAAGCAGTACTCTAGGTGGACGGCAGCTGCCCTAGAGGCAGTTGGGGGTGACCCTCCAGAGACAAAGAAAGTAGTGACAGCTCGGTGTTGGGGAGAGCAAGGTAAGAGGGCCTCTGGCATGAATAGTCTTGGTGTTAAGCTCATATTTTACTCCTCTTGGTTACATGAGATACCATAAAAGGTAATGTTCAAAGTGATCAGGCACAGGTGGGCCCATATCAATACAGCCAATGGTGTTGTGGCTGGGGCTCTCTAGTATGAGTATGTCGAAGTCAGCTGCCGGGAGATTCAGGGGCACCCAATGTGGCAGACAATTAGAGTGTGGGACCCCATGAACCAGTGCAAATTCCTGGAGGTGCTCAAGCCAGCTCGGGAGCCCTGAGGTAAGTCCATAGTGCAAGTGTTCAGGTAGGAAGGTAGGCCAGTCCCAAGCCGCATGAGGAAGAGCAGATAGCAGGTGCCCACATGCTGCGCCCTCGCAGTCTCACCTCTCTGGTGTCCCAATATAGCTCTATGAAGGTCTAATGTTATAGTGCTGTAGAGTGACGTCAGAGAGCAGAGGAGCATGAAGGTGTGGTCAGAATCCTCCAGCGTTCGCAGTCATGCGGGGCCAATGTTCGGCTCGGAAGTATAGCAATATGTAGCAAACTAGGAGCAGCGTCCTCAAGAAGAGCATTGGCCTTCCTGGAGAGCCTGGTAACTTCTGAAGGTAGGAGCCGAAGTACTGCTTATGCCAAACAGGGCAAGGGTGCAATTTGCTCCTCAGGGGGGAGGTCAGGCATTCTGGAGCCCCCTGTGGAGCCGCAAACTCGGATATGGTAGGTGACAAGAGAGAGAGGACCCCCATGCGTCACTGAGCCGGTAGTCCTAACCTGCCCATCCAGGGCACTCGGCTTCAGGGCTGGTGTGTGGCAATGGGTGGTAGAAGAGCTGGAGAGTAGGGCCGATGCCTTTGGTGATCACTGCCGTGCAAGGGTGCAGACAGCTCTAGGATCTGGAGACCTCAGGCAAGCGGTAGGCTGTGAGCAGCAGCCTCTAAACAGGTCTCTGGTCAAATGGGCAAACAAGGTTGCCCTGAACCAGAGGAGCAGCTGAGCCATGTCGACTGCTCAGGGCCTCGCCTGAGTCAACATGTCCCAGGTTAGGCGGTGGTGGCCAGAATGCATCCCCCAGGTCGGCCCTTTCTCTCTCCCTTCACAGATAATGTTGTGGGTGCAGCACAGATGGTGTAGGAAATTTAGTTGCTGGTCGAGGGGGTGAATCCATACTCAATCAGCAACCACAGTTACTGTCAGGGTGAAACACAAGCAATGTCCTTATTAACTTGTGCTTAACCCTCTGGTGCTTGACACCAAAGCAGTCATGATTAAATTAGGGGCAATTTATGGAGCATTTGTGCAGCACTTCAAACAGTTAGGTGAGAACACACCAAAAGAAAAATAAACCCCACACCATTTTAGAAAAACAGAATCAAATGTAACACATTTTTTGAGACCAAAATGACACAAATCCAATCAGTAGAACTGGAGATATGCAAAAGTAAATATTTATATGAAAATACTGCCTAGAAGCACAAAGCACAAACTGTGGTCATCAGGTTGCACTGTGCTGATACAAAGTCATATGTTCAGGTGGACAATGATAGAGTGTGGGCTAGAGGATGCCTTTGATGAGAGGCTTGCAATGTAAAGGCCTGCATGGAGAATGTGTTGTGCGGTGGTAGTTGTGAGAGAGTGGCTGGACTGTGATGTGGATTCCTGCTTCGTTGTTGAGGTTGCTGTCAATGAGGGGCTTGTGGTGTTATGGACTGTGTCGATACTGTGGTTGGAGCTGTGAGGTCCTGCATTGGGGATGCGTTACAGAGCGGAGGTTCCAATGGGGCTTTGCAGCAGATGCATCATGCTGCACTGGTCCTGCTCACAGGAGCCTAGCTGGGATTGCAGAGCACCTAGACCCCCAATTCAAAGGCCGAGGACAGGGGTGGCAACACTTGGGGATTTAGGTCTGACAGAAGACAGAGTCCATATGCTGGGTTAAAGGTAGTTGGAGACTTTACTGTCCTTGAGGCTCTGATCAGGACGACAGTCAGTTAGCCTTTGGAGTCACTTTGGTGGTCCTGGTTTCATGATGCAGGTTCAGACCTTCTCATTCAGGCATTAGGGCAACAGAGGAGTAGTCCTTCTTGCAGAGCAGCACAGCAGTCCTTCTGTGTCTTTCACAGGTCCAGAGGTGTACTGGAGAGTTGGGCTTGAGTGTCCATTATTTATACCTGGTTCCCCTTTTGAAGTAGGAGAAGAGTATAGAAGCTTTTACCTAGAGGTGCCTGGAATACCCTGCCTCCTCGTCCTGGCCCCCATTTGTCAATGTGCTCAGACAGAACCTTTGCGATGTGCGAGTGTGGTAGATGACAGCTAACTCCCTCACCAAGTCAGAGATGCCCCATCCTACCAACATCTATTCCTCCTTTGTCTCGTTGTTTGTGTTCAATACTCAAAGACCAGCTGCCAGCTACACCTAGTCATGTGATCTGGGATACCGTTTGAAGGTACCAACCGGTTAGGAGAAGAAAAGGCCAACTTAATAAAAGGGACATTTTTTTAGAATTGTGACTTAGGGACTTATTTAGATCTCTGTGGAAATCCTGTCCGCAGTATTACGATCTCCATAGATATAAATGGACAGTATTACAGCGGACAGGATACCCATCACATTTGTGACAGAGTATTCCCCTTCACCAAGATCTAAATCAGGCTCATAAAGTTACAAATGTGCTCTTAATTACAAATCTTTAGACACCAAATTTGGTATTCTAACTTGCTCCCAATTGATAGTTAGTACTTATTAAATGTAATAGGATAATCTAATATTATCCTATAGGAGAAGTATGCATGATAGAAGTGAAAAACAAATGTAATGGTTTTTCACTACCAGGACATGTCAAACTTTAAAGTGCATGTCCAACGTTTTAAATACACTGCACCCTGCCCTATCGACTGCTTATGGTATGCCCTGGGGGTAACTTACATGCATTAAAAAGTACAGTTTTAGGCTTAGAAAAAGTTTTTTTTATCAGGGTGGAATGGGAGTTTAAAGCTTCACCCAGGATGCAATGACAAGCCTGAGACATGTTGAAAAGGCTACTTCAGTGGGTGTGACCAAAACGACAAAAATCAAATCAATAGAATCGGAGATACGCAATTTTAAAGATTTGTGTGAAAATAGTGCCTAGAAGGACAAAACACCAACTTTGGTTATCTGGTCATGCCCGACCAGGAAAAAGTCACAAGTTCATGCTGACCACAATGGAGAATGGGGTGAAGGGTCCAAGTTAGGCCCCCTGAAGAAAGTGCCCTAAATCCTAGTTTGTAGAGAGTTGCGAGGTCTCACATCGATCAGCAGTTCCTCGGAAGCTGCAGGGTTGCGAGGCAGAGTCCTCCATTACTTTTTTAAATACACTGCACTTTGCCTTCTGGGCTGTTTATGGCCTACCCTGGGGGTGATGTCTATGTATTGAATAGGTTGGGTTATGCATGGAAAAAAGGTTTATTTTGTAGGTCGACATGGCAGTTTAAAACTTCACGCACTGGCTGAGGTGGCAAGCCTGAGACATGTTTAGAAGGCTACTTAGGTGGGTGGCACAATCAGTCCTGCAGGCCCACTAGTAGCATTCAATTTACAGGTCCTGGGTGAATGTAGTACCCCATTACTAGGTATTTACAAGTAAATTAAATATGCCAATTGGCTGTAAGGCAATTTTACCATGTTTAAACGAAAGAGAACAATCACTTTTGCACTGGTTAGAAGTGGTAAAGTGTGCTGAGTCCTAATAGCCAAACAAAACGGGTTCAGGATGAAAAAGGCAAAAAACTTGGGGGTGACCCTGCAGAGAGGGCCCAATCTCTGTGGGCTAGTTGAGCTCTACTCTGAGACGGCCATCTATGTCAGTAGCTTCATTGCATCCCCCACGTGCTAATCTTGAACAGACCATAACTATAGAATTACCATTAAATTGAGGAGACAGGCCTCCTGCCTGAAACATAAATTCTAAGTGGAAATTGCATCACAAATTTAGCTCACTTTCTTAGTTTACCCCTAAGTCTAGGTACTTTAGCCCTCGCTATGAGTTAGCCATAGTGATAAAACCAATGGACTACCACTCTGGCAGACTACTAATGGGAATACCATGCTCTGTACTGGGTGCATTTATGCTTGTCTATTGACCCTTCCCCTGTTCAGAGCACGTGCAACATGCATGGTAAATTATTTAGATTATTTAGAGTTAATGATCTGCCTGTGCTAAAGGACCTGGATTTCTAATTTTAGCATTTATTCTGCAATCCACAGTGCTCCCCACCTTTCCTCATAATAGTAAACTAAAAATGGGGTCTTAAGTGATAAAAGACCTTATTTGAGATGCCAGTGGCCACCAGTGTGTCCTCTTTAACTTCATACACTTGCTGTGGAATCCAAGGGTATAGAACTGCATCTAGATTTAGAGTATCAGTGGTGGACTTTCAGTCGTCCGGTGTATTGGTGTGCGTGGTCATCCATAGCAGTGAAAGAACATATATTTAAATTGTGTTTTTCTGCCAATGTGTTGAATGTTTCTGGAACAAAATGGCTTCATCAAGTATGGGAGGAGCCACTTTTGTAAAGAAATACTATGTGGGAAAATTCAACTGAAACCAGTCCCAGGATGCTTCTTTCGGGTCCAGGGGAGACATGGCTTGGCAGTTTGGGCTGGACTGTTCCCATGAGGCACAGGGTCAAGAACGATTTCCATCTAGCTATGTCAGAACTGAGGTAGCAAATTGAGCTAAAGAACGATGATGAATTCAACCCAGATCTGTGACTGGGGATGAGTGTCTGAAAAGTTTCAGCGCTCTGTCTATCATCTCCTTGTGTTTGCTATGTTCACCCTAAGTTGGCAGGGTATGCCCAGATGTGGGTCCCTTTCTCCCTTTACCACTGGATTCAAGCTATCCTGGCTGATGAGGGCTATTAGCCAGAAACCAGTCCCAGGATGCTTGTTTCCGGTCCAGGGAAGACATGGCTTGGAAGTTTGGGCTGGACTGTTCCCATGAGGAACTAGGTCAAGACTGATTTGCATATAGCTATGTCTGCACTGGGGTGGCAAACTGAGCTAAAGAACGATGATGGATTCAACCCAGATCTGTGACTGGAGGTGAGCGTCTGAAACGTTTTAGCGCTCCGTCCATCATCTCCTTGTGTCTGCTTTGTTCACCCTAAGTTGGCAGGGTATTCCCAGATGTAGGTCCCTTGCTCACTTTGCCACTGGATTCAAGCTAGCCTGGCTGATGAGGGTTGTTAGCCGTAAAATGGTCCCAGGATGCTTGTTTCCGGTCCAGGGAAGACATGGCTTGGCAGTTCAGGCTGGACTGTTCCCATGAGGAACAGGGTCAAGAGTGATTTGCATATAACTATATCTGAACTGGGGTGTCAAAGTGAGCTAAAGAACGATGATGGATTCAACCCAAATGTGTGACTTGGGGTGAGTGTCTGAATGGATCTGTGACTGGGGGTGAGTGTCTGAAAAGTTTCAGCACTCCGTCCATCATCTCCTTGTATTTGCTTTGTTCAGCTGTAGTTGGCAGGGTATACCTAGATGTGGGTCCCTTGCTCACTTTGCCACTGTATTCAAGCTAGCCTGGCTGATGAGGGCTGTTAGCTCGAAACCGGTCCCAGGATGCTTGTTTCTGGTCCAGGGAAGACATGGCTTGGTAGTTCAGGCTGGACTGTTCCCATGAGGCACAGGGTCAAGACTGATTTGCATATAGCTATGTCTGAACTGTGGTGGCAACGTGAGCTAAAGAACGATGATGGATTCAACTCAGATCTGTGACTGGGGGTGAGTGTCTGAAATGTTGCAGTGCTCCGTCCATCATCTCCTTGTGTTTGCTTTGTTCGCCCTAAGTTGTCAGAGTATGCCCAGATGTGGGTCCCTTGCTCACTCTGCCACTGGATTTAAGCTAGCATGGCTGATGAGGGCTGTTAGCCCGAAATCGGTCCCAGGATGCTTGTTTCCGGTCCAGGGAAGACATGGCTTGGCAGTTCTGGCTGGACTGTTCCCATGAGGCACAGGGTCAAGACTGATTTGCATATAGCTATGTCTGAACTGGGGTGGCAAAGTGAGCTAAAGAACGATGATGGATCAACCCAGATCTGTGACTAGGGTGAGTGTCTGAAAAGTTTCAGCGCTCAGTCCATCATCTCCTTACGTTTGCTTTGTTCACCCTAAGTTGACAGGGTATGCCCAGACATGGGTCCCTTGCTCACTTTGCCACCTAAGCTAAACGTAAATACTTTACAAACCACTGTGAGGAGTGTTTTTTAGTTTTTTGTGAGTGAGTGAGATTCACAGAAAAGTGGACCAAGGAAAGCATCTAGGTGGAAAGAACATAAATGTACTCACAGGCAAGAAGTAGGTATGAGACATCTGACATTAAGTTGTATTCTGGCCGGGCACCAATGCATTCAAATTAGCAAGCAGCGTCCAAAACGATCCAAGTGAACTCAAAAGTCTCAAAGAGTTGAAAGGTACCCCCTATTTACAAGGTTGGCGTAAATATGAGGCAGAGGCCAAAATTAAGACCAGGCAAGGTCTGGTCTTACCCTGGCGAAACGAGGAGAAATGTTTAATTTGTTCTCGTTTTTGCTGTTCCATGTGTGCTAAGTTGTGCAGCACACATGGAATCAGCAAAATGCCAATGATTGTTTATGTGCAGGAACGTGTCCCTTACTGCACATAAACAATCATTTAAAATAAATTACGTTTTGCAACTTCATGTGTACTGCATTGAGCAGTACATAAAGAAGTTACAAAACACCATTTAAAGATTATTTATGTGCATGAATGGACACCTTCCTGCACATAAACAATCTTCCCCACTATTGTGCAAGGGGGCCTGCGTTAGGGCTAGGCAAATAATTTTAGCGTCTGCGCAACGGAAAACGCAGGGCTGCACCATATTCTTGGAAAATACATTCTTACTGCTGGTATTGTGTACTGTGCTATGTTCATGGTTTTAATTGACTCATAAACAATATATATATATATACTGTAAATATAGTGCAGCCCAGTGTTTCTAAAGTGATGAAGTGTGCTGTTAGCCTTTTTGGCTAATGACACGCTTCTCGTAATTGTGCCCCCACTGTGTCATGTACAAAAATAACCAAAAAGTGCTCAACATAAGGGCTTAAATTAAACTTAAAGTGCTAGACTCATATGCAGTGTGGAAGTTAGAAATAATGTGAAGCAATTGCTGAAAACATTTGTTATGCAATTTTAATATTGAATATCCTTGATCCTTGCTTCTGCCTATTCAGTGATGGATCATTCAGGCAAAGGCAGACTTTCCAATTTCTCCAAAAATGTCACTGGGTGAGGAGGAGGTGGAGCCTTGTAAAGCCAACCATTCCTACACTGTCATCTCATCTACACCCGCCAAAAAATAAAAGCTTGCTGAGGCTGCCACCACCATCCTGCAACACATTCAAAAGCCATAATGGACATCTGCTGTTCAGATCCCCAAAGATGAGATGGAAACCCACTCATTGCAGGGACTTTAGGACTTTTATTAATAAACTGTGTGATTACTTAAAACCTTTACAGTGTAAAATACAATAAAATCCCCCCCCCCGACGCACCCTACTCCAAGTAAAACCGTGAGTGCAACTTTAGTTACAATACTGACTGTTTTAACTATTTTTGTCCAATCAGAGTTCTATTAAAAGAATAAGGGTTTTGTTTTCTCCATAACTCCACTCCTACTGGAGTCTGAAAGACGTGTTGAAGTTCGGCATCATCAATCGCACTGCAGAGCCAGTTGACAGTGGGTGGGTTCTTCATCGGGCCCTTAGCCGACCCAGATTTAATATCTAAGTCCGATGGTTTCAGTTGCTTTTGAGGACTCCCTGAATAAAGTGTAAGCTGACAATATTGGGGCAGCAGGGGAAGCGCAATGCCCACTATCAAGGCCCTTCGGAACAGTAGCCTTTAATTGGGAATCGAGTGCCATTTTAACTTGATGGGTGAACTTGCCGACCCTAGCTAACAAGCAGGTCGTAGTTTCTGAGAAGCACTAGTCCAAGGCCTCTCTGCATGTTCTAAGGCTTAAGTTCCGTAATGCCGGACGCAGCAGTCGATGTCGATCACTGGCCAACTTTGTGCAGCAGCACAGCAGGTGTAGCCAGGATTCTCTGCGATAGTTGCATAATCGACAGGCAGTGGCTCCGTCCATTCGTGCCCAATTTGGGTTGAAGTCCACGATCCTGAGGACCAAGAGGCGCAGAAACAGAATTTTCTGTCTTGCATGTGTTGTTAGTAAATCTTGCAGGTATAGTTGGGGGTTGACGGGGATGTAGGACTTGTCCAGTGCCAGAGTTAGTGTGGTGTGCCAGAGCGAAGAAAGGTCAAGCCCGAAAGAGATGGACTGGACTTGGCGCTTAATGGCTTGGGCCCAGGCAGAATATGGGATTTCGTGAAGGGGCAGGCTCCTTCCCTCGATTTTCAGTACGTCAATGGCTAGTTCCACCTTGGAGTGCCATGGGGAGCCCGCTTCACCGAAGATGGTTTTTAGGAAGTGCTTTAAGGTGTTTTCGGGTGATTTCAATACTCTAATATAGTAGTTTAACAGATCCCCCAGTAGTGCCAGGCCTATTTCTAGTCTTAGCCTGTTGTTCCGTGCCTGTCTGGGGGCCCGTAGCACCATCTTGTATGCTTTCGCCTGGGCCGCGTGGACCACTTTCTCGAATGCACCTGGGTAGGCTATGTGGCCGTACGTGATGGCGGGGATCAGTTTGGCCCTGAGTACTGTCAGCATTGGTTCTGCTGAGGGACTAGCCAGGCGATAGCTTAAGCGTCTTAAAGACAGTATTATTTTGTTTATTCTTGGTTTTAACTCCTTCAGATGTTTGACTGCGGTAGCCCTCTCAAACACCCATATGCCCAGATAGTTGTAAGATGAGGCAGTGATGATTTGGTGCTCCCCCAGGGACCATGAAGCTTTTTTTTGTGATGGTATTTGCCAAAGGTTACTATCTTGCTCTTGCTCACGTTGATCCGTAGGTCGTTCTCCTTGTTATATGTGGCAAGACTGTTTAAGGCTCTTTGAAGCCCTACCCTGGTGTGGTCCATGACCACCGTATGGTCTGCATACTGGAGCGTTCCCAAGGCCAGCTTCCCCAGTCTTGGAGGTGCTATGTTGGCATCTTTCAGGGCTTGCCCCATGTCCGCTGTATACAGATTAAAAAGTAGGGGGGCCAAGACGCACCCCTGCTTTAAACCAGAGTTGGTGGCAATTCTTGTTGTTGTGATTATGGGGCTTAGTTTCACCTGGACCCATGTCCCCTCATAAAGTTCTTTTATGGCTTTTAGCAGGACTTTGGGGAGCCCCCAGGACTCTAGTTTTGCCCAAAGCCGGCTTCTATTCACTCAGTCAAAGGCCGTAGAGTAATCTATAAAGCAACAGAACAGGGGCGGCTTATTCCTCGTGTTGGTCTTCTTCGCGAGGTAAGTAAGCGCTGTGATGTTATACAGAGTGGAACTGTTAGCCCTAAAGCCGGTCTGTGAGGGCGGAAGAATGCCGTTCTTGTCCACCAAGGTCTCCAGGTCCTTTAAAAGAAGGCGGGCATATACCTTGTGTTGGAAATGGGGGTTGCCCAAATCTCCTAGGGGGTAGCATGGCATCAAGCGGGCAGGCCAAACTTCGAGGACATGTGAAGCATTCACGCAGTACCCACAGACGACACACCAATCACACTACAAAAGAGTCACAACACCACCTTTGGTTGGAAAAAGATTAAGTTTAGTTATGTCTCCAACCTGCAAGGTAAAAAGGAAAAATACACTGGTAATCACAACAAGGCGCCAACTGGCGCCAGAGCCAAGTACATCATGGGGAATTATTTACATGGGACAAAAAGGGTTGAGTCCAAAGTCCATGCTGAAAGGGAAAAGGTTAGTTAAATGAACATTAGCCCTGGAGCCAATCTGGCGGGGTCAACTCGGGCTCTCATCCTTAGGGGGTTGGCTGAAATTGCAAAATCCAACACTATGCATAACCACACCTCATGCGTTATAACGCCAATCCCCACCCCTGTAAGGGAAAACAGAGCATCACAGCACATTTAATATTAGACAGGAGCACCTGTCATGAATCAACCTGGCCGGCTCATTAACAAGGGGCATGAACAGGGGCCTGGAATAACTCGTCAGGCCAACAAGGGGCATTTATGCATTTAACTTGGGCCTGACTCTAGGCCTATGAACCTCAACCTAGGGCAAACCCTCCCCGGAGTATAGACATATAGATTAGATGTCAGGCCTAAACATTTCAGGGAACATCAGGCAACAGGTAAAAATGTGCATTACATTAGGCATATCACCTGGCTATGCGTATCAAACATTTCCCTGGGGCCCCTACAACATTCTACATTTCCCCCATGGCCTTTATGATTCACCGGGGTCTCTGTAGGCAGTCCAGTAGGGCCTAACTGGTATCCTGTGATTAACTAATTCCCCAGCCAGAGGCTACTTTCATGGCCCAACAGTCACTCGGTTTCCCCCTGGGAGGGCGAACTCCCTCTGCGGCAGTTAGTCAAGGCCAATGGGGCCCAACCACAACTTTCCCCTTCTCGGGGGACGGGGGGTTTACCTGTCTCTTTTAAGGGCCCTCCAGGGTATTGTGGGCCAGTCAGGGGAGGCCCGCGCTACTCCGGCGCTTCCCTCGGGGCCTCCCTTCAGCTTCAACGTTGCCCCGGCCTTCCGGGGGCCTGCGCTGGCGGGTCAGGGCCTTCCTCTGATTTGCGCCGGCAGGTGAGCCTCTTGCTAAGCCCTCCGGCGATGTCAGTGGCGGGCGGGGCTCCGATGCACTTCCCGAGCCCCCGCGTGGGTATCTCTCCCGTCCCGGGCCCTCCTCGGTGCTTGCCGGGCCCGGGGACCAATCAGGAGGGAGGCGCGTGGATGGCAGCCAATGGCGTGTACCGAGCCCCAGATCCAATCCGAGACTCGCTTGCCAGGGGCTCGGCCACGCGGCCAATCACTGCGCGGCGGGGGCGTGGCTTGACGCGCCCCCGTCACGTGAGGCTAGCGGGACGGCTTCCTCGGGCCTAGCGCGGCCCACTTCGAACTCCAGCAGCCTGACAGGAATTTTAATGGCGGCCTCTCCAAGGCTCCGGGGGCCGCCTCTAGGACTCTCCACACTTGGGCCCTGCGCAGCCCACTGCAGGATGGCGGCGGCCCTCTCCTGTTCTCCTCAGGGCAGCCTCGGCTGGGGCGGTGAGTGGGGCAGCAGCTCTTTCAGCGCGGAGAAGCTTCACAGCGCTTGAATGGCACACGATGCCAGCGCTTCTTAGGGGGCATGCAGCGCTCGGTCAGCCCAGCAGTTCCCGGGCAGCATAGCGCTTCAGCAGGCGGTCATAGCGCTTCTCAGGGGCGTAGCGCTTCCAGGCAGCAATCACCAGTAGCGCTTCCAAAGGGTCAATTACTTCATAGCGCTCCGCAGGGCACAGGATACGGCGCTTTTCAGGGCACACAGTCTCTAGCGCTGATACCAGTGGCAGTAATCCTGGGCACAGAAGCGCGCTCTAACACAGCGCCTCACAACTTCACAGCGCTTCGCAGGGGCACACAAGATAGCGCTTAGAGACACTAATACAGCGCTTCTCTTCCCACAGCGCTGAGTAGGCAGTCCAGGGCTTCTAAGGACACGCAGCTCCTCCCAGTCCAACGCTCATGGGCAATGCAGCAGCAGCACTTCCAAAGGGGCCACAGCCTCCTGGGGGCACCAACCTCCCCAGACAGCGTCTGACAGGCGCACCTCACGGAGGGGGGGCGAACAGTTCCACAGCCAGCCCCAGGGGTACACTCCTCACCTCCTGGGGGGTTCAAGCCCACAGCATTCCTCCTCTTCTGGGCATCTCTCTCCCTCAGCGCTGGCGTAGTACCCGGTCCAAACAGCGTCAGTGACCTGGATAGGGGCCCTCCCTTGTCAGGGGCCCATGGGGACAACAGAGGGGGGGGGTTTATAGGGGTGCAGGGCCCAGCTCACAGGCCCATGTGGCGGTAGCACCTCACAGCAGATCCCCTCTCTTCTTTGTCCCAGCGCTGACTGACTCTCTGGTGACACTTCTCCCTATTTATACCCTCCTCCCAGGCAGTGCCAGGACCTTCTAGAATGTTGGCACATCTAGCCTAAACTGGTTCTAGTGGAGGGGGTGAGCACCCTGGGTGCCAGGCTTTCCCTCCAAAAGCTAGGGGTAGCTGGGTAATATTATCTAGACCGCTGACCTATGGCAGTCCAGTGGCAAAACCCAGGGCCATGGCATCCATTTTAAATACAATACATTTCAATCAGGTGCAGTTTTAAAATGGGGGATTTTACAAGTGCTCATATTATTACATGTAATTACATTTACACAAAGGTGTCTCACACCACTCATGGCCTATACAGGTTTATTCCCATGGGGGAGACAGTCTAGATAAGGGGGTCAAAAGCGAAAAATTTTGGGGGAAAAGGCCAAGTCCAACACAACTCCCCCCCAGCCAAAAGCCAGGGTAGACATATCAATGCCTTGATGGGCTTCCCTGCTTGGGGCGGAAAAAGGTGGACGCAGGCCTGCAACTACAGGAGCACCTGCAGTTTCTCCTCCACTCTGGAACCCAATGGTTCTCTCTCGCAACCCTCCCTTCACCAACAAAACCACCCCACTGGTGTTCCCTAGTGGGATGTTTCTCCTTCCTAGAGTGGGAGGCTCTAGCCTCAGGCTTGTAATTCTCTTGGACCACTCTTCTCTCTCCAAATTGCCACTGGTCCACCCACCTGAGGTCTACACCCTCAGACTGACCAGCCCTTAGGGGCGAGGCTCTCCTCCCCCTACTTCTCCTCCAAGGGTTCCTCCATCTCCTATGCCTGGGGACACCCTCACACAACTCTCTCCCCAACCTGGAGTCGAAACCCACAGGCTGAACTGGTGACAGGGGCGAGTCCTCCCTCTCCCTGCACCCCCTCCCAGAGTTCCGCACCCTCCTACCCGGAGAAGTACCCCTGGGAGTCACTTCCGGGGGGACTCTGGTTACAGAGGTCCCTCCCACCAGGGCAGGCAACCCCTGTCCTGGCCACCCAACCCAGGATCTGCGCCCTGTGGCTGAGCTGGTGACAGAGAAGAGACCTTCCTCCCTCTGCACCCCCTCCCAGAGTTCCGCACCCTCCCACTGGGAGTAGTACCCCTGGGAGTCAAATTGGTAGGGACCTGAATTACAGGTACCCCACCCTCCAGGTCAGGCAACCCCTTAACCTGGAACACCAGTCCAGGATCTAAACCCTGTGACTGGTCAGACCCCCGAACCACTGGAGCTCCGATTATTGATGCTCCGGGTCCTCCTGACATGAGGGGATCCCTTCCTCTGGATGACACATCGGGACAGCCTAGTCTCCCAACCTGGGGTTCTCTTAAAGAACACTCCAGGCCCGGTGACCACAGCTGGGGCACCTCGGGACACCCCCCCGTCTCACTCCCTTCAGGATCACTCCCCTCAGCCTTCCCAGACGCTCTGGCACTTACCCAGAGGTCTGCCTCCCGTGCAAGTTCCCTGGGGTCTGAGATCCCGCACCGCAACAGATGGTGACGCAGTCTTGGGAAACAACTCCTCAGCATGTGCTCCCGGATAACGGCATGGCACAGCCCTTCCCAATCCTCCACTGCTCTCCTCACCACCCAATCACCCAGTACAGTCCAACACTCCTCCTCAAACTCTCCCCAGGACTGATGGAACAGCTTTCCCCTGCCCCTAAACACTAACCTGTCCTCCTCTTCCGGGGAATCAGGCACGGTCTCCTGGGTTTCGGGAGTGGGACTCCTTGCACTGGACCTACACTCGCTGCCACCACTGGATCCCACCCTCTTCGGTGAATCCAGACTCCTAAAACCACTCTCAGGGGACAACCTACCCACCTGAGCTGATCTCTCTCTGGCGAAGGCCCTCTCCGCCTCCGCCATCCTCTCCAGCGCTAGGACTTTTTCAGTCTCTAGTCGCTGCTCTTCTACCCTCAGCTGCGCTAAGCCCTCGGCATGCCTGAGCTTTGCCAGCGCCAGCTGATACTCCCTTACTTCTCTCCTATCTACCCACTCTTCTGGGGACAGGGAAAGGGATGGGGCAGTGCCCCCGGGACTGGACCCAGTGCGAGACTCCCTATCTTCGGTGTCCTCCACAGCTACTGGCGTCTCTGCCCTGCTAGACTCTTCCTCCTCCTCATCGGAGCAATTACCTCCCAGGGTTCTGGATGGGGAGCCCTCTCTCTGGTCTCTAACCCACTGACCCTTCAAAACTTCGGGGGGGTAGTCAGACAAGTCCCCATCAATCTCTAAGGGCTCTCCCCTCTTGAGGGCCTCATAGAGAAACAAATTTCTCCTGATGTTTCCTACTGGGGGTATCCCTCTCTCCAGGAGGAAGTCTATCACCTCCTGTTCGGTGTACTCCATCAGTTCCACTTCCTGGTAAATCAACCCCATCGTGGCGAGGTACACCTGGGACACACCCTCCCAGTGGAACAAGGGGACAGTTCAGAACACTCTTCAGGAGGAAGCAATTTAGCAAACAACAATAATCCCCACAACAAGGCTCGGATTACATCCAAAGCTCTATTTGCAGTGTAACCCGTGGCCGCTGTGGTACTGCGCAACACAAGTCCTATCCCACCGCTTTGCCACCAAATGTTGGAAATGGGGGTTGCCCAAATCTCCTAGGGGGTAGCATGGCATCAAGCGGGCAGGCCAAACTTCGAGGACATGTGAAACATTCACGCAGTACCCACAGACGACACACCAATCACACTACAAAAGAGTCACGACACCACCTTTGGTTGGAAAAAGAATACGTTTAGTCATGTCTCCAACCTGCAAGGTAAAAAGGAAAAATACACTGGTAATCACAACAAGGCGCCAACTGGCGCCAGAGCCAAGTACATCATGGGGAATTATTTACATGGGACAAAAAGGGTTGAGTCCAAAGTCCATGCTGAAAGGGAAAAGGTTAGTTAAATGAACATTAGCCCTGGAGCCAATCTGGCGGGGCCAACTCGGGCTCTCATCCTTAGGGGGTTGGCTGAAATTGCAAAATCCAACACTATGCATAACCACACCTCATGCGTTATAATGCCAATCCCCACCCCTGTAAGGGAAAACAGAGCATCACAGCACATTTAATATTAGACAGGAGCACCTGTCATGAATCAACCTGGCCGGCTCATTAACAAGGGGCATGAACAGGGGCCTGGAATAACTCGTCAGGCCAACAAGGGGCATTTATGCATTTAACTTGGGCCTGACTCTAGGCCTATGAACCTCAACCTAGGGCAAACCCTCCCCGGAGTATAGACATATAGATTAGATGTCAGGCCTAAACATTTCAGGGAACATCAGGCAACAGGTAAAAATGTGCATTACATTAGGCATATCACCTGGCTATGCGTATCAAACATTTCCCTGGGGCCCCTACAACATTCTACATTTCCCCCATGGCCTTTATGATTCACCGGGGTCTCTGTAGGCAGTCCAGTAGGGCCTAACTGATATCCTGTGATTAACTAATTCCCCAGCCAGAGGCTACTTTCATGGCCTAACAGTCACTCGGTTTCCCCCTGGGAGGGCGAACTCCCTCTGCGGCAGTTAGTCAAGGCCAATGGGGCCCAACCACAACTTTCCCCTTCTCGGGGGACGGGGGGTTTACCTGTCTCTTTTAAGGGCCCTCCAGGGTATTGTGGGCCAGTCAGGGGAGGCCCGCGCTACTCCGGCGCTTCCCTCGGGGCCTCCCTTCAGCTTCAACGTTGCCCCGGCCTTCCGGGGGCCTGCGCTGGCGGGTCAGGGCCTTCCTCTGATTTGCGCCGGCAGGTGAGCCTCTTGCTAAGCCCTCCGGCGATGTCAGTGGCGGGCGGGGCTCCGATGCACTTCCCGAGCCCCCGCGTGGGTATCTCTCCCGTCCCGGGCCCTCCTCGGTGCTTGCCGGGCCCGGGGACCAATCAGGAGGGAGGCGCGTGGATGGCAGCCAACGGCGTGTACCGAGCCCCAGATCCAATCCGAGACTCGCTTGCCAGGGGCTCGGCCACGCGGCCAATCACTGCGCGGCGGGGGCGTGGCTTGACGCGCCCCCGTCACGTGAGGCTAGCGGGACGGCTTCCTCGGGCCTAGCGCGGCCCACTTCGAACTCCAGCGGCCTGGCAGGAATTTTAATGGCGGCCTCTCCAAGGCTCCGGGGGCCACCTCTAGGACTCTCCACACTTGGGCCCTGCGCAGCCCACTGCAGGATGGCGGCGGCCCTCTCCTGTTCTCCTCAGGGCAGCCTCGGCTGCGGCGGTGAGTGGGGCAGCAGCGCTTTCAGCGCGGAGAAGCTTCACAGCGCTTGAATGGCACACAATGCCAGCGCTTCTTAGGGGGCATGCAGCGCTCGGTCAGCCCAGCAGTTCCCGGGCAGCATAGCGCTTCAGCAGGCGGTCATAGCGCTTCTCAGGGGCGTAGCGCTTCCAGGCAGCAATCACCAGTAGCGCTTCCAAAGGGTCAATTACTTCATAGCGCTCCGCAGGGCACAGGATACGGTGCTTTTCAGGGCACACAGTCTCTAGCGCTGATACCAGTGGCAGTAATCCTGGGCACAGAAGCGCGCTCTAACACAGCGCCTCACAACTTCACAGCGCTTCGCAGGGGCACACAAGATAGCGCTTAGAGACACTAATACAGCGCTTCTCTTCCCACAGCGCTGAGTAGGCAGTCCAGGGCTTCTCAGGACACGCAGCTCCTCCCAGTCCAACGCTCACGGGCAATGCAGCAGCAGCACTTCCAAAGGGGCCACAGCCTCCTGGGGGCACCAACCTCCCCAGACAGCGTCTGACAGGCGCACCTCACGGAGGGGGGGGCGAACAGTGCCACAGCCAGCCCCAGGGGCACACTCCTCACCTCCTGGGGGGTTCAAGCCCACAGCATTCCTCCTCTTCTGGGCACCTCTCTCCCTCAGCGCTGGCGTAGTACCCGGTCCAAACAGCGTCAGTGACCTGGATAGGGGCCCTCCCTTGTCAGGGGCCCATGGGGACAACAGAGGGGGGGGGTTTATAGGGGTGCAGGGCCCAGCTCACAGGCCCATGTGGCGGTAGCACCTCACAGCAGATCCCCTCTCTTCTTTGTCCCAGCGCTGACTGACTCTCTGGTGACACTTCTCCCTATTTATACCCTCCTCCCAGGCAGTGCCAGGACCTTCTAGAATGTTGGCACATCTAGCCTAAACTGGTTCTAGGGGAGGGGGTGAGCACCCTGGGTGCCAGGCTTTCCCTCCAAAAGCTAGGGGTAGCTGGGTAATATTATCTAGACCGCTGACCTATGGCAGTCCAGTGGCAAAACCCAGGGCCATGGCATCCATTTTAAATACAATACATTTCAATCAGGTGCAGTTTTAAAATGGGGGATTTTACAAGTGCTCATATTATTACATGTAATTACATTTACACAAAGGTGTCTCACACCACTCATGGCCTATACAGGTTTAATCCCATGGGGGAGACAGTCTAGATAAGGGGGTCAAAAGCGAAACATTTTGGGGGAAAAGGCCAAGTCCAACACCTTGGCTTCTATGTCTAGAAGGGTTATGAGTCTATAATTAGCCTGGTTCAAGTGATCGCCTTTTTTATGAATGGGAATTAGAATTGAGCCTTTCCAGGAAGTTGGCAGGATTGCAGTTGTGAATGAGTGATTGAATAAAGGGGTGAGTATAGTTGCGAAGAAGGCTGAGGCGGTCTTGAAAACCTGGGCGGGGATCCCATTTGGACCGGGGGCGCCGTCGGTTCTGATGGCTTTAATGTGCTTTGTTACCTCCGCCTCTAAAAATGTTCCAGGTCGGGTTGGTCTTAGGTCTTCTGTCGGGGCGCTTTCAATTTTGATGGTTGCAGCTGCCGCCTTGGACCACACGGAACTGCCGGGAGTCGGCCGGTTTGGCTCACAGGTATACAGCCCCATTGCATACTGTTCCCATACTTTCCCTACAACACTGTTTTCCTTATGCGCGCCTCTAGGGATCAGGCTGTTGATATAGCGCCATAGCTTGCTGTTGTCTTTGCAGGGGCTTCTAGGTCACCTTCCCCTGCACTGTGTGATATCCGCTCTTCATCAGATGACTGTGTAATGCAAGGCTATATAGAGTGATACACAATGGTACTGTTTGAGTTGGCAGGTCTGCCAAAGCCTTAACACGTCATGATATGTCTGCACAGGTTTAAGGAGTCCCTGCTTTCTCTCCTGCCCTTAGTGATGAGGCTGTCCATGCTAGTTCACTTTGTTTGCTGCCAATCTCTCTGCATTTGATTATATTATTTTCACCCAGTAGATTTGTAAAAGAATGGAAAGTGCCCTGGTTAGTAAACGGGATGTGTTGCAAAGTGATCTAGTATAATACATATTTTTAAATATATTACACTACTAAAATTGACAGTTTCTTGAACGTCTAATAAGGGTGTAGTCAGATGTTTAAGTGTGTCATACTATTAAAGTTAATAGAGAAAAACGTACAGGAGTATAATTCTGGTCTGAAAAGGTGACCTTCCATAAAAATATGAAAGCATTTTTTTGCAGTGTAAATGTAATTGACACTTAACAAATAAGAGTGAGTCGACCTCAACGATAAATGCAATCTATTTGTGTTCATTAATTTGCACCAATTAGCCTCATTAGTGCTATCATTTTGTACACGTTATCATCTATACTATCAGATCCCTGTAGATCTATAGTATGTGGGCCATAAGCGCACTCTTGACCTTTGTATGTTCAAAATGGGCAAACATGTATTTACAAGTTAATTGGTGTTAAAGAAAACAAGTGACTAGGGTACCCCGCACAATTAACTTTTGGGCCAGCTTTATTTTTAAGACATATTGCAACAAATGTGAAAAAAATATGAAGACGTCTCTTCAAAAGTTCCAAAAATGTATTTTATTCACTTGCAGAAGTGTTTCATTCTTAGTTATACATCAGACTAAATCAGTACAAGTATTTTTTTTTCTAAGGAATAGTTTTCAAACATGAATTTTGAAACATTCATGCATCCACCCACCCTGACAATGCCAATATTGAGTCTTTTTTGTTCACCCTTTGGATGGCCTGCGTTTCTATTCTAAATGGACAACATTTCAGTAAAATCAAATGTTGAAGAAGATTTCATACAGTGCATATCCTGAAGATAGCAATTCAAGATTGTATTATATGTAATAATGAAGAACAAGCGTTGGCAAAGCCAATAGGCTTTGCCTATGCAACATCTATTGTCTTTGTCACTGTTTTTTGTACATGTTAAAGAGGACTATAATAAATATGTGAAATAAAGGATAGAGCTCTCGACTTGGGAAACTGGGTTCGAGTCTTGGCGTCCCCTCTACATCCTGTGATCCTGGCCAAATCATGCAATCTCCCCAGTGCCATAACAAGTGTCTTTGTGCATTATAACTGGTGCGCTTATAAAGCGCTGAAATACTTTGCAGAACTTTTGAGTACTTTTTATAAAAGCTGCCCCTTTCCGTACACTTTTAAGGTGTGCCAATGTCCTAGGAGCCCAGGAAGTCTGTGAGTTAGGAAGCCCGTGAGGGGAGGGAGGAAGGGTCAGATGGCACGGCAGCGGTGGTGGAAGAGGCGGCGCTTGCATTGTGCCACAAAGGAGCATTAGGACATCAGATGTGCGCTAGGGAGCAGGAAGATAGCAGTCATAGCTGGCTCTGAGTTGGGGGTGTTGGGGGTAGTAGTAAAATCTAGCACTAATTAGTGTTCAGTGGGTTCCATTGACCTTTTGAAACCTGAGCTACTGCACCTGCTGTACTATTTAAATCATGACCCTAGTGCCTGCAAGGAAATTGCACTTCTGTTTACTTTTTTAGTAGTAAAATACAACAATAATCTGCGTTCATTGGGTTTCATTGATCTTTTGGACCTGTGACTGCTGGTTTATTAGAAACATTTAGCAATAATCAGTGTCCAGTGGGTTCCCTAGACCTTTTGACCCCTTCTGCCACTTCATCTGCTGCACCATTCAAATCATGATCCTTGTGCTTGCAAGGTAAAATAACCTAACTGCTTGCTTAGCAGTAAAATTAGCAATAATCAGTGATCATTGAGTAGCCTATAGCTTGTGACCCTGTGCCACTGCACCTGCTGTGCCATTCAAATCATGACCCAAGTGCCTGTAAGGTAATTGCACTTGTGACTGCTTGTTCAATAAGACAATATGGCAATAATCAGTGTTCAGGGGGTTTCCTAGAGCGTTTAGCCCTGTGACACCGCACCTGCTGAGCCATTTAAATCATGGCCCTAATGCCTGCAAGGTAACTGCACTTGTGACAGCTTTTTCAGTGGTAAAATATTACAATAATCAGTCTTCAGTTGGTTTCCTAGAGCTCTTTGCCCCAGTGCCACTATACCTGCTGCACCATTCAAATCATTACCCTAGTGCCTGGAAGGGCAAATTGGGAATCGTTTATATCAAGTAATTTATGTGTTCTGAAAAAAAGGCACAGTTGCAGACGGAATACATAATTATTGTGCAGCTACACAGAAACACAAAAGCTTTCATAAAAAGTGCCTTCAAACTTATCCAACTCTCCAAAACGAGTTACTGCAGATTTCATAAATAAAGCATACGCTTTACACATCAGAGTTAAATGTGAGCATTGTTAAATTGTGTTGCAATGTGGCTGGGTCTTTCCTGTGAAAATACCTTATCCTGTACTTGACAGTGAATGGACCATAAACAGTGTAAATTGCCCACGATCACACACTATGGGGCTCATTAGGATGGCGGACGGAAGAGCCACCGGCCCTGGAGTAGGCGGAAAAAGCCCTTTCCGTGTCCGCCAGCCGCGGATACTCCGTCCGCCATATCAGGATAGGAAAACGTGTCAAGTTTCCGTCCGCGACGGAAAAGGACGCACCGCCGCCGAACTACACACGACCACGTGGCGGACGGAACACTCCCGGAGGCCCCGCCGTATGTACTGACGTCTAAGACCGTCCCCCAAATCAAGATGGCGGAAACTCCACATAAAACCGCAGCGGAAAAACAACCTGACTGAACACGGCGGAATCCACACAGCGAACATAGGTGACATAGCAGAGATACCCACCGCAGGCTGACCACCACCATGGACCCAGCGCTACACGCTTTCCCGATGCTCTTCGCGATCCATCACGTCCTAGTCATGGCCCACTATGGACGACGACGCAGGTAAGGCACAAACCATTGGCTGTCTGGAGGGGAATACCAGCAAGGGACGTGACGTAGGGAGGGGGAGTGTCATGTTACCGAAACCACTGATGAGAAGCATATACGAATACACATTTGTAGTACGCAAGCAGGAATGACAACGACAGACCACGAGACTTGATAGACTACCTTTATTGTACAAAATAGGGGAATAATCACAGTGTATGCGTGAGCATGGGCAAAGTGGGCACCAGAGCAGTGACATCATAGGCAGGTAACGAGAGGGCAGTATGCAGTATCAGAGCATCAACAGGGCAATGCGCAGTACAGAGCAGGTACATCATAGGCAGGTAACGAGAGGGCAGTATGCAGTATCAGAGCATCAACAGGGCATTGTAGAGTACAGAGCAGGTACATCATAGGCAGGTAACGAGAGGGCAGAATGCAGTATCAGAGCATCAACAGGGCATTGTAGAGTACAGAGCAGGTACATCATAGGCAGGTAACGAGAGGGCAGTATGCAGTATCAGAGCATCAACAGGGCATTGTAGAGTACAGAGCAGGTACATCATAGGCAGGTAACGAGAGGGCAGAATGCAGTATCAGAGCACCAACAGGGCATTGTAGAGTACAGAGCAGGTACATCATAGGCAGGTAACGAGAGGGCAGTATGCAGTATCAGAGCATCAACAGGGCAATGCGCAGTACAGAGCAGGTACATCATAGGCAGGTAACGAGAGGGCAGTATGCAGTATCAGAGCATCAACAGGGCATTGTAGAGTACAGAGCAGGTACATCATAGGCAGGTAACGAGAGGGCAGTATGCAGTATCAGAGCATCAACAGGGCATTGTAGAGTACAGAGCAGGTACATCATAGGCAGGTAACGAGAGGGCAGTATGCAGTATCAGAGCATCAACAGGGCATTGTAGAGTACAGAGCAGGTACATCAGAGGCAGCACGTGAGAGGGGCCAAGTGCATCAACAGTCCATTGCACAGAACAGCTCCATCAGAGGCAGCACGTGAGAGGGGCCAAGTGCATCAACAGTCCATTGCACAGAACAGTCACATCACTGGCAGCACATGAGAGGGCAGAATGCAGTATCAGAACAGCAACAGGGCAGTGTGGCCAACAGAGCAGGTACATCAGAGGCAACATATGAGAGGGGCAAAGCGCATCAACAGTCCATTGCACAGAACAGCTCCATCAGAGGCAGCACGTGAGAGTGCAGAATGCAGTATCAGAGCATCAACAGGGCAATGCGCAGTACAGAGCAGGTACATCATAGGCAGGTAACGAGAGGGCAGTATGCAGTATCAGAGCATCAACAGGGCATTGTAGAGTACAGAGCAGGTACATCATAGGCAGGTAACGAGAGGGCAGTATGCAGTATCAGAGCATCAACAGGGCATTGTAGAGTACAGAGCAGGTACATCATAGGCAGGTAACGAGAGGGCAGAATGCAGTATCAGAGCATCAACAGGGCAATGCCCAGTACAGAGCAGGTACATCATAGGCAGGTAACGAGAGGGCAGTATGCAGTATGCGAGCATCAACAGAGCATTGTAGAGTACAGAGCAGGTACATCATAGGCTGCACAAGTACGTGTCCCTACCAAGCCGTCACAGGAACCACAAGAGTGCCACGCAGTTCTCAATGGACACACCATGTGAAATAACATTTGAGTGAAGTGTTCAGCACCTCACATCACAGATTCAGGGGGACTGCGTGAACTACCTGCCTCGGACACACTGGCAGCACCAGCAACAGGAGTGTGAGACACAGCCACAGCCCGAGTGACACACACATGGGCCACGGACCCAGACACGCTGGCAGCACCAGCAACAGGAGTGTGAGACACAGCCACAGCCCGAGTGACACACACATCGGCCACGGACCCAGACACACTGGCAGCACCAGCAACAGGAGTGTGAGACACAGCCACAGATGTAGTCACTGACATGTGAGCCACTGACCCAGACAGACTGCCAGCACCAGAAACAGGAGTGTGCAACACAGCCACAGATCTTCTAACTGACACGTGAGCCATAGACCCAGATACACTGCCAGGACCTGCAACAGGAGAGGGCACAACTGACACTGTGCCACCATCTGATACATGAGAATCAACTGCACCAGCGCCACTGGGACAACTGAAATGATGAGCCACAGGGCTGTATGGGCCAGGAGGCAGGGTGGGCCTGGGAGCTGGGGATAGCTGACCCAGAGCCAAATCGGGGTTGGCAGGTGTCAATGGTGTGTGTCTGCGTTTCTTAGGGATGTGTGAGTGCACCCTGGACAGGACAGGACTGGCAAGTGGTGGGGACTCCAAAGAATCACCACCCACCATAGGTGGAGCATCTGCAGCCGGGGATCTGGTTTCTGGGGACGTGCGGGAGCCTGCTTGTCGTTTGCTCTGTGCCTGCCGCCTGGACTCGGAATCATGTGTAATGGGGGATGCAACAACAGGGGACACCCTCCTCTGCTTCTGACTGGCCTGGATGGGAGTGGAGGTATGGGGGGACTCCGCCGCGGAGACATCTGTTTGGCGTTCAGTAGAAAACATCAGCCTCAGTGCAGCCAGGGGTGAAGTATGCCTGTCCTTGATTGCGCCATTGTCCATGCTAGATGCCTTGTCCGTAGGATGTGCCTTATCCTTAGGTGGAGTGTTGTCTCTGGATGTAGCCTGTGCCCTGGTCGCCGCCCTGTTCCTGCCAGCAGACTTGTCGTCTGTGGTGCACCTGTCTCCAGTAGACACCTGCTCTCTGTGTGTGTCCCTGCCCTTGGGAGATGGACCTTGCTCTGCTGTGGGCCTGCCCTTGGGAGTCTCCCTGCTCCTAGGAGGTGCCTTTGTCTTGTCACTGTCCTTGGGAGTGTCCCTTTCCTCTGCTGTGGGCCTGCCCTTGGGAGTCTCCCTGCTCCTAGGAGGTGCCTTTGTCTTGTCACTGTCCTTGGGAGTGTCCCTTTCCTCTGCTGTGGGCCTGCCCTTGGGAGTCTCCCTGCTCCTAGGAGGTGCCTTTGTCTTGTCACTGTCCTTGGGAGTGTCCCTTTCCTCTGCTGTGGGCCTGCCCTTGGGAGTCTCCCAGCTCCTAGGAGGTGCCTTTGTCTTGTCACTGTCCTTGGGAGTGTCCCTTTCCTCTGCTGTGGGCCTGCCCTTGGGAGTCTCCCTGCTCCTAGGAGGTGCCTTTGTCTTGTCACTATCCTTGGGAGTGTCCCTTTCCTCTGCTGTGGGCCTGCCCTTGGGAGTCTCCCTGCTCCTAGGAGGTGCCTTTGTCTTGTCACTGTCCTTGGGAGTGTCCCTATCCTCTGCTGTGGGCCTGCCCTTGGGAGTCTCCCTGCTCCTAGGAGGTGCCTTTGTCTTGTCACTGTCCTTGGGAGTGTCCTTTTCCTCTGCTGTGGGCCTGCCCTTGGGAGTCTCCCTGCTCTTAGTAGGTGCCTTTGTCTTCTGACTGGCCTTGTCCAAGGTACAGTCCATGGACATGTGAGTATCCCTTGCCTTGGGAGTACCTTTTGTGTTGAATGCCTGTGTAGCTCCTGAAGGCATGTCCCCCAACAACACTTGTGGATCCTGTGTGTGTACTCCAGTGTATCTGACGTCGTCTACGTGAACAGATTTAGCTGATCTAGGGGATGGGGTCTGTGCCCTGCGTGCCCTGACGTGCTGTCTGACGCTGCTTCTAGTGCAATAACCTGTATTTGAGTCCTGCTCAGAATAATCACTACCCCCTGAGACATCCAGTGGTGTAGATGGGGAAACAGAAGTAGCACCCTGTTCATGCGACTGTACTATTGCAGACGACACACTGCTTGCCAATGACTGCACTGTCCTGTGTAGACCTGCAAGATCGCCATGCATCCCTTCCATGAAAGCCACCACCTGGGCCAACTTCCTATCATGGTCCTGGAAAGCATTTGTCATATTGGTCTGCCCCACACACAGCTGTCGCAGCAGATCAACGGCCTCAGCACACAGTGCATTTTGGCTCACCGTGGCAGGGGCAGCGGTGCCTGCACCGAACGCCACTCTGCTCCCCCTACTCCTCCGGCCACGAACAGTACATGGTGCAGTTTGTGGAAGTGTGGGCCCTGTGTGCTGTCTTCCGACAGAAGGTGAAGAGTGCCCACTCCCAGTCTGTGACAACAGTGCAGGCTCACCAAGAGTGTCCGACGAGGAGGACGATGGTGTCTCCACATGCGAGTCCTCAGGGACGGTCCTGTCCCCCTCTCCGGCGCTGGCCTCCTCTGTGTCAGTCTGCGTGTGTGCGAAGTCTGAGCCGGACTCATTTCCTCGACTACTCTCCGCCGTCTGTGGCTGAGTGTCCTCTGTCATACCTGAAATGCACATAAAAGATGTGTGAGTCATGGGCAGACTGACGTACAGAAGGAACAGGATTGCCATATTACATAGCTGACAAAGATTTTGTAGCCCTCATCCTGCACATGGCCCACCTCTACCAGTCATCCTCACATTTCCTGCCATGGGGCCATGGACCACTAGGGGATGTGCCTCAACACTCAACTACTAAGCAAGTGGCGTGTCAACATAGCGGACCTGGATGTCAAATGAGAACCACCCAATGGGACCAAAATGGCATCACAGACATACATACGCAACACGGAACTCAATAGTGTGTCTGTGCACCAATACATGCATAGCACTCACAGGTTTCCTACACAGACAGTTTGCTCACCGCTAGTTTGCTGTTGATCGGCACTCAGACGTTCGGCCAGTTCAGGATGCGTCACTGCAATGATACGGTGCATGAGAGGGGTCATGGAGCGTCGGGCCAGACGGGGCGTCCTTGGAATCAGGCCCAGTGTTACTTCCGCTACATTCTTGCTTAGCCTGGAAATGTCGTCCCAGCGTTTGTGGCAGTGTGTATGTCGTCTGTTGCACACCCCCAATGCCCGTACTTCCCGTGCTATGCTCCTCCACAGGTCCTTGCGAAGGTGCAGCTTGACCTACTATGATGGGAGACAAAAGGGTTTAAGTCAGTGGACAGGTGGCCTGTCACACACATAGGGGCAAGACGTAACTGTCAGCAGCCATGCACAATCAGGAACATATGTCTAGCCCACACTACACAGCTAAGATAGGAATAGGCCACATCATTTGGCCCCCTCACGCACACCAACATGTCCCACACTGCACTTACCACCCGTCCTGGTGCGCCGTAGAGGCGTCCATAGTTGCGGAGTACACCGTCCACGAGGACATCAAGCTCCGCGGCGGTGAAGGGTCGAGACCGGATCTCTTTGCCTCCCGACATGGCAAGATCACGGAGTATGGCACTAGTGCAGCAGTCGGTGGTCAGCTCAGCAGCAGCAGCAGGTCGAGGTGATGGTCACAGGCAGCAGTCGGTGGTCAGCTCAGCAGCAGCAGCAGGTCGAGGTGATGGTCACAGGCAGCAGTCGGTGGTCAGCTCAGCAGCAGCAGCAGGTCGAGGTGAACAGGCAGCACTGGTCCCCAGGGTAGGAAGTGTCATTTTGGCCAACACACATATATAGGGCCCTCAGCACGTGTCAGTGGCATACGTCGCCAGCAATTGGTCAGCCCTGGAAGCGTGATCGTGAGATGGGCCAATTACTGGCCCTGTTGTTGCGGTGCCCAGCTTCCGCTACTTGCGATTGGCCATATGCGGCCAGCGTCCCTCTTCCCATTGGCTGCATGTGCGGGGACCGTCACGGGCACACATCGGCAACCGCACGTGCAAGCCTCAGGCACGGATGCTTCAGTTGCAACAATGTTCCATCACTGGCGCCACCATGGCGGTGCACGTACTCAGCGGGGGAGGTGCAGGCCTATACACCCTGTAGATGTACGCAATGGACATGCCAGGTCATGACCCCCCTTACAGTCACCTTGCATCATCCACCGTACACCGGCCGTAGCGGCCGGGCCTAGGACGGCCGTGGCCGGCCATGTACACAACCGCCGTGCCCGGCCATGAACACAACCGCCGTGCCCGGCCATGAACACAACCGCCGTGCCCGGCCATGCGGTTGTGTTTATGGCCGGGCACGGCGGTTGTGTTCATGGCCGGGCACGGCGGTTGTGTTCATGGCCGGGCACGGCGGTTGTGTTCATGGCCGGGCACGGCGGTTGTGTTCATGGCCGGGCACGGCGGTTGTGTTCATGGCCGGGCACGGCGGTTGTGTTCATGGCCGGGCACGGCGGTTGTGTTCATGGCCGGGCACGGCGGTTGTGTTCATGGCCGGGCACGGCGGTTGTGTTCATGGCCGGGCACGGCCGTCCTAGGCCCGGCCGCTACGGCCGGTGTACGGTGGATGATGCAAGGTGACTGTAAGGGGGGTCATGACCTGGCATGTCCATTGCGTACATCTACAGGGTGTATAGGCCTGCACCTCCCCCGCTGAGTACGTGCACCGCCATGGTGGCGCCAGTGATGGAACATTGTTGCAACTGAAGCATCCGTGCCTGAGGCTTGCACGTGCGGTTGCCGATGTGTGCCCGTGACGGTCCCCGCACATGCAGCCAATGGGAAGAGGGACGCTGGCCGCGTATGGCCTTTGGGAAGTAGCGGAAGTTGAGCACCGCCATGGCGGCGCCAATTATGTTATCTTGTCAGACGCTGCACCGTGATGTGTTGTGTGCAGTTGCGTCATGAGGGATGTGAGCGTGATAGGGAAAGGTCATATGTCATACAATGTAGCATGTGTGTCCATGCAATGCCCATCGATCGGCACACAATGGGCAACAGATGTGCATTTGTACGTGTTGACGTCGGGTGTGACCCTACATACGTTCTTACATCTTCACAACTACACAGTACATCACGGCTGTGTGCCCAAATTATGCATCTGTTGTCTGTGTCTTGTTCTGGCGAGGTGACTACAGTGGTGGTGGTACACATGCATTCCGTGTATGAGTTTTGTACATTGTGTCACCATGCATGTAATTACCGTATGTACATCATTCTTGGTGTTGGCATGTGTGCTTGATGACATGGCGTGTGTATAATTATCATTTGTGTGCATGCAGTTGCATGTGTGTCTGTGATGTGGCTACTAAACATTAAGGTGCAGACTGAAGTATTGTCAGTAAGGTTCACATGTGATGGGAGTTGTACACGTATGCGTCGTTTGCAAGTTGACCTAAGTTACATCTCTCTCCCACACAGGAGGGCTCCAAATGTGCATCGGCCATACACTGTGCTGGAGGATATGGTTGACGAGGAGGTGATTCGGAAATTCCGGCTGGATCGACGTCGGTTGCTGGAGCTTGTGGCTCAATTGTCTCCTCATCTGCAGCCACGTAGGACGTATCCTGGGTCGATTACACCCACTGCAAAGGTCATGGCGGTACTCCATTTCTTTGCTACTGGCACATTTCAGTACACAGTTGGACATGCCGGGGGGATGTCACAGGCCATGTTCAGCACGGTTCTTCGGGATGTCTTAACAGCTATGATGCTGTACAAGGATGACTACATACATTTCCCACGTCCGGAAGAGTTGGCAGCTGTCAAAGCTGATTTCTATGCCCTGGGCCACATACCTCACGTTGTGGGCTCAATTGATGGCACACACATCGCAATCATTCCACCACGGGCACGGGAACAAGTGTTCAGGAATCGCAAACACTTCCATTCGCTGAACGTGCAGGTGGTGTGCCTGGCAAACAACATCATCTCACATGTGTGTGCAAGATTTCCTGGATCTGCACATGAGGCCCACATCATGCGGAGCAGCAATGTCCCACGACTCATGGCTAATCTGCGACCCGGTCAAGCGTGGCTTGTTGGTGAGTGTGCAGTGGGGACTCTTGTGATCTCTGTGTTGCATGGGGTACCCACCATATCTTGTTGTGATGTTTGTCTCTGTCATCCCCCTACATAGGCGACTCGGCTTACCCAAACCGGCCCTGGCTCCTCAGTCCCCTACGTAATCCGAGAACAGCGGGTGAAATGCGGTACAATGATGCACATGGAAGGACACGGAGAGTCATCGAACGTACCTTTGGACTGCTAAAGTCTCGGTTTCGGTGCCTCGATAAGACCGGAGGGGCCCTGCCTTACTCACCAGGAAAAGTATGCAGGATCGTGATTGCCTGCTGCATGCTCCACAACCTGGCAGTACGCAATGACATTGAACTGCTGTTGGACCCTGAAGACGAAGGAGTTCCTCGGCCTCCCATCCCACCCATGTCGACTGATGAGGATAGTGGTGAGGAGGAAGGTGTGGACCAGAGGCGCCAGCTCATAGATCGCTACTTCCCTTGAATGTGAGTGGCGGTTGACAATGCCTCATGTATGTTTGCTGGTGTTGTGTGGATGTGGGGTTAATCAGCTGGGTGTTCTTGTTTGTGATGGTTGCTAATGTGTGTCTTCATTTCTTTGGACATACAAGTCTCCATGATGTGTGTGCTCTCATCCCATGCTTTTGTGATGGTTGTCGTTTGTGTAATGTTGCTGTGCATTGTGTTGTGATGTGTGTGAATCTGTTTCCTGACGTGTGTTTGCTGTCTCTGATTTTCTCTAGGTCACTCCCGCAGCGCCATGATCATGTACGACTGTCATCCCTGAACCTGTTTACGTCTGTTTCTGAAGGCAATCATGTGAATAAACATGGAGGCAAAACATCATTGTGTGAGTAAGTGCTATTTATTTACAGGTTGTGCTTCTGTGCTGGTGAATATTTACAAGTAAGTGGGGTGGAGGGAGTTGGAGTTGAAGGTAATGGCAGATGAAATGTCCGTGCTGACACCACATTGGGGGGTGTCAGGGTAGTCCAGCAGACCAGTGGGAATGATTGTCTGTGGGACAGGATACTTAGCTGGGTGAATGTCTGGCACAGGCGGTGACATTGTCATGGTCGTCCCCTCTTGGAGCGTGTGGATGGCGCTCCAACACTGCTCTCAGCCACTTCCTGCCTCGGCCGGCCCCTCCGTCTCTGAGGTGGTACAGAGTCAGCTGGGAGGGCAGGTTGTTGAAGGGCCACATCCGTCGCCAGGGGCACATGTGGTGGTGGCGGCGGTGGAGGCGGAGGTGACGGTGGCGGTGGAGGCGGAGGTGGCGGTGGAGGCGGAGGTGACGGTGGCTGTGGCGCTACGACACTTGGTGAAGGGGGGGGGTTGTTCCGGGCAACCCATTCCCTCCACATCGTTGCCTGCTGGCCCATGATCTGCAACATCTGGCCAAGGATGCCACAGATTTCGCGCTGGATGTTGTTGTTGTCCACCGAGTCTTGGTGTGCACGATCTGCGTTTGCCTGGGACCGGTCGTATGACGCCTGGCACCTGGCAAGGGCTGGTAGGGACTGTGCCACTGGCTGGGGTAGCTGTCCTTCCTCTGCACGGCGGTGTGTGGCTCGCCTGATTGGCTGATGTCCCGTTGCCTGTGTCTGTGGCCCACTCACCCTGCTTGTGTGTGGGGCCGATGGACCAGCGTTGTGCGCTGGGTCATGCTGGGTGGCACCGGCAGGAGTCGTGGTGCTGGTGGTGCTGGTGGTACTGGTGGTACTGGTGGTACTGGTGGTACTGGTGGTGGTGGGGACTGTGCAGATCACAGAGACAGGTGTCGCTGGAGTGACACTTGCGACGTTGGTCGGTCCCGGGAGTCCCTGTGAGCCGGATGGCCCTGGCTGCGTGCTTGGTCCCGCTCCATCCTCCGCACCGGAGCTGCCTGTGTCCTCGTCACCAGAGAGTCCTGTAGGTGTGGGAGGCGAGGCTGGCGGCCGGGTACTGGTTTCCCCAGTCA
Organism: Lissotriton helveticus; assembly: GCF_964261635.1. Lineage (NCBI taxonomy): Eukaryota > Metazoa > Chordata > Amphibia > Caudata > Salamandridae > Lissotriton > Lissotriton helveticus. The sequence continues at coordinate 861,217,463 of NC_136070.1, read as the reverse complement.
GTTGACGATCACCTGAGGGACAAGATAGAGCTGGTCAGTGATGTGGACATTACATGGTTATGTAGATTTTTAGACATTTCTGTTTCCTGTCGCACACACCCCACCCTCCACCGACACCACCACCACCAGCACCCTCCCCGTGTGCATGGGGGCCTGTTGGGAGTAGTAGTTTGGGCCTCTCACACACCCCACCCTCCACCACCACCACCACCCTCCCCGTGAGCATGGGGGCCTGTTGGGAGTTGTAGTTTGGGCCTCTCACACACCCCACCCTCCACCACCACCACCACCAGCACCCTCCCCGTGTGCATGGGGGCCTGTTGGGAGTTGTAGTTTGGGCCTCTCACACACCCCACCCTCCACCACCACCACCACCCTCCCCGTGAGCATGGGGGCCTGTTGGGAGTTGTAGTTTGGGCCTCTCACACACCCCACCCTCCACCACCACCACCACCAGCACCCTCCCCGTGTGCATGGAGGCCTGTTGGGAGTTGTAGTTTGGGCCTCTCACACACCCCACCCTCCACCACCACCACCACCAGCACCCTCCCCGTGTGCATGGGGGCCTGTTGGGAGTTGTAGTTTGGGCCTCTCACACACCCCACCCTCCACCACCACCACCACCACCCTCCCCGTGAGCATGGGGGCCTGTTGGGAGTTGTAGTTTGGGCCTCTCACACACCCCACCCTCCACCACCACCACCCTCCCCGTGAGCATGGGGGCCTGTTGGGAGTTGTAGTTTGGGCCTCTCACACACCCCGCCCTCCACCACCACCAGCACCCTCCCCGTGTGCATGGTGGCCTTTTGGGAGTTGTAGTTTGGGCCTCTCACACACCCCACCCTCCACCACCACCACCACCAGCACCCTCCCCGTGTGCATGGGGGCCTGTTGGGAGTTGTAGTTTGGGCCTCTCACACACCCCGCCCTCCACCACCACCAGCACCCTCCCCGTGAACATGGGGGCCTGTTGGGAGTTGTAGTTTGGGCCTCTCACACACCCCACCCTCCACCACCACCAGCATCCTCCCCATGAGCATGGGGGCCTGTTGGGAGCCATGGACATGTTAGTGAGTTGGTGTCCAACGTGCATGGGTTGGGGCATAGGAGATGTTTCTTCTCAGTTGTGTGAGCCTGACCATGTCGTGCTGATCGTGGTGCTTGGTTTGTACTCACCAGTCTCTTCTCCTTCGTCAAGTCCGTCTAGGCTCTCTGGGTGTAGTATCACCAGCACCTTCTCCTCCCAATCGGTGTAGGGTATGGGCTCCGGGGGTGTGCCGCCGCCAGTATGATTGGCTCGGGCAAAGTTTTTCGCTCGGATGCCCTTGACCCTGGTCTTCAGGTCATGCCACCGCCTCTGGATGTCATGCTTCGTCCTCGGCACAGTCCCCGAGGCATTCACCCGAGTGACGATCCTGTCCCACATGTGGTTCTTTTGCGCCACGGACGTCTGCTGGACTTGGGCCCCGAAGATGTGGGGCTCAACACGGAGTATTTCATCTACCATTACCCTCAACTCTGTCTCCGTGAATTTGGTTTTTTTTTTGGGTGCCATGGTGTGTGGTGCTCAGTGTGTGAGTTGAGTGAGTTGGGGGGTGCAGGTGTGTGGTGTGTGATGTGTAGGATTTGTGTGGTGGGTGTTTGTGTGGTGGGTGTGGTAGGGTGGTGGTTGTGTGTCTTCTATGTGAGTTTGCAGTATCTAGATTTTGGCCTCTTGCTAGCAGCAATGCTGTGATGCAAAGGATTGTGGTAGCGTGTGTGTGTCATTTTATAGTCGTGTCTCAATGGTTGTTGGCAGTCAGGTGGTAGGTGGGCGTGTTGACTAGTGTGCATTATTGGATAATTGGGACGTGTCATGGCGGCTTGTGCTTGATGTTGGGGGGGGGCGTTGTCAATGTTGGTATGTTTGCTTTGGACTAGCGGTAGGCTTCCTGACATTTGTTTGCCGCTAGGGATGTTGTGCGTGTTGGCCTTCCGCAGTGATGCTGTGGTTATCGTAGCATTCTTTCCGCCGCGAACGTGGATGGCTGTGAGTTCCGTGGTCCGGGCGGATTAATCCTAATTGCGGCCACGGAGTATTCACAGGTATGGCGGTACATGTGTTATTTTCCGCGGTCATTTCCGTCCGCGGCAGTGGTTGTTCATTGGACTCCGTCCGCCGCGGACGGAGTTGGATGTGTTCCGTCCACCGCGGACGGTGTTGGTGATGATCCGTCCGCCGCGGTCGGAGTTTCGTGACATGATTATCCTAATCCCAAACGCGGAATCTCCGCGGCGCGGCCGGGAGTAAAATTTCCCCCACCATGGCGGACAGTGGCCATTTCCGTCCGCCATCCTAATCGACCCCTATGTTAGGCTGACACAGAGACTATAGTGCTTTTTTTTTTTTTACTTTGTTCCTAAAAAGGTAGATTCATAAATGATATGGACTTGCTAAAGACGAGGAATTTTGCTAAACAAGTGTCAAGTAAGTAAATGTCTCTGCAAAACATCCAAAAATGTATTTCATTCACAAAGAGAAATGTTTATATTAGTAGTACTGGAACATCCGGCTAAATCAGTGTAAATGTTTGTTCTAAGTAATAGTTTTGAAACATGATTTTGAATGCCGAGCAAATGTGACAAGAAAAGGTTTACAGACATGTTTATTGCAGAAAATGAGTTTGTGGAAAAATACTGTAAACACAGCTTTGGCATGGGGAAGTACTAAACTCAGGCTGGACAGCATAAGGCAAATAAAGCCAGCAAATGCAAACCCAGAAAACATGAGTTACAAACCACAAAGCCAATAGCAAGCAATGAGCGGGACGCATTCCCTGGTCAACTTTCTTAAAAATACGCCCCCCATGAAAAAAATGAAATTATGATAGTGTGTGTCAGTGTGTTTGGTGGGAGGAGTCAGTGAATGTGAGTTGTGTTCTGGTAATACCTGGAAGAGTAATCCAACAGGAGGTAAATACTAATATAAGGAGAGAGAGAGAGAGAGAGAGAGAGAGAGATATGAGCAAGAGATGAGCAAGAGAAAACCGGTCAAAAAAGACTTTAGGAAGAAACACAGGAGAGGCTGATTGATTGTGGCATTTGGGTAACATTCCAAATATTTTCACTCTGTCCTTCTAAGGTTTTGGAAACGTGCAAATTTGCTTACACTACAGAGCTTTAAACTCTTGCAATAATAGGGAAAGAACACACAAGCTGCACCAGCTCACGAAGGGTTCATAGTGTGGCATTCTGTGAGAAAGGCGCCGTTTAAAAGTGTGGCCCACAACTCTGCTCACCAGTTTTCATCCTAATAAAAGAATCTATCAGTTTGATTGACAGATTATTTTCCTATTTGTCGTCTGCAATAAATCACTCTGTTACCATGACTCAGGCTTGCAGATGGAACAAAAATAGACGGGAGCCAACGATTGTGAGGGAGAGTCAGTGTTGTAGATATGCGGTTACATTTTGCAAAGTCAATTAAAAAAAAAGAAAACAAAAGCTTGGATGCAGCTCCTGCTGTGTGTATGCGCATGCATGTGACGGTGCACTGTGTAATGTGTGTGGCTATGTGACTAAATTTTGCTGACTCTTAGTATATAATACTGGTAGTCATTCCTGGCATTTTCTTGGCATTCCTTGTCTGATTGTTCCCATCCCTGTTCCAAGGTAAAGCGCTGTGAGTATCCACGTCCATCCTTGGTACAGTAACGGTCGATGGTCAGGTGGATATGGGAGTGAGAGTACAGGGTCAAATATAACAGAACAGCATCTGCCTGCAGGCCAGCCGAAGTGACCAGCACCATGCATCATCCAATACAATTGTTGACAGACGTCCCCAGGGCAAGGTTTGGCTTCCTCCTCCCAGTAAATCTCAATCATCTGCAGTCTCCGCTACATTGCATTCAGCACTCTTCTCAGGGTGCAGTGGCTCCATGCGATGGCTTCCAAGACAGTCATGCATTGAGAGATAATGCACTTTTAGTGAACTGGGTATGGCCTTACACCAAGATGGCTACAATGTTGATCTCTATGACTGTCTCCCTCCAAGCTAGGGATGTTGACCCATCATTTATTTAATGCATTTTTATAAAGCGTGGACTTTACCCGAAGGTGTCAGAGCACTGTACAATAGAACCCGTTACGTTACATGAGAGAACTGTTGCAGGTATAGAGCAAACAAAAATAGCATGAACAGACTGTATAAGCAAAAATAAGATTAAATATGACAAATTTACAATGACTAAAGAACTTCCTGTCAGGGTCTGAGAAGGAGGGAATTAGTTCTGAAAGTGTCTTTGGAATAAAAGAGATTTGAAGTCCGCTTTAAAGATCTGGATGGAGGTGATGGCATGGAGCGAAGGAGGAAGCGAGTTCCAGGTTCTCGCCGCATTACCTGAGAACGATTGTGCCAACAGTTTTTCTCTTTTGAATGAGGGGGGTTCAAGAAGGAACTTTTCTGCATTCCGAGAAGGTCTTGAGCCTCCAGACAGTTTGAGTTTATTCGCCAGATAGCGAGGGGAGGAAGAGTGCAAAGCTTTGTGGGGGATGCACGCTGTTTTGTAGATACCTCTGGCCTCAATGGGAAGCCATCGGAGAGAAGACAGGATAAGAGTGATGTGGTCACTTCGTTTGGACCCTGAAATGAAGCGAGCTGCTGAATGGAGTACATGTTTGAGGGGGGAAAGGTGAGATTTGGGAAGGCCAGTCAGAAGAGAATTACAATAGTCAAGTCTAGAGAGAACTAGCGATTGGACCAAGGTTTTTAGGTCATTCTCCGGGAAGAACCGACAAATCCCCCATAAAAGTCGCAGTTGATAACGTACGCTCTTGGCCATGGAGTTGATGTGTGAGATGAGGTTGAGTCTTTTGTCAAGTATAACACCTAAGGATTTAGCGCAATCCACAATGATGGGTTTACTGTTGAGTAGATTTGATTGATCCATCCAGGCTTGAACAGGAGGCGGAGAGAGAGAGCTAGATACGAGGAGGAATTCCGTTTTGGAGGGATTGAGAATGAGTTGGTGAACTAGCATCCAGTTGTGAATAGTGTTGAGAGTAGAGCTGAGTAGTGAGAGATCATGAGGGAAAGACACCTTGAGGTAGATTTGGGTGTCATCCGCATAGAGATGGTAGAGGATTCCAGATTTGCTTAGAAGGTTCCCTAATGGTTCCAGATAGAGATTGAACAGAGTGGGAGCAAGGATAGAACCTTGAGGGACGCCTTGACCAACCACCAGTGGAGACGAGAGACTATTTGCAATCTTGATCATTTGGGATCTTTCTGTGAGGAAAGAGGCAAACCATTTGAGTGCAGTGCCTTCCACGCCCATTCTCTGCTGAAGAATGTTGAGGAGGGTGTTGTGATTAACAGTGTCAAAAGCTGCAGAGAGGTCAAGAAGAATCACAAGGCACGATTCCCCTGAATTAGAATATGCAGCGCATCATCGATCACTTGCACCAGGGTTGTTTCAGTGCTGCAGTTTTGAATAAAGCCCGACTGGAACATGTCGAGGAGATTATTGTTCATAATGTGTTGGGACAGTTGTTTTGCAACACATTTTTCATGTTTTCACTTCAAAATATCTTGCACAAATGAGACCATTTTGTTGAATGGAGCGCGTGCCTGCAAAATAAAAGGATATACTTCATGCTCTACAGTGCTTGCCGTAGGATAGAACAGTTACCAAAGATCAAACATATTTTCACCCTTCACGTTCTCATCATTTTGTAATAGTCCAGGGGCTGATGCTACACCCACGGGGGAGCAGCATAACAATAGCAACTACTGGGACGACACCGCAGTGTTTGTCTCAACCTGGGGTATCAGTCATCATGATGAAGTTTCAAAATGAAGAAAATCCTCCTGGGTAAGTCCAGATGACAAAACTTAGGGGCATATTATCAAGGACGGCGTTACAATTATCGCCGGTTTAGTGGCAGAAAACTGCCGCTAAATCGGCGATAATGGGCTTGATAATATGCCCTGGAGAATTCCGATAGAAGCCCATGTTCACACCAGAACATGGACTTCTATTGGAATTCGCAAGGGCATATTATCAAGCCCATTTTCGCCGCTTTAGCGGCAGTTTTCTGCCGCTAATCCGGCTATAATTTTTAACGAGGTCCTTGATAATATGCCCCATAATTCTGAAGGAATTTCAATATGGCGAAGTACTTTTTCCACAAAAATGTAATGCTTGGTGGAAAAAGTAAATTCCCATAAACAAAAAAACAGGCAGTCTTGTATGGTTACTGCAACCTCGTAGGAGGAAGAGGAAGATGACAAAGTGGAAAGAAAGAAGAGGAGAGTACAAGTAAGAAAAGAGTCAAAAAGGGGATGAGAATTGAGAATAGGTAGTAGCATGCACGGGTGAGCATTAGTCGCAGGGCGTTGCAAAGGAAACTTTCAGGGAAAGTGTACCAGCACAAAACAATATAGGGTGAAGATAGATAGGATTGTGATGTGAAAAATAGGGTAAAAAAGGACGGGGTTGAAAAATGTACAGAGAGGTCGGAGGATTAAGGGGTAAACATCCTCTTAAAAAGCAAAACATGAAAACAAGCCTCATTTTTTCTAGATGGACTTTGACCAGGTTGGTTTGGTCAACCAGGTTAAAGACATTCTTGAAGAAAAATTATTCAAAAAGGGTGCAATGAAAATGATCTGTCATACTAAGTTTCGTCAGATGTTTTTATAATTGAAAAGTCATATAATCCTCAAGATGTTGTCTGCAGTGTTGTGAAGCTAATTATCCCCAATGTAGGGTCTACCACTGTAAGGCTCAAGTTATGAGTTCTCTTTGTTTCCTGCCACCAACATAAAATCTCAGACGTTGTGAGATATAATATGTGAGATATGAAATGGTCTGCCTAATAAATCCCTGCTTTGACTTATATGCATTAACAGAAGATGCCCCTAATTGTGGTGATGGTCAAACCTCTATTAAAAAAACCACCACAAAAGAGTAAGTACATTGCTATTCACAAAATGCTCTTTTAAAGTTGCTAAACTCTCAAAGTTCACAAAACAGTAGTATATGTACTCTTCCGAGCTTGGGAGTCAGTCTAGAAACACCTAGGGGTTCTGGGACACACTACCATAGAAAATAACTGAAGAAAGGGGTTAATATAAAATTAAACCTGGGCGTAGCTTGCGAAGTAGCGAGACACGTAGCTATGCAAAGTGCACTTCGCACTACGCGACTACACGTGGCGCTATGCAAACTGCGTAACGCGCTGTTTGTGATGATTGCACAGTGCCGGATGCTTGTCCGCACTGTGCAATAATTGAAAACACATCCCCACGTTGCGGCACACCAATAGGAAAGAATTCCCTTCAATGTTCGGTAATCCAAAGTATAATATTTATTAGAATGTAAATCTTCATGAAATGGTCGATATTGTGTTCATATCATTCCAATGTTAATGAATATCATCAAAACGAGGAACATTCAAAGTAGGCAACTCCAATGCATTTCGGGCGGTGCCCTTTCTCAAGGAGTGCTGTGAAGAAGACAGAAATCAGTGAGGGTCGGAAAGTGTAAAGCGCTGTGAAACTTAATTAGTTAAAGTGCCTATCAATCGGTGTGTAAGTGCGGAATTAATGAGAGCTAAGGGCATGTGAACGATAGTGTCCAGTGGTAAGCTAGAAACGGGGAGTGCTCTTAACACTAGCCGACTGTGCAGGACGGGCTTAAGAGGAGAAAAAATCCGGAACAGAAACTTACTTCGAGTTCTGTGTAACGCAGCGCGTTACTAACAGGTTCGGGGACAGGCCGGGAACGCTAAGGGGAAGTGATCAGAGTGCCGGTAGAAAAAGCTAGGTAAAACGAGATGGAAAACGGACTGGGATGAGAATAGGGGTTGGATCGTAGATGAGCGGCGCCATGTTGGAATGGAGGGGTGGTAATGTGAATGGGCTGAAAGTGAGGGTAAAAGGTGGGAAATATCAAAGGGTGACACAATAAATGATGCAATAAATGAAAACACGGGCAATTAAGAGCGAATGACATGAAATGTAAGAATTACAGATAACAGCTGTATTCATAACGGTCGTTGAGGCCAAAAGGCTTCTGAGTCTGTAGGCGGAACATCCATTCGAGTTCTCTTTTTAGGAGAAGTTTGTTGTTGTCAGTTCCTTCTTTCTTGTTCACAACTTCAAGAATAATAAATCGTAGTTGAGCAATGGTATGGCGAGCTTCAAAAAAATGTGTGGCAATGTTAGATTTCTCGTTTTTAAGTCGGATATTAGACTTGTGCTCGTTCATACGTGTTTTGATTTTCCTTTCTGTTTTGCCTATATACAATTTGCCACAGGGGCACTTCAAAGCATATATGAGATTAGAAGAGTCGCATGTTGCATTGACTTGCAGTTTGATGGCATTCCCTTTCATAGGGTGGCGGATGGTGTTGCCTTTTATGACACTGTTGCAGTGACTGCAATTGAGGCAGGGCTGAGTACCTTTGTAACTTTTGGTTGTGCTGGTTGGTTTGGATAATATTTCTTTAATGTTCTTGCTCCTGGTGTAAGCAAACAAAGGTAAAGGTTTAAACATGTCATCAAAGTCTGGTTCAATTTGAAGAATTGGCCAATGTTTAAGTATTATCCTTTTGTAGATGTTGCTAACTGTAGAGTTTTTAGATACGAGGACTATCCGTTGTTGTTCTTTGGTGGGTTTCTTAGTTAGAGCCTCTTGTCGGGTTATTTGTGTCACTCGAGTTTGTGCCTCAGATAAGACTTGTGTAGGGTAACCTCTGTCTAGAAATCGGTTACGCATTTCTTGCATGCGGATTTTCATAGTTTCTTCATCTGACACAATGCGTTTGATTCGCAATAGTTGGGAGAAAGGCAGGTGTCTTTTTAGTTACTCTTGGTGGTAGCTTTGATAATGTAATGTATTGTTTCGATCAGTACTTTTTCTGTGTAGGTCAGTGATGATGCGAGTGGGAGTGATTTTTATGTTCACATCCAGAATGCGATTTCAGTGTTGCTGATCTGCCACGTGAGTTTGATTCGTTCATCCTTGGAATTGAGGTGATGAAGGGATCGTTCGAGAGATTCTTTGGAGTCCGTCCAGACGAAAAATAAATCGTCAATGTATCTGACGTAAAGTTTTATTTTTTCATGGAAGTCGATGTCACCATATATATGTGTTTTCTCAAAGTTTTCCATGTATATGTTGGCGTATGTGGGGGCAGCACAATTTCCCATCGCCATTCCGGAGAGCTGTAGAAACCATTCGTTGTTGACTTGGAAATAGCTGTGGTATAATGTGTATACCATTAATTCCATCAAAAAAGATTGCAAGGGAGTAACAATGTCACTGTTGAGTAAAGCTTGCTCGATGGCTTCAATGCCACCTTGATGTGGGATAGATGTGTATAAAGAGCTGACGTCAGCTGTACACAGAATGTATTGGTTGTTGTCATCAAATTGAATATTGGCCAATCTGAGCAAGAATTCAGTAGTATCTTTGATATAACTGGCTGCCTTGGTAACAATAGGTTGCAAATATCGATCAATGAATTTGCCTGGAGCTTCGTGAATCGAACCTTTGGTGGACACTATAGGCCGGAATGGAGGATTTTTGAGATCCTTGTGTATTTTTGGACTCATGTGAATGGTGGGGCTCCTTGGGTGTTCAAGTAAAAGAAAGTTTTTGGTGCGTTCTTGAATGGTGTCATTTTGAAAGGCTCTCATGACGATTTCTTTGAGAATATTCTGAAATTCTCTTGTCGGGTTACTTTCAAGTTGCATGTATAGAGAAGTATCTCGTATATGTTCTTGAAGTCGTTGTGTGTATAAAGAAGTGTCTAGGATGCATAGGGCTCCTCCCTTATCGGCTTTGATAAATCTTATGTCTTCTTTATTGGCCAAAGATTTAAGAGTGTCTCGGTCTTTAATGGTTAAATTCTGATTTTTGGTGTGCCTCTGAAAGTTGATTTTGGACAAGTCGTGACGAACCAATTTTTCAAATAAGTCTATGGACTTATGGCTACTGGGAGCCTGATATGTGCTTGAGGGTCTGAGGCCTTTGAGTTGATCGAGTTTATCACCAGGCGTTGGTGGCAAGATGTTTTCAAAAAAGTGACGTAGTCTAAGTTTTCCTACAAATTTGAAGGTGCTCACTTCGAGTTCCAATTGATTGGTATGTGTTGTCGGAACGAAGGATGTGCCTCTCTCGAGTAAGTTCATTTGATGTGGCGTGATGGTGGTATTGGAGATGTTAATCACTAAGTGTTCTTTTTTGGTTTGGGATCCTTCGTTGTCGCTTTGCTCCTTGTGGTTGGGGCGGTTGATTCTTTTTCTTTTGTGCTGGCTCCTCCTGAGTCTTCGGGGATCTCCGTGTCTACCTCTAAAAAATGAACCGCAGAAGTTTGAATTTGCGAAGTAGTGGAAGTGCTTGCTTGTTCATGAGTAGGTCTTAAAGATGTGTTTTTACGAGGTAGGCGAGTTGAGGTGTCACTACCGGAAGATGACGTGTCAGTCTGCATGTTGGTAGATCTATTGCGTCGTCGCTGGGCATAGATGTCGGCCCAAGAATAGACTTCATCAAGCTTGTAGTCAAGCGTATCCCTGCGAAATTTCCTAATTTTACGCTCGTTGATTTCTTTCTGATGTTTATCAAGAGTGATTTTTAGATCTTCCAAGATGTTAGTTAGTTCTTCCGGAGTCAAAATTTCTTTGAGTTCTTTGTCAATGTCTTTAATTTCCTGCTCAAGTTCTTTTAGGATACCAGAGAGTTCTTCAACTATTAGAAGAATGAGGTCCAAGCTACATTTATTTAGTATTCCATCCCATTTGTCTTTGAATGTCTTTGAGTTTTTACACAAGGAGGGTTTCAAGGCTATCCTCAAACCGTGAGGGATTCTGAGTGCCCGATGGTATTTAAGTAGCGTGCTCGCATGGAGCTTCTGATTAATATGTCTCTTAGAAAGATATAATAGTTGTCTTATGCATTGCTCTTTATTGCGGGTGGTAGAAGCTGGGGTGATGTCTTCCTCAATCAAGGCGTAGATACGTTGACGTTCCTCATCGTCATACGCTAGGGTGTGTGCTCGAGATTCTGTGCTACGACTAATCTCTTCGAATTGCATGATGAAGGCGTGCTGACCACCGTAGGCGGATCAAAACTGATAATTAGACGGTAGTAGGTGGTGCACAGCTGTAATTAAGTGATTTTAGATAGAGTTGAAAAATGTGATGGGTGCTCTGGTGGGTAGTGTCTCCGCCCGAAACACTCATGAAAACGATCAGAAGTTGTTTATGCATAAGATATGCAAATACATCCCCACGTTGCGGCACACCAATAGGAAAGAATTCCCTTCAATGTTCGATCACTTCCCCTTAGCGTTCCCGGCCTGTCCCCGAACCTGTTAGTTTTCACTGTGCTACGGGCAATTTCCGTAGTGCAAAGTAGTGCAGACTCCGCAAACTAAGCGAGCGGAGCGTAGTGCTTTGCCCAGGCTTATATAAAACCCTACAGGAAACAGTGTCAAAATGATATTTTGACAGCTAGTGTGACAGAAACATTGGAGGAAAATTAGCATTTCTTACAGCAACTCAATCAGACAAATAAATTTGCTAGGCTGCTTGAAAGGGTGAGAGCAGGGCAGTGCCATATCTACTAAGTTATGTTGGTGCTGCTCTGTCCCCAAGTGTTGATGCACTTTCAGGCTACCAAGTGTCACATAAACACATGTTCACTATAGTGGGGAAGTATCTGCTCAAGTCTAGCATAGGTTTTGTAATGAAAAAGTACTCTTCCAGTATAAAATGCTATGTTTAGACTTAATGTTAAACTTTTCCCACTTTGTATGTTCGCTGGATAGTACTGTACTCATGAAAAGTTGGAAAAGTCTGGGGAAAGAATACTTTTCTGCTTCTGTGTTTCTACCTCAAGGAGGCATATTTGTTGGAGGTAAAGTCACCCATATACGAGTCATGGGATATCACCTTGATGTACTGTAACACAAATCAGCAGCAAGCACTGATTTCTGTTACTTTTAGACAACTTCCCATTGCAAATATTTTTTTGCAGAAGATGATAAATTCCAAATCAACACCCTGCACCAGGTGCATTACTTTTGGTCTCTTCGTACCAGGGCAAAATGTTGATAAATCTGGCATTTACTGTGCATGTCTGGCCTGCCCACCCTTAACAATCTCATTCTCAGCCAGTTGGTGGGAATTAAATTGAAACATTTTGCTGTATAATTTCTTTCTCAATAATTCACCTCACCTCTTCTACTTTAACCCTTTTGCATAATCTCTCTCACAATATCTCTATATATCTTCTGACTTTAACTCTTTTAATTTGCCCCTCCCTCAAACTCTGTATTTACATTCATCCATACTCTCAATCTCAGCTCTTTCTCCCTCACCCCACTCTCAATATTCTAATATGCCTCACTCAAAGTTATTTTTTTCTGCCTCTCTCTTATACTTATGCCCCTCTCTCTAACACTCTTTGTGGCTCCCACTATGTCCATCACTCTTGATCCCATCTCTCTTCTTCACCTCTGGGGAGAGGTGTGGTGCAGCAGCCAGAGCAGGTGACACCAGAGCATGGGACTCACAGTTCGATCCCTGGTGGCGGCAGCTCAGCCCCATGTGACTCTGGGCAATAGCTTACTTAATCTCCCCGATGGCCCACAGTGCCTTGAAACCTTAAGGGGTTAAATGTGTGCGCTTAACAAATATTGATTAGTATTGCCTTAGTTATCCTCTTTTTGTATCACACTGTTCAATTCCCATTCTACCTCCCTGCATCTCTCTTCCCTCTTCAGTTCTCACAGAACCTTATAGATATATTTATAATCACATCTCTCTCCATGTCTTACCTACCATATCCCTTTCTACCTCTCGTTCATCCCTTTCTCTGCCTCGCCACTCCTCCTCACCTCTCTATCTCATTTCTCCCTCACTAACCCACATCTGTGGTCACCACCGTTCTCTCTCTCAATAGCCACCCTCTCAATGTTCCTGCCCATTAGTTTACTATCTTACCTCGCCACCTCTCCTTTCTCTCTTTTTAACTCTCGTTCCCTCTTATTTACCTATCAATAGCTTACACCATTCTGGCTATCTCTATTTCTCTACCACTACTTCTTTTTCTCTATCCTCAGCTTCCTTGTTTCACACACAAAGACATCTGATTTAGATCTCTCTAACTTACATTATTTTCCTCTTTCTATATCTCACAGCTCTCTACATCTGTAGCAAACTCATCTCTCTTTCTCCATTTAAAGAATGACTCATAATTCCCTCTTTTGGCTTCAAACCACATTTCTTTTTCTACCCCGCACCCCTCTCTTTCGTAGTTTTTTTTATATAGCACAAACTTGACCTGAAGGTATCAGGTATCAGAACGCTTTACATGAGCACAGGTTGAGTTACACAAGGACACATACATTTTTTGTAGGCATGGGGAGATTAGGTGATTTGCCCAGAATCCCAGGATGTTGAGCGTCATTGCTGAGACTCAGACCCGGCTCCCTGGATTAGAGATGGAGCGCCCTAGCTGTTAGGCTACATTCTCTTTATCTTATTTTCTGAACCATTTTTAATTACATCTTCTCATTTTTAGGTCAAGCCCTGAGCCAGCGCGCAAGCGCTGCTCTGGGGTTGATCTGGGGTAGTGGAGTATGGGAGAGAAGCCATGCCCACTCCCCCGACCATCTTTTTCATTTGCTTGTGTCTTGGTTGTTTCTAAATCCTGGTTTTTGATTGGAGAAGTGTGGCTCAGGGGTTAGAGGCAGCAGACCCGGAAGCTGAGATCGGTCCTGGACTAGGGTTCAATTCCCCGCCTCGGCGTGTGGTAAATAAATAATTAATTACCGGTACTATTTTTGAATTACATTAACAATAACAGATAGCTCAATAAATAAGAGGCAGGATCCGATGTGTCCGAGTCAGAAGGATTTATTCAGGCAAAAGGGAAGGGACTGGAACGGGACAGCCTGAAATAAATAGGAAGGAAGGAAGGCAGCTGCAGCGCGCCTCATCACAATTCAGGTTACATATATATAGTAAGACATTTCAATTACAATGCATACAGTAGGCGTAACTTATGACAAACGTAAGATAAGAAAACATGGGCGGAAAAAGAAGGCGTGTACAGGGCGTGCATGTAGACATGTGATGAGAAACGTCACAAAAGTGTCATGAATGGGCGGAAACATGGAGGGGGCTACCTGAGAGCAGCTGGGACCCTTAACCTAGTGGTGCGCGCAAACGGGCAATGACGTGTTACCAGGGAGAACTGGGGGCTATGACTTCTGCACTAGAAGAGGAGACTAAAGTCTGCGGTGTCAGGACCACATGTACCTATAGCATATCTGGTATCTCGTGTTTGGAGTACATGTTGATAGAATCTAAAAGTTATCAGGGCAAAGGCTACTTGACACTAAGACTGGTGTATGCATCTATTCTACATGTATTGCGTGAGCTAGGAATATTAATACAGTATTTCTCTTGCATGGAGACAGAAAGTCTAGACCATAGCTAAAACTGTTGATGCGGTTCAGTAGCTTAGGAATGCAAAGAAGGAAAGCTGGACTGATAACTAGAAGCATAACATACTCTTGGCAGACAGGCAGGCAGAGCCAGGCCCCGCGCTGCTTGGCAGGAAGTAAGTGAAGGGTCAGGGATGCAGGTGGGGGCTGCATCGCTCCTCGGAGTGGGTTCAGGAGACTGGAGCTTGAATCTGGTGTCCGGGCCCTTTTGAGGCCTAGAAACGGGGACAATGCGGTGAATTAACGTGCACACTGTGAAACATGGCAACATAGGCCTAATACTCGTTGCTTTCACGAGAACTGGAAACTGACATACTAACGTTGGACACGACTATAATTGCGTCTTTAATCGATCATAGGGGGATACATGCATATCGATCATGCATATATAACATAGAATGAGGAACACGTAGGCACATATAACATGGCAAAATTTACTTTTCCACATTCCCTCCTTGTGCCCTACGTTTCCATCAGGAAACATCAATATTCATGATACCATCTATCTGTTCATATAGCATCATTTGCTCGTTTCGAATTGTCTTGGAACGGGACTTAGGACTAGGAATACAAGAGATAGCACACATGCCGCAAATCGCAGGGCCACATTGTAAACAGAGGCAGCAACTGAATATGATCATTACTGCTATACCTAGAAATGACAATACTTTCCATCCCCAGGCAGATATGATACTCCAGAGCCAACCGGACCATGTCCAGGTGCCTGGATTCTGGTGTAACTGATGGGCAATTTTATGAAGTCTGGTTATAGCTGAATAAACAGACGGCGCGTTATTAGGAATGAAAATGCAGCAACTAGATCCGATGACTCTACATGCTCCTCCTCTATCGGCCAGTATGACGTCAAGAACGAGACGATTTTGGAGCACGACAAAACGCATAGCAGATTGCTCTTCTGTTAAATTACCTAGAGCGGAAGTAGTCTCATTCACTACTGCTTCAAGGGTTCTGGTTAACCTACGTATTAACTTACTATTCTGGACAGGACCTATAAAGAAAAAGAAACCTTTATTGAAGTCTTGATATTGTTCTAGAGCAGTTTCAGTTTGATCGACAATTGGGGACTCAGTCTCCCTTCTATGTCTAACGTGTACTAGATGTGTGTTTCTGTGATAATCGGATGGGGCTAGAAAAACTGGTGGCAGTAGGAAGGCAATGTAACATGTTCCATCCCAATCGAGGGGCAGACGAACATATGCGGTCTGACCACAAACAAAATAAGAATGACGTGAGGCTTTGAAAATAGATTTCCCACTGTCACTATACTCGACCATAGTAGTACAATCACTATGTCCTACATGTGCGGAACCATTCTTTCTGACACACAATTCGCCTTTGACTGGTAGTACTGAAATAGCAGGCAAATCTGGAGTAGTATCGGACTGAACATTCAGAACCATGAAATTCGAGGAATAATTACCTAAATCATATACTTCATTTTCTAGATCTAACCCTGTTCTATGGGAAAGACCTTGCTTGTCTGGGAAACATGTTCGATTCAGAAGGGACATATCAGTTGAGGATGACGTTAACGTGGACCATGCTCCACACGAACCATTATGTGAAAACGGATAAGGAAAAAGTGGCAGAACTCCCTTCGGTGTCTGGAAAGGGGGGAGTCGACCACACACCCAACAATTAGTGGCATTGCTGGTCTGGTGTGAATAATGCAGCATTCGGATAAAGGTATTATTACGCATAGCAAGACGATAGGATAACTCGTGAGGAGGCAGATCACTAAATGTGTGCTCTACTGTAACATTAGAAAACATATGTACATGTGAAATAGGAAAACATAAATGTAACGCATAACTTATGCATGTAACCATAAGACTCAGAAACAATAAAAAGAATAGAATGATAATACATCTCTTAGAGTTTTGACTAACTCTCTCACTGTGTGGGTCTGTCTCATACATGTCAGGAACCTGTCTAACCGTTTCACCCGAGAGGGACTTAGACAATTAAACTGGCTGACTTACTTTACTAGACCGCAACTTTACTTTATACTCCTGCTGCGGAGTTTTTTCTAACAGGGGAATTTTAGATTCATTTTCGGGGCAGTCCTTGAGAACGGGACAGTCCTTGAGGAAAGTTTTAGGTTTCAGTCCGTGGAATTTCTTGACGTGGCTCACGTGTAGCCACCCTTTCCGGTTTTCAATTTTAACTGCTGTCCGGGTGGTGAGAAGGACGAGACGAGGCTGCTTCCAGCGGGGCTCCAGCGGACTTGAACGATCAAAATTGCGGACCAGCACGAGATCCCCCGGGACGATCTCGTGTGGTTTCACCTCGGTGTTGTCTGGAAATGCAGCGGCAACCTGTGAACGACAAGATTGTAGTGCAGACATCAAGGAAGCAAGGTAATCTGTCAGCATATTACTGTCAACATCAGTTATTTTACGGGGTCTAGGTGTACCCCACATGTTGGGGGGACGACCAAACACTATCTCATAGGGAGATAGACCTGAACGGGAGTGAGCGACCATTCTCATATAAAAAAGGGCAACTGGCAGTGCTACCATCCAATCTACACCTTTCTCTGCACATACTTTGGCGATGCGGATTTTTAGGGTCTGGTTATGTCTCTCTACGAGACCGGCTGCTTCAGGATGGCGTACACAATGGAACTTCCACTGGTACCCTAACAGAAGGGATACTTGTTTCATGAGCTCGGATGAGAATGGCTGGCCGTTATCTGAATACACGACCCTAGGTAATCCATAGCGGGGAAAATACTCACGAACCAACTGCCTGGCAGTGGTCGCAGCTGTGTAATCTGGAACTGGATATGCCTCTGTCCACCTGGACAAAGCGCATACAACTACGAGGACATACTTGAAACCTCGACATCGCTCCATCTGAATATAATCCATCTGGAGGACTTCAAAAGGGTGGTCAGGAGGATGGAATCCACCTTGTTCCACCGGGACACTTCTACCTGGATTGAACTGACAACAGATCATGCAGGTGCGTACTTTCTGTTTGGCTGCTGCTCGTAAATGCTTGTTGAACCAAAGGTTCTGGATACTGTCTAACATGGCTTTTTCTCCTAAGTGTGCTGGACTATGTGCGGTGTTAATAATGACTTGAACCATAGAGTCGGGGAGAAACCATGTGGCTTTTCCCTTCGTTAACCATCCCTGATCTGTCTGGACCCCTCCTTGTTCGGACCATTTCTTTATTTCATCAGGAGTAGCATGTGACTGGATATCTATGACATCTTGTGTTGGGTCCTTAACTGTCATACAAGTAGTCTGATCTGGAATGTGTGTCGGTGTCGTGTTAACTGGAATGTCTGGAGTCTGGGCTGTAAGCTTGGCTGTTCGGTCTGCTAGATCGTTACCCTGGGAAATGATGTCGGTGACTTTCGTATGTGCCTTGCACTTCATGATAGCGATAGCTGTCGGTAAATGTATTGCATCTAACAGAGCTTGAATGAGGAGACCATGCTGAATCTTGGTTCCATGAGAAGTCATGAAACCTCGTTCCTGCCAGAGCACTCCAAAGTCGTGTACGACTCCGAATGCATACCGTGAATCTGTGTATATGTTAACTTTCAGGTTCTTGGCACGTATGCAGGCTTGGGTCAGAGCGATGAGCTCTGCTGCTTGAGCGGACAGAGTGTCAATACGATATGTTTCTATAACTTCGGTTTCAGTAGTCACTGCATACGCGGCTACTAGTTCTCCTGTACTTGTTCTCATACATGAACCATCCACATAAAGTGTCAGGTCAGGATCTGGTAATGCAATATCTGTCAAGTCTTGTCTTGGCTTTGTCATGGTGTTAACAACTTCCACACAGTCATGTGTGGCAGGATTTGAAGTAACTGACGGTAACAGTGTAGCTGGATTTAAAATGTTGCAGCGTCTGATTTCTATGTGTGGCTGAAATAATGTCAGTTCGTAACCTGTTAAACGTGCAATTGTCAAGTGCTGAGTCTGTGTTCGGTTTAAAAGAACTTCCACGGAGTGTGGAACTTGTACTGTCAGGGAGTGTCTTAACACTATGGAATCACTTTGTCTGATAGCTAGAGCTGTGGCTGCAACTGACTTGAGGCACGCAGGCAGAGCCTGGGCCACTGGATCTAATGTGCTAGAAAAATAAGCACAGGGCTTGTATTGTCCTGCTTGATCTTGTATAAGAACAGATAATGCAGTACCATCACGTTCTGTAACAAAAAGTGTAAAAGGCTTACTGTAGTTCGGTGTTGCTAGAACAGGTGCATTACATAAAGCTTTCTTTAACTCATTGAAAACAAGTGTATGTTCCTGGGTCCAAGGGAGGACAGTCGATACGGCTGCCTCCTGTGTCGTTAACTGTATCAGTGGCTTGGCTAGAAATGCATACTGAGGAATCCATTGTCTGCAGTAAGAAGTGAGGCCGATGAAAGCTCGTACCTCCTTCTGAGTCTTGGGCTGTGGAAGACGTGCTATTAACTGGATACGGTCTGGTGTCAACTGCCTACCCCTCTTGGACAGTAAGTGTCCTAAGTATACCACTTGCTGGACACAGAATTGTAATTTGGAAGGGGACACCTTGTGCCCCATTTCGGCCAGGAAATACAGAACTGTAAGTGACGCACGCTCGCAGTCACGTTCAGAACGGGCTGTGATCAGTAGATCATCGTCATACTGGAGCAGGACAGTGTCAGTTGGCATGTGAATATTGTCTAGTTGTCTCTTAAGTGCTTGACTGTAAATGCTAGGACTTTCTGTGAAACCTTGAGGAGCTTGTGTAAATTTATAGCTTCTTCCATTTAAACAGAATCCAAAAAGGAACTGGCTGTCTGGATGAATGGGGACACTGAAAAATGCGTTCTTGAGATCGATAACTGTAAAGAACGTAGCTTCGGAATCAATGGCTGTCAAGAGTGAGGAAATATCAGGGACCACTGGGTACTGGGGTATGATACATTTATTAAGTTCTCGAAGGTCAATCACTAATCCATATACTGGAGGCGCGTTTGGATCAGTACGTTTCAGGACTGGAATGATAGGAGAATTACATACATTGGAGTCAGTTTCTACAACCACTCCTTGAGCAATAAGTTCGTCAATAATTTTGGATAAGGCTGCTACAGCCTCAGGTGGCAATTTGTACTGTCTGATTCGTGGTAAAACAACACCTTGCTTCAGAGTCACACGATGGGGTGTGATATGCATACAACCTACATCAGTTGGACCATGCGCCCATAAATGCTGTGGTACATTCAATAATCTTGGATCAAAATCACGTAATACATAATGACCTTTAAAGTCACGTAAAAACAGACGGACCCCTTCTGGGGAGCAGCATATGACTGCTCCTAGTTCTTTCAGTGTCTTAATGCCTAACAGATTCTCTGGACAAGATTTCGTGAGTAACAAGTCTGTAGTTCGGGACAATGGACCGACTTCTAGAGTAACTGGTTTCGATATTTCATTAACAATAGCCTTTCCTGAAAATCCAAGGGAAACATTTCTAGAGCCTGAGAGTGGAGCCCCTGGAACCTCGTCATGACTGATGGTAGTCCTACTTGCCCCTGTATCGATCAGAAACTTTCTGTCTTTCCCTAATACTTGACTGTGTACATAGGGACCCTCTTGATCTACAGGAATCTCGATGAGAGGCAAGCCTACCTCCCTCTCTAGGCTATTTCATGAATATGGCTGATAATCTGGATACTCTGACTGTGCATACTGGTACATCTGCTGTGTAACGTGTTGTGTTGCAGCGATAGGCTGCGGTACTGTAGCTGTCTGTTGTGCATTCTGCGGTGGCTGGGAAGTCTGTGAAACTTGTTCTTGTCTAGGCGGACGTGGTCTTTCTTTAGTTTTACCAGTAGCTATGTTGTGTTTCAGAACTGCACATTCGTTTATAAAATGACCTGGCTGTTTACAGTAATTGCAGGTCCCTTTAACGGGAGCTGCAGGATGACTGGCTTGATTCGGACCCCTCTTCTGACTGTCTTGTGGAACAGATTGTGCAACTAGTACTTTCATTTTCGTGTCTTTCATACGTCTCCTTTCGTGTTCCTGCTCTTCCCTGATTCTGTTCTGGTGATACTGGAGCATCTGGAGCATCTGTGACGGAGAATTAGCTTGCCAGGTACTTTCGACTTTCAGGACTCTATTTTTAACTTGTGGACTTGAATTCTCGACCAGTTTGGTAACAAAAAGATGGGGATACGACTCACTACTTGTTTTCAGACCACTATTAATAATGAAACATTTCTCAAATCTAGAATAGAAATCACTAGTATCTTCGTCTTGTTTCTGTTTACAGGCTGAGATAGCATCCCAATCTTCCTTTTTCGTGGCTAGTAATCTTGGCAAAACTTGTATCAATAACTCGGGCAATTCTTTAGCTTTATCCCCAAGACCGGTACCTGGTACTCGTGTATTATCTTCAGCTTCTAGAGCTGTCCAATCTATCTTTTTCTCTCCCACCTCCCATTCTTTTTCTTTGAGTTTTTCATATATGCCCGCAGGCAACAGGACTTTTAACATTTTAATGATATCAGGATACGTGTATTCTCCCATACGGAGCATGTCCTTTAATTCACGGTGGAACCCTGCTGGATCTTTATCATGACAGGGAATTAACTTTTTCATCTCTAAGAGTTCCATTTTTGTAATAGGGGTGTAAACAAATACTCGTTCTAGACCACCACCCTCTTTCTTGACTGGATGCACTTCTCGTAACGGATTCTGTCTATCTATGTAGAATGATTTACTTTCTGGAGGTGAGACGTGAACATAATGTGGATTCAGAAACGTTCGGTATTTGTGGCGCTGTTCTAGAATGACACTAATTAAATCGGTACCTAGACCTTTCCATCTGTATTGGAGTAACTCGTTCAATACATCATGTAGAGGACCTGGATCAGAATGCTGATCCTCATACAGTATAATGAGGTGCTGGATCATATACATACCCACCAGACGTTGCTCGGCTGGGGGCAGTTTCAGAAACATTTGTGCCATTATTTCGTCTGGAAAAGTGGTAGAATCACTAGTCCATCGGACTGCTGATCGCACTAGTTCTTGTTCATGCATTGTACTAAGCTCACTATAACCTATTCGTGATTTCAGAATGTGATCGGTAGCTTGGAATACTTGCTCAAGAGAACACTGTTCTGGTACTGGAGGAGGAAAAGTATTCTTGTAATCTAGGCGTGAATGTCGGTCGGAAAGTCTAGTTCTACCTACATACGCTATTCTGTCGGGATTCTCGCTGTCTACCTCTTCAGTAGAAGAGTCACTCTCTTTCTCGGTTGCTCTTTTTGCTTCTCGTTCCTTGTGTATACGTATTATTTCCTTACGAATTTTCTTGTACATACTCTCTATACAACCTTGTGTCTTGTGTTTTCCATCGGCTATATTGTCACTCCACCTAGTCAGGACCTTCCTTTCTTCTGGATCTTTTTCTGGATAATCTTGCTCTCTTACTAAACAGTTAATCAAAAATTTTAAAATCATGAGCTGTGTCTCGACTTTTCTTTGAACCATGGCTTCGTGGATACTTCCTGGATTCTCTCCTGTACGGATAAAACGGTATATTCTGTCTAGATGTTCCTTCATATCGGGCAGGGTGATCAAAAAGCTGGCAACTCGTCTTAAACGTAATGAATACAAGATCATGTGGTCTTCACCTGGAACTGGATCATATATACAATCAGTAAGAAGTCGCTTGAGATCTGTGTGTGTCGCCACTTTTGGCGTACGCTGTAACGCTAGTTCATGTAGCGTCAGACGTTTCGGTTGAGGCGGGGTGCGAGGAGAACCTCCCCCCGCGGCTCCTAAACTAGAATCGTCGGTGAATACTGTACGGGCTGGTAGAGTGACTGGCATAACGGGTGCATGTACTCTGGGCTGGGCCGGGGGTGCTGTAACAGGTACTGTAACATTAACTGGACCCACGGGACCAGCAGCTGGAGGAGCAGGAATTACATTATTAACGGGAGCAGGCGGAACAGGATTTGCATATTCTGGGACTGTATCGTCCAAATAGGACGAGAGAAAAATATCAGCTGCGGTCGGTTTGTGACGTAGCTTAATCGGGACCAATGGTGGCGGGAAATTACAGGGTGCTTCCGGGGTTGCTTTTGGCAAGCCCTCGGCAAGAAGAGGATACATACCTTTAATAAGGGCATTTCTCTGTCTGTCTGACTTTTCTGCTCTAACTCGTTCACCTTCTTCGATTAATTCCCTTTCTTGGGCTTTTTCTGCGGATTCCCTACTTAATTCTGTTTTTCTGAATTCTTTTTCGGTTCTTTTATGAGATTCTTTGCGCCATAACTCGATGGCATCTTTCTGGGACTGTCTGGCTTTCTTTTTCCATAATGCTTCTTCTACTCGCATGATGCACTCGGCATCCCATGTACCTGATACGGGCCATCTATATTTCTCTTCTAGTTCCTTAGTATAGTCCGCCCATAAGTCTAGATATATTATGGCATCTAAGCCATGCTTGTGATACATAAAATGTCCTGGACTGTCCCGAGGAGGGACAGGAACTGCTTCTTCGAGCAACCCTTTTCTGGTCTTTAACTGACGTAATTTCGAGAACAGAGGCATTTCGGTAGTACACTTGGAAAACAATACACAATAATCACAGTAATAAAATAGCGAACAAAACACTCATACCACGACATAAAAATACATTAATAACAGTTCGAACAGAATGCTACCTGATACACTGAAAACAGAACACATGAATTTCTCGAGAACAGACTTACTAGAATTACTGGATGCACTGCTAAAACAGTACAAAACATACCGGTCCCATAAAGAGACACGTCGGACCCGTATCCACCTAGGTGAATACTTCGGACTGGATCTGTGTACCCAAACCCAACGGACCAGGACCAAACTAATGATCCTGTCTAGATACTTCCCCCGCGACGGTACTCACCGGGAAGCAGAAACTGGAAGGCCTCGGACTGGAATGGACTGCTACGACGTCGGACTACGAACTTCGGAAACTTCGGTTACAGGTGGGCCTCCAGATACTTCGGACCTTGCTCTCTCGGCTTGGGCTCTGGTCGGGACGAACCGCATTCCACACTGCTTCGTCTGGATGTCGGACCGCAGTCTCCGTTTCCTCCGTAGGCCTGAGGGAGACTTGAAGCAGAAATATCTGCACGTGCACGGTATTGTTCCGTCACGGCTGCAGAGGGTCAGGGGACCGGCGTTGCATCGCCAGCGCGTGAGGAAGGGGTACGTCCCTATTCGGGCGCCATTATGTGGTAAATAAATAATTAATTACCGGTACTATTTTTGAATTACATTAACAATAACAGATAGCTCAATAAATAAGAGGCAGGATCCGATGTGTCCGAGTCAGAAGGATTTATTCAGGCAAAAGGGAAGGGACTGGAACGGGACAGCCTGAAATAAATAGGAAGGAAGGAAGGCAGCTGCAGCGCGCCTCATCACAATTCAGGTTACATATATATAGTAAGACATTTCAATTACAATGCATACAGTAGGCGTAACTTATGACAAACGTAAGATAAGAAAACATGGGCGGAAAAAGAAGGCGTGTACAGGGCGTGCATGTAGACATGTGATGAGAAACGTCACAAAAGTGTCATGAATGGGCGGAAACATGGAGGGGGCTACCTGAGAGCAGCTGGGACCCTTAACCTAGTGGTGCGCGCAAACGGGTAATGACGTGTTACCAGGGAGAACTGGGGGCTATGACTTCTGCACTAGAAGAGGA